>NW_011888881.1:2562644-2586395 GCF_000151845.1 Pteropus vampyrus | reverse complement strand
GTGTTCAATGCAGTGTTTTTTAGTGTATTCACAAGGTTATGTAACCATCACCACTATCTAATTCCAGAACATTTTATTACTACAAAAAGAAATCTGCACACATTAAGCAATCACTCCCTAGTCTCCCTTCCTCCTATACCCTGGTAACCACTAATCTACTTTCTGTTTCTATGGATTTGCCTATTCTGGGCATTTCAGATAAATGGAATCCTATAATATGTGGCCTTCTGCGACTGGCTTGTTTCACTTAGCACAGCGTTCTTAAGGGTTGTCCACGGCGTGGTGTGAATCGCACCTCATCCCCTTTTACTTCTGAACGATAAACCTTCCACTCTGCGGACACACTGCACTTTCACTGTTTGCCATTCATCAGTCCAGGAAGAACCTGAGTTGTTTGTTGTACTTGGCAGGTTGCTCACGGTGGATGTTTACAGACCTGTGTCAGTGCTGGATGGTCCCTGGAGGGCTCCAGTCATCGCTCTGTGACCAGGGTTCTCTCATCTGGTATCTTCAGTGACTACCAGTATCAGTCAATAGCAGATGCTTAGTTGGTATTTATGGATGAGTAATTTTATCTCCCTTTCCGGAAACCCTGATACTTGCTGCCTTTTCCATGCATCTCAGATCCAAGCCATGATTCCTCTGTGGAATGTCCTCTCCTCCCCTCCTCACTTGTCTGATTCTGCCTCGCTTCAGGGTTTGTCACAAGGTCTGCCTCCTCCAGGAAGCCTTCCAACAGCTTCCAAGCCTCAGACTCTGTTGCTTCCCTCTCTGAACTCTGGTGCCTTTGGGGTCTCTATCATCCATTAATATAGTCGTAACTGTTTCCTTAACTAGCTTGACAGTAAGCCTGCCAGCACAGAGACCCCCTTTGTGCACTCTTCGTACCCGGAGTTCTGATTACAGTGGCTTTACATCTAACATTTTACCTTAAAGTCAACTCTACACTTTGCAAAAGGGAAAGGAAAAAGAGGAGGAATAATGATTTAAATGACGAGGTAATTCCTACTCACCATTTCACTCAGTGAGTGCGTATCCATAGGCAGTGCATGCAGTCATTGTCATTAAAGTTAGTGTGATTAACAAAACCTATAAACTTAAAGAATTCTTAAAAAAATAGAAAGAATTCTTGACTGTTGGCAGAAGAGAAATTGTTTAGGTGGTGTGGTGATGGGTAAGTATTAACAATTGAGGGCCATAGAGAATTGCTGACTCAAAAAGATTTGTTGGAAATGAGGAGGAGGAGGAATAGGGAGCGCCTGCAAGCTGAAATCTTCATACAATTGCTGGACTGGTCCAAGCATCAAAACACATGATGGGTTTAATTTCTGAATATTATACCCTTTTGGAATTGTTTTTGGTATATAGGATAGGAATACATACATAAAACTATGCTGTATTTATGTGGGCAGTTAAAAAAGCTTTTCAAGGGTGACTTTATGGATGATCTTTTCAAGGGTGACTTTATGGATGATCTTTTTTCACATGCTGACTTCAGGCCTCAGGTGAGCCCCGGCTGAGATGGGGCCCTGTAGTAGGTACCCAGTGACCTTCGTTGGCAGCATGAGAGCTTGCCTTGGTTGGCTACTGGATGTGGATGTGGCTGGGGCATCACAGCCTGAACAATACGATGCTGCTAAGGATGGGGATGAGGCCAAGGATTTGTTCATTGATGACTTGATTTTACAGAGAGAGAATACATGTATAAAGTGTTGATTTTATAATTATAAAGTCTTATTTATTTTCTGTAAAACAAATGAATAAAAAGAAAGTAAACTTTTTTTTTGTAAAACTACTACCCAGAGATAAAAATCAGTTAACCTTTTGGTATGTTTCTATTTTGTCTTTTTACTATGCATATATAAATACTTACATTTGTGTAATTTTATTGCTAAAATTTGGATCTAAATTTTAAGGTTTTTTTGCGTGCTTTTTATACCACGTTATTTTGTAAAAACGGTCTTGAAAATCTTCCCCTGAAAGTTGCTCTGCTGCATCTACTTTATGTTCAGAAAGGCTCTTCTTCCTCTGCTAGGTCAGGAGCCTCTTCGGCAGAGCCGTCTGTTTTACACATTGGTACATTTGTTCCTGAACGTCACCAAGTCTGTTTCGCAAGCTCCAGTGAGGGCGAATTCGAATTCACCACTCGACCCAACCAATGCTCTCAGCCCAGATTCCTTCATCAGAGACTCATGAGCTGGTCTCATCTGACAGATGACAGATGGCCCCCGTAGACTTGTTTTTCATCTACTGACTCTGAAATGGAGATTTCAGATGAAATATTTTAAAGAACGTTTTAGATATTTAGAGGAAGGCCTGATTTATTATTTTTTTTAATCAAAACCATGTGCAGCATCTTAAAGAACTACTCCATGTCGAGGGTATTTTGGCAAGTTTTTCTCCCTTGAAGATTCACTTCTCTTACTTTCTTTTCTCCTAAGGGGAAGGAGCAAAGACTGCTTCGTGAAGTATACAATCAATACACTCCTTACGAGAAACGAATCTCTGAAACAGCAACATCACTAAAATAGCTTTTGAAGTGGAAACTGTTACTCTTTCGCATTTAATGTGTTTATATTTTGTCTCTACAGATATTCTTCGTTCCCCAGGTTTCTCTCTCCAGCTGCCTACCTCTCATAAGGAGTCTCGAATCTCAGTGTGGATAGAGCATTTGGTTCTTATTGCATCCGTAAACCTTATCTCTGGCTTAACAGGGAGAATACCTGTGTCCCAGATATTTCTCATTTAGTAACTTTGGCGTCTTCCACTTGGTGACCTTTTGACTCACTTGACTGCCTCTGGTCTGAACTGATACCTTCCAGAGCCCCACTTGGTTCCCTTGTTGACTCAGAGGGCCTTTCAGTGTGGCTTGTTCTGGCTTTGTGTTCTTCCCTGTTTTATCTACTCATTGTTTGTAGGCTTGGTTAATTCAGTTTTGTCTGGGAGGAATGTCTCTTCTGGGCTTGGGGCCAACTTTCTACTTAACTTTTGGTAAAATTGTACAGTATCCTAGCTGCCGTCTCCAGAGATGAGTTCCCCAAACCAGTTTTATTCGTTTAGAAACCAGATAGCACATATTCTGGCGGAAGATGTTACACACATACTAGAAATAAAAACAGGCTCTCCCTAAATGGAATGTCGGTTGCCTATGTGAGAACCAGCGTAGTGGTGTGTCCTGGGCTGTCCCGGCCACTGGGGCTTCCCCATGGGCTGGAGCTGCGACATAGATGTAGTGTTTTCATGAGAGACATTGTAAAGTAAGTCACATCTGTGTGGGATTTGTTTCTGTTGTGCTTCGTTATCGAGTGCTTATTATGTTGCTGGGTCATATGTTTCATAAATCTTCACAGCACCCACAGCGTAGGTGTCATTATCCCAGCTGAGGAGAAGGTAAATAATTTGCTCCAGTTAAATGGTGCCATTAACCTGGGTCTCTCTGACACCAAAGAGGTCCCACTCTGATAGACCTACTGCCTCTGCAGCAGTGCTGATAGTAAAGGCTGGGTTGCATGTGGCATCTGGTCTCCAGCCTGGGCCGTTTTCAGAGGAGGAAGTGCCACAGCACCTGAGGGCCTGATTAGGGAAACCTGGAGGAGAAACCTCATGTGTCTTTCACTCTTTCACTGAGGCTCGAAGAGCAGTGCTCCGCTAGCCTGTTTATTTTACCTCCCTAGTAGTTCTCAAATCTGGTCTTTCCTCTGGCTTGTTAACTGGCTCCTATTTCCTGTCTCTTCTTATTCCATCTGCCACATTTTTTACAGCAGAGTTTTCTTCCAGACCATGTTTTCAGTACTTACAGTGTGCTAAATACTGAGCTGTGCAACTTCATAGTACAGTTTGCATTTGTATTCATTTACTGCCTGGTCCTTTTCGTACTCCTGGAAGGTGAGGGTACCTCCATTTTACAGTTAAGGAAACTGGCCCAGGGAGATGAAGGGATTTGTTTTCACTTGGAAACAGCATATACCTATGCTTTTATCCAGCATTCTATGGTGCAGATCTGATCATGTCATCCTGACCTTCCTCATAGGATAAAATCCAGTCTCCTTAGCGTGTATCAGGGCGCCATGATCTTGGCCCTGTCACTTCTCCAGGTGTAGTTCCTGCTCTTCTCCTGTGCGTCCTGCTTTATTTATGCTGCCGGATCGCAAACTTCGTGGATTTCCTGGGAGACCTCTGCTCACAGAGTTCTCTGTCTTTGAACCTTCCCTCCTCTTCCCCAGTCTTCTCTAGTCTATACTTCTAGTCTTCTGTCCTCACCCAACACCCCCAAATTACCTACCCGTCCACCTCTTTCTTCAAAACTCACTTTGGGCAACACTCCTCTTAATGCTCAGCCTGACCTGACCTGAGCCGTGTTTGTTCTTTATCTTTGTGTCTCCAGTGGGAGGGAGTTGTTTAATAAGTTTTCATTGAGCCGAACAGAGTATTTGGAGATGTGACTCTCCAGAAGGAGACATTCCAGAGACCACCAATGCTTCCACAGCAATAGGCTGTTTTGTCAGTTTTAATAACTTGAAGTGGGTAAGGGTCAGTTTCTGACACGAAGGATATACGCTCAGAGCCTGAGGTTTCTGTGATTTTGGCACTTGGAAGTACTAGGACTGTCTGGGTAGAACCATCTTTTCCCTTTATTTTAAAATTGGACCTTACTGTTCAGTATTCTTTGTTGACTAGTACCTAGGAGGCTGAATCCTTAAGTGATGGCTTTGATTTCATGTGATATAAGATCTTCCCAAGTGTTCGTTCTCAGTCATCACTTCTTTTCTTTCTCTGAAACTTCATCGACCAGCCTGATCCAAGATCTCAGAACCTCTTATGTCAGGGTACAGAGGATGTGCGTTTTAGTAAAAGGATCTCTTGGTTTGTTTTATGTCGTGGTCTCCATGTTTCCTCGCTTGCTGCCCGAGTGTGTTTATCAAAAATGATTAGGGTCAGTAGTTAGAATGCAGTAATACCTAGCATTTGCCTTACCGTTTTGCTGAGAATGGTTTGTTTCTTTTTAACTCTTCTGTGCTTAAGCATTTGATGGTACATTTAGTGAGTTTTAACTGATTAAGTCTGCAGGTAATGGCAGTGTTGAGTCTCCCTGCCACTGGGAAGGCCCAGATGTGGGAGGGTCGGTTACTAGGCAGTAGAGAATCCAGAGCCTCAGCTTGTCCTCCATAGGTCATGACTCCTCTCCTTTCACTGAAGCTCCTCGCAAATAACTCCCTAAACATGCTGTGGTTATTTTCAAACCTTACTTAAAAATTAGTTACTTCCTGTCATGTTTAGAGGCAGTCCAGAAGGAGATAACTTTTGGAAAGCAAAGTTACATAATCGATTCAGCTACTAATGGGCTTTTCAGGGTTTTGAGGCAGCTGGCTAGAACATCTTTATCGTGGTGTTAATGTATCATGTAGATATGAGCTCCGTGAAGTGTTTGAAGCTGCTGCCAGGACCCAGTAAGGACTTAGGAAACCCACAGGCCAGGAGTATTCTCCCCAAAGCGAACAGCCAGCTTGTTTCTGCCTCATACCGGAAAACAACAAATGCTCACTGCGGCTATAGTTAGCAGAATGCAGTAGATTCGGGGTCCTCATTACATGAAGCTGAAGATGTGAGATTTGTTATCTGGGATGACTGCCAAGTGTTAACCCAGTGAGTAGGTAGAAATAGGGGGACTAGAAAAGAGACATAAGAGGGGCCCTTGGAGTCTGCTCATTCCTTTAACCCTCCAAAGAAGAAGCTAATCAATATTAGGATTCAGGAAAGCATGGATATTGGCTTCTTGGCTAAACCAGACATAGCCTGTTGAAGAAACTAGCCCAGATGTGATTGTATAACGAGGGTAAAGAGTTAAAAGGAGACAGTCACAGCTTCGAGGGAACATGTCGTGCATGTTACTTGTGCGTTTATGATAGGATGCTGTTAAGAAACAGTTTTCATTCGAGGATCCTGTTTGATTTCTTCCTACAAATCCAGGTTTCCCTCATTTTATTTCCTCACGTTTGGTTGAATGAGAGTAGAGGGCGTGGGTCTCCCGCAGGCAGCGTCTGGAGCTGAGAACAAAGCTTCCGCCTCACTTCTGTGCACTGCTGTCCGATCACCAGTCTCAGGTGCTTTGGGAAGCCCACAGAAGTTGCTGGCATCGAGCTTCAGAAACACCTATAAATCTTGAACCTCCTCAGTGTCTCTCCTATTTTTTTCTGATTGCGATCAGACCTTTTGTTTGTAGTGTGCTTGCCACCAGTCCGTGGGCCTCACTTCTCTTGATGATAAGGAAAGGAGCCTTTGAGGCAGTGCACCGTCGACTTTCTGGGCGGGCATCTGTCCTTCCCCAGTAGTCGTCCCAGCCGTCCCGCACAAGCTGCAGCACAAGCCGAGGAGGAGAGTCTGCTGTCCTGTCGCAGCCCTGCAAGGATGTTCTTCACAGTGTGCTTATGTCCATCAAACGGTGACTCTTGGTACTTAAAAGAAAAATCATTGCATATTAATCCAGTTAGAACTAGTGCGAGAATTTTAAGAAGTGATAGAATTTGCGAAACAGCATTCCTGTGGAACTCTGCTCGGATCAGAATGCCATAGCAGGTTTCCTGAGTAATTGACAAAGGTGACTTAAGGTTGGGTCGCCACATAGAATGATGTGAACCTCCACTTATCCAAGTTTCCATCATCGAGCTGGGACTGATTTTTAAAAACTTTTAATGCCCCTAAAATGGCTTTTGGGGTGGCTGCATTTTAGAACTTTTATTTACTATTTTGGGTGGAGGTAGTTATTATTTATATGTTTATTGTTTATTTAAAACATATAGGAAAGTATTCAGAATAATATAATAAATACATGTTTATGACCCTCCAACTTTGTTATATCTCAACACTGTACCATAATTTTGCTTCTCCAACCAGGTTGGAGATATTTAACTTACAGTCCCATTTCCCTCCTTCCCCCAGAGGTGACGCTATATATTATTCCCATGTGTGTTTTCCTTCTTTTACTACATTTCTCTACAACACTGAGTGTGTGTCTTGTATATTTTAAAACTTTATTCAATGGGCTAGTGGTTACCAGAGAGTAGGGAGGAGCGGAGAGGGGAGAGGTAGATGGGATGGGGGTGGGGAATTAAATCATTTTTTCAATTAAATAAATAAATTTAAAAAATCAAATAAAAGAAGGAAAAAAACTTTTATGTAAATAATTATCGTCTTGTATTTATCTTTCTGCAACTTTTTTTCACTTAATGTCATTGAAGTTTATCCATGTTGATTTATGTTACCTCCTCGTTCATTTATTTCAGGTTGTGTAATATTCCGTTGGATGAGTGGACTATAATATATTCATTTTCTTGTTAATGAATATTTTAGATTGCTTTTGATTTTTCACGGATCCTTACAGTGACACAATGTAAATTCAAAATTGCTTTATATACCTGTTCTGGAATTTAAGAGTAACATTTCTGAGTCACAGGGTGTGGGCATCTTGCTAGATATTTCCAATTATTGAAAGTAACAATTTACGCTCCCACTAGTTCTAAGAATCCCCCTTGCTTAGCAGCCTCTCTAGCTACTGTCACAGTTTGCTAAAAACTTTACCTAATGTGTGGAAAACGCTATTTGGTCATTTGGATTTCCTCTTCTAAGAGTTACTTAGTCATATCTTTTGACTAGTTTTCTACTAGGTTTCTCTCTTTCTCACTGGTTTTTCAGAGTTCCTCATGTGTTGTGGATACCAGCCCTTTTACTGGTTCTTTGCTTGTAGTTTGTTCCCTTAACTGTGGCTTGTCTTTGCTTTCTGGTATTTTCTCATGCAGACATTTTCATTTTGGATATAGTAAAATTCGTTGACCTTTCCTTTATAGTTTGCACATTTTGTGCCTTCGGATTTTGATTAGAAGTGCATTGAGTCTATGGGAAATTGACGTTTTATAATAGTCTCTTCTCATCCGTGAACATATCACATCTTTCTGATTATTTAGGTTTCTTTTAATGTCTTTAAGTGAAGTGTTATGCTTTTTTCCCCCATGAAGGTCTTACATATCCCTAGATTTATTACTAGATACCATATGGTGATTACTGCTATTAAAAATGATGTATTTAAAATTACACTTTCTAAATGGATGTTGACTACATATAGAAATAGAATTGATTTTTATTGATCTTTCATCCAACCACTTTACTGAGCTCCCCTGTATTTCTAATAGTTTTTCTATAGATTTTTTATTTCGAAATAATGTGATCCTTGACTGTTGACAATTTTCTTTCTTTGTTTCAATTCTTACGCTTTTTCTGTGTGTCTGTCTTCTTTGTTGGTTAGACTCTCTAACTTGATGCCGATAGACATATTGGTGGCATGCAACCATGTCTTGTTCCTGAATTTAAAGTGTATGCGCCCAGTGTCTCATCCTAAATGTGATGGTTGCTTTTGGTAGACTCCCTTTATCCAATGAAAGTTTTCGTCTAGTTTGCTGTTTGTTTGCTTTTGTAATCATGAATGGGTTTCGAATTTTATGAAAGCTTTTCCTGCATTTTTTGAGATAACATATAGTTTATCTCCTTTAATCTGCAGTTGTATTATCATATGTTTTTAGGAGTCTGATCCTGTTGGTGCTTGCTTTTGTTTGCTTAGTCCCTCATGTGTTTGTACTTTTGGATTGTGAGCTCATATTCAATAAGATTTTATCTGTGGGAATCTTATGTGGCTCAGGTTGAGATATGTCCCAGAGATGTTTTGCTTCTAGGCAACCAGGGCATATCACTTGTCTGGTACCACTTAAGTTTTTGTTGATTTCTTGGATCATGTAGGTAAGTATATATTTCAACCTTAAATTGGTTCCTGGACAGACTCACGGATACAGACTCCCATTGGATACCTCTTTTTTTCTCCTCCGACCCAGGTTGACACAAGCTTTTATGTTGTCTTCTGTGTTGGTGGTTAGATATTTTTCTACATCACTCTCTCATGAGAGTGCAGCTTTTCAAGGTCCTGGCTCTAAGTAGAGACTGCAGTTCCTACTTTTTAGCTTCGTCTCTTATTTCCTCCCACTCCGCACCGCGGCCCATTGGCACTCTCTTCTTCCTCTATAACTACTGTGGTGTCAGCTCTCAAAAGTGCTTGTCTGTTTTTAGTTTGCCTGTCGTTCTTGGTCCTTGGGGATTTCTGTTTGTGTGTGTGTGTGTGTGTGTGTGTGTGTGTGTGTGTGTGTGTGTAAAAACAGCTGTGCATTTAAAATGGATGCTCATTATAACTTTATCCGCATTTCTAGGTGCTTTGCAGTGGGAGAATTCGTAAGATCTCCCATCGGCAAGGTGCCAAGTGAAAAGTCCTTGTCTAACTTGTTAGATGTGCCTTCTTCATTGTAATGCCATCTTGTTGGGTTCCACTGGAAAGTTTCTAGAGCTGTTGGTCTGAAATCTTTTCTGGTGACTTCATGACTATAGTATACCCAGTATCCAAGTACTCACTCTCAGCTAATAATTTCTTTTGCAGATAATTTTACAGGCTTTTGCTGGAAAAGTTGAATCAGTGGGGAAGCTATAAAAAGACACACTTAATCTTGGTTTGCGTTAATTTCGAAATTTGAAATGGAGTGTATTTCATAGTTCTTGATCAAGAGAGCCATGCGAAAAAAAATTTGTAAAATTGCATGGGTACTTATAATTTCAATATTTTATTTATTGTAAAGAGTAAAATAGTTTGTATAATACTAATGTCAAGTCAAAAATCTAAGTAGAGGTTTGCTTAGTGCGTAATAGCTAAGGTAGTGCAAGAATAACTTAATGAAGTAAACTTCCTTAAGAGTGGGCTACCTTAAAATGGGGACATTTGAATGTGAAGAGGCCCTCCTGTCAGATTTGTTTGTTATGGAAGCCAGTGTTTTTGTCTTCAGTTAATAGGAGAAAGGATGAGTAGATTCTGGAAATAACTGTGATGTGGACTGTTCAGTAGTTTAGATTAGCATGGCTGAGTGGCAGCCTCTAGCCCTGGGTTTATAACGCTCTATAGATGTCACCACTGACTTAGCTGGGCCTTTTGTTCAGCTTCACTGTTATGTAATAGTGAGTTGCTCTCCTCATTCTTGTACAGGAGGGTGGGTTAGTGCCTCAGCCTGTCCTTTTTCTGTCACTCACTTCCCTTCTCTTTTGGGGCATTTTTATCAAAATAAAAATCCATGCTGGGGCAGTGTCTACTTGAGAATGAGTCACAAGAATGTTTAATAACTACTTGTTGACCGAATGACCAGAAGATTAGAACTTCATTAATTCTCTTGCTTAAACACAGGCCCTGAGCCTCTGTCCGTGTGACCTGGCAGCTGCCTCTAGGTGTTCCACTTTTACTGTTCACTCTCAGTCGACTGGATCGTTTTGGATGGTGGTTGCCAACTGTTTGTAAGTTGGCATAGTGAGTGCTGATGAGCAGAGGTTTGGGCTTGATTCCAGGGTGCAGCCTCACCCTGGTTGGAGAGAAACTGTGCAGCCCCAGACTTTGCTAGGGTGAGTGGTGTCCCTGGGCACCAGGGTAAGTAAGGGAGTGTGGATGTGTTTGGGGCAGATGTTTAGTGTAATTAGGGGAGGAAATGCATTGTAAATTTCCTAGTAGAATAATAATGCTATGTTTCATTTTTGTATTAGGGGTAGCATTTAAAATTATGGTTAAATTTGATTTGGTATTTATTCAGTTGCTACAGACTTCTTTGTTATTCAAGAACGGCATTTTTGTTGATTCTATTTTGGTGTTAGATAGTCTTATGACTTCTTGGTCTACATCTGGCACTGAATACTCACTAGCCTCTCTGCCTTTCCCTTTGACCATTCTTTCTCCAAAATAACTATCAGCCACTTTTTTTCTTTAAAATATTTCCCCGAGCTTTTAGTACATTTCAGCCTTTGCCCTTCATCCCTTCTTACATGACAATATATCCTGGCCAAAGGTCGCAGTGTAATGAAGTTTGGCCTCGTCTCCATGGGATAGCATCTTTATCTGTGGCACGTTCCAGTCTTTGACAGATGGCCCTTCTTCCCAAGGGTTAACATCCATTATTTTCTGTTTATAGAAATGAAGTTTTACCTGGAGATCCTTTTCTACTTGCAAAATCTATAGCCTGAGTTTTGTCCAGACTCCATGTGCTTTTCCCCAGAGAAGTTATAGTATTAGTTTGAAAGAAGAAGCCTTTTTCTACTTCACTGTATTGCCTTTAGGTCAAGTGCATGCTTTTTTACTTATCTTTGCTGATATTCAGATGTCATTGTTTTCTTGTACTTATGTCCAGTGTTAGACTTCAGAAAGACTTACAGGGCAAGTTTTCTGAAGTAACTCTGATTGGTTCAGTGGTATGAATGAATCTTAAACTACTTAATTTCTATAATGCTGAAGTATGCATGCGTGCGTGTGTGTGTGTGTGTGTGTGTGTGTGTGTGTGTGTGTGTGTGTGTGTGTGTGTATGTGTAAGAGCCTAAGAACTGGGCACGGGTTGAGTAACCTTGGTCACAAAGTAACAGTGGAAAGTGTAATCTAGGGTAGCTTACATAAGTCTCCTTTAAGATTGTTCAGAACTGGGCCAGACCTACACAAAGAAGGTAGGGCAAGCTGGGGCGTCTAATTTCTACCTGCCTGTGGGGTGCCATTTATGACATTGATCAGACCTAGAGCCTTCCAGAGGGAACCCAAGTGAGACTTGCCTCAGAGATGGTTCCAGTTCCATCTGGGCCCAGGGGAAGAGACCTACCCCCTAGCAAGAGGACATCCTGTCTGTGCATGGGGATGCTGGGAGGCTTAATTAGTCTTTTTAACCCTAAATTATCGTGTTTTAAAGGAAAGGAAGTTTGTTACTAATTTGTTACTAATTAACTGTAGAGAATAGTCAGATAGGTAATGTTTCAAATCTGTACCTTGAAATAAGATAGTTTTCTGTTTCTTAAATGTTTAGATCTTTGGAGAACTGGGAACAGATGATTTTGTTCTCTTCCTTGTTAATTGTCTTTTAGAAGGTTATTTAATTTTTATCATTAAATTCTTCATCGTGTATTTCCTGAGGACATTTTCTTATGTAACTGCAGAAGAATTCTTAAAATCAGGAAAGATAATATTGATAAAATACTGTTGTCTAATTCATAGTCCGTGTTCAGTTGCATCCACTATGGTCCTCAGCACTGGGCTATTGTACCTATTTTCTTCCCTGGGCCCAAGGTCTAACCCAGGATCCCACATTGCATTCAGTCTCCTCTAATTTGAAATAGTTTTTAGAGAATTATCTTACATATATGGTGAGATCTACACAGTTAGTTCCAGGACTCTTATCTTTTAGTTCTCACTGTGATCCTGACTCCCTCATGGCATTCCAGAGAACCTACTGCCACCTTGGGAGGAAAGAGATTGTATTTGAGTGGAATTTATTTGTGTAATTCAATTCTTCCACATTAGCAGCTACTAACAGATTTGGCAGTCTAAGGGTTTGTGTATTGGCCAAGCGGGTGAGGTATCTAATAGGTGATGGTTGGACTCTACATTTTGAACTGCTTAGATCACCAATGATCCTCATTGGTTCTGCTAGTTATCTCCTAATTCTCATAATCAGTTTTTATTATCCATTGGAAACTGATTTGGTTGATCTGTGGCTCTTGTGATTTGAGGGGGTGAATCCACTATGGATTTCCATTTACAGATCCCTGTACCATTTAATTACTAATTTAAATCAGCAGGAAATATGACATTTAGTGGTGTAAAGGTACAAGTTACCTATCACATTGAAGTAAATACCACAATTTATTTTTGCTCTTGAGAAATCAGAAAGGGATCTTCAAACTTGATGCTGTACTTTGCCATGATTTGTCACTTAAATCCTTATGGCACTGAGACGTTTTCCAGCACCAACAACCAATTCTCTGATTCTCCGGTACCAGTCGGGTGTTTAATATTTCATTTCTGACACTAACTACCTGGAGTTAATGCAGACCCTGCGGGTTAAGGACTCCATCCCACAAGGTTGCTCCTACTTCAGATGCTTGTTGCAAGTTCCTGACTATGCATACTTCTGACTGATTGACCATTCAGTAATTTGCAAGAACAACTCATAGAACTTAGGAACGAATTTTACTTACTTTACCAATTTATTTTAAAGGATGCAACTAAGAGCAGCCAAATGGAAGAGATGTATAGGCTAAGGTATGGGGACGTGTGTGGCATGGAGCTTCAATGCCTTTTCCAGGTGTTTTACCTTCAGCATCTCTGTATTCGCTGACCCAGAAAATCCAGATCTTGATGTTCATGAGTTTTAATAGGACCTGATCTCTAGCTCCCTGCCCAGATCCTGAAGGTTGGTAGGTGAGGCTGAACAGTTCTGACCTTTTTTAGTCACTGGGTCTTTCTGGCTACCAGTCCCTCCCTGAGGCTATCCAGGGGCCCAACCCTAAGTTGCTTCATTAGCATATATTCGGTGTGATGCAAGGGGTCTTGATATGAATAACAAAAGACATTCCAATCACTCTGAATATTCCTAGGGTTTAGGGAGCTCTGCCAGGAACTGAGGGCAAAGACCAAATATATTTTCATACTGTACCATAGGCACCCGGAGGAGAGTCTGCACGTGACTAGCGTTGCCGTTCATTTTAGCACTGTGAGCAGTGGAGCCAGAGGAGTTTACCTTTGTCTTTAAGGAGCTAAGTACACAGAATGCCCTGTCACTGGCAAAGCCAAAGTGGAAAACTTGAGTAACTATCTAAATATAATGACATTCGTATATTATATTTTCTCTGTAGAATATTTTGAAAATATGAGTATATATCACAAAATAGTAGTCATTCATTATAACTTTTATTTATAGTACTTACCAATTTAAGAAAATCTACACTGTGCAACCTGTATACCATGTTGGTATGGCTACTTTAAGAAATGATCATTGAAAATCTAAAATGATCTGCATCAACTCAGGAAATGAGTGTTTATAGTATTATAGAAGGATTTATGTAGTCTTATTTTTAAAAGCTTCAATTTGTTGAAATGGTATTTGCACAGAGCTTTTCAGGGTTGTGTCTGTCTGGTGGGTAGGTTGACTAGGTTCAGAGAAATCGTTACCAAAGTTCACGCTGACTGCAGGGCTGTGAAGGGCAAACCCTCCCCTCTGTGCAACAGCTCCTATCTGTCTGGGTTTGAAGGCACCCAGACTGAGCTTCAGGGCTTCGTGGTCAGTAGAATTTAGGAGGAGGAGGAGCTTCAGAGGGCTTGAGCTCTGAGTAGAGGCTGGTGCAGGGGAGCGGAGGTGCCAATAGGGAACTGGACTGACGTGACACAGTGTGATTTGGCTTTTCTCCAAGCCTCTTCAGTCTCACCATCTAGTAGACAAACCTGACTTGCTTTTAGGCTGACTCAGGGCTGGCCGTAGGCTCTGGGAAGCCTAGGAAAGTGGGCCATTCATGCCCCTGCTATGTGGGCCCTTATCTCTGTAATCCGCATTTTAAGAAGTTAGAGCTGTGTGGAAAGAGATACAGGGCTCACAAGTTGAATGGCAACATAGTGAGCCAGAATTGCTTTTACTCTTTTTTCATCCCGTATATTCAGAGATCTAGGAACGTTTCTTTTTGTACTACCCTCACTCATATTACACTGATCTGATGTTTTAACATACGAGTGGTTGGGTGAGTGTGTGTATGTGTAGAGAGAACTTTTCAGAGCCCTGATTTCCCTGGGGAGTAGTGGCTATGGCACAGAGACTTCTCATAGCCAAAGCTGTTATCCCTGCTTTAGCTCATCTTCCCAACGCAATTGTTCGCGCCCCGCCCCCCCCAACCTTCCTATCCCGCTCCCTCCTCTTGACGACTCCTTTTTTTTTTTTTTAGCTGACTCCATAGAGAATAAAATGATTCTTTCATTTGCCCCCCCTTAGCAGTGGCCTCCTAGGGCTTTACTCCTAGGTGTTCAAAACCCCTGGGACTGACCCTGAGGGCTGTGCTGCTTAGTGACCTCCTGGATGAAAGGCCTGAGTCAGGCGATCTTTGAGGGTTGCAACATAAGGGACTTGAACCCTTGGCCATTTTAAAGGGAGTGTGGATAGTAGAGATTCAGTGGTAAAAGTAAAAATTTGACTTTGCAAATGTAGTATCAAGTCTTTGAGAAAGCTTGGCCTTGATGGTTAACTACATTTTTAAAATAGCCTGTGTATATCATTTATATATCAGATTCTTATAGTTTTTTTTATTTGAATGTAATATGGACTGTTTAAATATTTTATGATGTCAATGAGATACCATCTCACACCTGTTAGAATAGCTCTAATCAACAGAACAAGTAATAAACGTTGGAGAGGATGCGGAGAAAAAGGAACCCTCATATGCTGCTGGTGGGACTGCAAATTGGTACAGCCACTATGGAAAACAGTATGGAGGTTCCTCAAAAACTAAGAATTGATCTACCATATAATCCAGCAATCCCTCTACTGGGTATTTACCCCAAAGACTTGAAAACTCATATCCAAAAAAATATTTGCACACCGATATTCATGGAAGCAACCAAAGTGTCTATGATAGATGATTGGCTAAAGAAGCTGTGGTACATACATACAATGGAATATTACTCAGCCATAAGAAGAGATGAAATACTGCCATTTGCGACAACATGGATGGACTTTGAGATAATCATGCTAAGCGAAATAAGCCAGACAGAAAAAGTTGAAAATCACGTGATATCACTTATATGTGGGATATAAACCTAAAAGCAACAAATGAGCAGGACAAACAGAGACTCACGGACATGGACTATAAGCTAGTGGTTACTAGAGGGGGTAGATAGGTGGTTAAAGGGGGTCAAATATAGGGTTAGGGGGAGGGCAAAGTGGGTAAAGGGAATCAAATATATGGTAGCTGAAGGAAACTGGACTTCGGGTGGTAAATACACAATAGAATATACAGATGTCAAATGATAATGTACACCTGAAAATTATATAATTGTATTAACCAATGTTACCTCAATAAACTTAATTAAAAAAAAAGATCGTAAAGATAAAAATAAATAAATAAATAAATATTTTATGATGTTTATATAACATGGCCCTCTGTTCCATTTTTAAAATGCCAATTTTTCTTTCTTCGTGGCCCCTGAACATTTGAGGGAAAAGAATGTAGACCTTAGAGTCTTGTTTGGAACAGCAGTTCTCCAATGTTTTGGTCTTGGGATTCTTTTATACTCTTAAAAATTACCGATGACCCTAAAGAGCTTTTGTTTATATGGGTTATATTAGTCAATATTTGCTGTATTAGAAATTAAAAACATTTTCATAAAATATAAAAAATTCATTTAAAAATAAACTCATCATATATTAACGTAAATAACTTCTTAATTAAAAAATAACTAATTGTTTTTCCAAAACAATTAGAAGAGTAAAATTGTTTTATACGTTTGAAAATTTGAGAATGTCTGACATGAATAGAGATGGCGGATTCTCTGGTTTGCTTCTGTCTGCTATGAATTGTTTCCTTGCTGACTATTGTGTTGTTGAAGTACCTGGAGAGTGTAGTTGGAAAAAGGAATGTTTTAATGGCCTTTTCAGATAACTGTGGGTGCAGTAGTCTATCCTTTTCACACTTTTGCTTTCTGCGGTTTCAGGTACCTATGGTCAACTGCAGTACGAAATACTAAATGGAAAATTCCAGAAACAATTCATGTTTTACATTGTGGTCAGTTCTGAGTAGCGTGATGAAATCTCGTGCCGCCCTGCTCTATCCTGCCCTGGGTACGAATCATCCATCCCTTTGTCCCTTGTATCCAGGCTACATACACCACCCACTTGCATTAGCTGTGCTAGTTATCAGATTGACTGTCCAGGTAACCCAGTGCAGGTAACCCTTAGAGCAGCTAGCCTAATGCGACATCAGATGCCCATGTCCTTCACTTCACCTCCTCTCATCTCGTAGGTGTTGTATCGTCTCACATCATCATGAGAAGGGTGAGTACAGTACAGTAAGGTATTTTGAGAGACCACATTCACATAACTTTTATTATAGTATATTGTTATAATTGTTATGTTTTATTATTAATCGTTGTTAATTTCTTACTGTGCCTAATTTATAAAGTAAACTTTATCATAGATATATATGTATGCATAGGAAAAAACCATAGTATATATACGGTTCCATACTATCCTCAGTTTCAGGCATCTACAGGGGGTCTTGGAATGTATGCCCGGTGGGTAAAAGGGAGCTACTGTGTTCTTTGATACTGTACCAAAACTATGACGAGTGGTAGTTTCTTCAAGGTTAATCGTAATACGGATTTTGAAACCATATCAAGGATCTTTCTGTGTTCTACACTAAAATCCATTGGTCTGTCTTGCACTTGGCATGGCTCTTTACCCCATGCATGATTTTGACTTTGTGGCTCCCTTAAAAGGGTCTTGACGACTCCCAGGGATCCCTGGACTCCCCTTTGAGGACTGCTGTCACAGGATCTGGAAGGGATCTCGAAGATGGAATCGGGCCCATCTCTCGGGGTGGAATGAGAGGGGTTGCAGCTGGGTTTCCGGAGAGCCGTGGCTACAATTTCTGTTTCTTGACTGGTGGTGTAAATGTGGCTCCAGTGCCCAGCCGACGGCTTTGCCTTTTGGAGAGCGATGTCTCCTGTGGCCAGGCTCCTTAGAGTCCTGAGTGTAGTGTGTGTGTTCACCTTTCCTTCCTTATGTGTCTTAAGCTCCAAATTGCCGAAAGTCTCATTAGATTTCCAAATGACATTTTAAGCTGTATCAGGTGAGTTCTGTGGCTGCTCTTTGTATAGTAAATGTGTTTTTAAGTAACTGACAGATAATCCAAGGCGTTTGAGCCACGTGGAAGTTTGAAGTGCACTTTGGGCCTTTGTCTCACACAGGAAGCTCCGCCCCTGGGGGCCTCTCAGCAGCCAGGAAGGGTCTTATGGGAGCCCAGGGAGCGCTATGGAGGGATCAAACTCTGTTTTTGGTCTTTGAATTATATAAATTCTTTGACTGATGGGTTTCTTTTAAGGAGTGTTGCCTAAAGTTTTAGGTTGAATGTTTTCATGCTTTCAAAAGACTTTTTTTTCCTGTTGTAAATTAGTATAAATCCATGGTTTCGTTTATATTCATTATGGGGAAAAAAGTGTGAGTGGCACTTGCTGTGGAACTGCTTCGAGATCATTTGAGGAAATCTAATCTACTAGTCAAGGTCACCAGAATTAACAAGGACATGGCAGTTTGGAATGGATTCTTCTATGTCAAAGGCAGGATCAGGATGCCCCCTGGGGCGAGGCTGTGTGCCCCACAGTTTTACATACCACTATGGAGTCTCCAAGCATGGTTTGCTTTGTGAACAAAGGCTTTGCTGGTGTGTGTGTGTGTGTGTATCTTTGTGTTTTTTTCCCTCCTGTGTACTCTGCCCACTGGGCTGTGCCTAAGGACTGTGCCCATATGATTAGTTCCACTGATTCTTGGTCAGGCACCTATCTGTGGACAGGTGTCCTTGTTTTTAAACTTAGCAGGACAGAAGAACCTTTTCCTACACTCTCAGGATTGCTGTGAGGGGCTGGACTGGGACTGGTTGTGGGTTTCTTCATATTTATAGTCTCCTTTTAGCAAACCCAATATTTATATATTAGATATTAACATATTAGTTGGGGTTTGGATATTTACTTTTCAGAGTGGTTCTCTCTAGAGTTCCTTTAAATAGCTACATCTTTAGTTTCACCAAAATAGGATTGATGCCCAGGATTTGTTTTGTGGAAGTACAGGTCCTTGTTAAGGCGTGGCACACCCATAATCACGCCCATAGTTTCCCTGTTTCGGAGTCGGAACCCCTCTGTGCTGGAGACTGCAGCAGTGTTCACATGCAGCACAGAGCAAACAGGAAGATACGCTTTTTTACATCACTTTTCCCCTTCACATCTATCAGTTCTATAGGAACTAATTTCTTGAATCAGGCTGCCTTCTCTGGGTTCGGAAAGGCTGTGCCACATGAAAGTGTCTGTGTGTATCTGGGGGGAGGGTGGAGTCCCTTAGAGACAATGTAACTGACTGCTTCTTCCCCAAGATCAGCTTTTCCCCTGCCATTCTCCTTTTGTTGCGTTTTTGAAGAACAGTAACAGTAAAACGGCCCCGTAAGTAGTTGTTATGGTTCTAAAGAGCTGCGAAAAGAATTTATTGTGTCATCTCTGTAAAGATATTTAGTGTCTGGCAGAAGGGAGGGAAAGAGAAAAACCACATTGGGCGGTACTTAAGAAATCCATTACTTTCCAGTTGCTTCTCTGTTATGGGCATCTGATGGCCTGGGTACTACTATTTTAAAGTGTTCTCTGTTGTTAAAACATTATGAATAGGGGGCCGGACAAAAGTCTCTCCTGTTCTGATAGTACATGTGGTTGCTGGATGTTTAACTTGACATTTGCTTCTATCTGGAGCGTGAGGCTGAGGTTGACAGTGTTAACTAGGGGTTTACAGGAGGCTTTTTCTTGTTGCTACTTACCTGTAAGTGCTTGCCATTCTTCCACCACCTCAGCGTTTCTTTAAGATGACAGGCATCAGGTTACCTAAAGGTGCTTCTAATTAAAAACCGTTCTCTAAAAGCCACTCAGAATCCGGCAAGCACACTGTAAGCAAAACACTCATCTCAGAGCAGTCTGGGATGGAACAGGTCGTGCTCAGGTCGTGCTGGTTACGGATGCTGACTTCCCAGCACAGAGTGGTTGCTGATCAATTATCATACTAATGTTCAGAAGTAAATTTCACTACGAATGTTCAGAAATAAATTTCACTTCCAAAGCAGCTGATATCTAATTGATTTACTACTTCCTTTCTAAGAAAGGCAATGAGCTAAAGACATAAGATAGTTATTCCCTTAAAGATTTAGAATCTGCTTTGTCTCTCAGTGAACAACAGTAGCTCAGCATTAGTTATATTAATTTGTACTTGTGGATCGCCTCTTTTCCCTGTGCCTTAATGCCGTTTGTGGATGTTTTTGTTACTAATGCTAAAATTAAAATTTTATTACTAAATCATTTCACAGCTGTTCTTTGCTTTAGTTGTTTTGAAAGGCTGAGTACATGTCCCATCAGGACATACACACTCATAATTCCTGTGGTTTTAAAAGGAGCAGTCTTAAACTTAAGTTCTAGTTTTCCACAGCTCTGAGGGAGCCAGCTTGTTTCCTTTTGTTTCTGTTTCTGTTCAAGAGAACATAGAAGTCCTGTTTCAAATTGTGTCTACACCTTAATAAGAGATTTCAGTTCTGGAACCATTTTTTTGTGTTGAATAATTAGAGACTTGTTTCAGCTTTTATTTTGGGAGATGGGAGGAATTTTAGGATGACCTGATTGTTGCTGTGGTTGTCTGTAGCAGTTTGTCTTGTGGAATATTATTTATCTTGTGTCCCTCCCTTACATTTATTATGAAAAATTGGAAATATACAGAAAAATGGAAAGAACTGGTCAGTGTATCTTTATGTTAATATTTTGCTATATTTGCTATATCACAGAGCAATCTGTCTAGCTTTCTCCTTGCCTTGTTTTTATCCCCCTTCAAGAAGAAATGACCTTTATAGCTGATTGTAAAGTGGAGAGAGAAACAGACAGGCATGCACAGTGCCCGGCACATGTTAGACATAATAGAGCAGGCTGGCAGATGAGGAAGTGAATGTGAATGAATTAATGATCGGAATAGGACATGCTTCTAGCTCCAGGATACAAGGAAACGATTCCTGGCTAAATCAGTGCCCTTAGGGGTTTGCTGGTGGCCCAGGAGGTGAGAAACCAAAGAAGGCAAACTGCTTTGCCAGGTGGCCCATATGAAGTCTTCGGTGGTCAGCACGGTCAGCATGACTGACGGAGTTCAGAAGAGGGAATATGATCCCAGAAACCCAGGCAGTTGACAGAGGCTTTTTGGAAGAAATGGACTGGTACTGGGCCGAGAGGTAGGACTGAGCTTGAGAGCAGAGATGGGCACGGGGGCATTCTGAGCCACGGGAAGCCTGAGGGTCCTCACATGCCTCAAGGAGTGACAGTGTGATAGATAGCCAGCGGCCCACTGGAAGGCCTTCATTCAGGTGGCTGCGGAGTAGCATGTCTTCCTCGTCGCGCTCCAACGCAGGACCACTTCCTATTCCCGGAGCGCCTGTCACGCCCGCTCCAGGGCTCTGCTCACTGCCTGGAGCATCTCCCTCCAGAGGTCTGTGGGGCTCCCTCTTCCTCTGGCTTCTGCTCAGTGATAACCCCTCACCCCTGACCCATAAAAATAGCAGCTCCTTCTGGCACACACCATCCTCCAGGACCCCCCAACATGCTTCGTTCTGCTTTGTGCTGTGTCCCCAAAGCCTAGTATAGTGCTTGCAGTCATACAGCCGAGTGTGTGTGTGTGTGTGTAGATATATAGATGCAGAGAGTTGGTGCTCAGGGAACAGTGACATATGAAGGAACGAGCAAACGGGAATTCTGAGGTGTGTGGTGTGTTCGTTCATTTGTTCACTTAAAGCTGTTGTCTAAGCAGCTAAGGGAAGCTTGAGCGGGGCAGAGTCACCAGCGCACACCTCAGGGCCAGCGCCCTCGTGGGGAAGGCCGAAATTCGGGCGAGGTTAGCTCGCCCTGCCCGGAAAAGCTCCAGGCCATTTCCTCTCTGAAAGAGTCCTGCCCCTAAGTGAAGCCCTTGATGATTCTGGTGCCTCTTTCTCTCGCTCAGGACCCCTGCAGCGGACCATGAGTCGGTAATGCCCACTGAGGACCTCTGGGAGCCATGTCAGACGAATCCGCCTCAGGGAGCGATCCAGACCTGGACCCGGACGTGGAGCTGGAGGATGCGGAAGAGGAGGAGGAGGAGGAGGAGGTGGCAGTGGAGGAGCACGGCAGGGATGACGAGGAAGACCTGCTGGATGGTGAGTGGCTCCAGTGAGGGACAGGTTGCTTCGTCTTTGCTACTCGTGGAAGTTTTGCTGGGAGCGTGTGGTGTTTCCAGTTGATTTCTTAGGTGGCGAGAAGACAGAGACTGGAAACAGCCGCAGTGAGCTCATCTGCTCCTCCTCAGGAAACGGTCTGTTGCTCCACATAAGCCTCACTGAATGCTGGAAGGACCGTTAGCATTTATTTAGCTCGTTTCTGACAGACGTGCAGATTCGGGTCCAGAGGTTTGAGAGTGGAGCATACTTGCCCAAGTCGTGGAGGAGTCAGTGGCAGAGTCCTTGTGGTCAGATTTTGTGGTCTGGGAGTCATGGACCCACGAGGTGGCTACAGGTAGGCCCCGAGTTCCCTGGAGTGACACTCACAGTTCCGTTCGTGTGGACAGGAGGGGTCGCCCGCGGAGAGATTCTCAGATCGGTTCACGCCTCCCATCGAGAGAACCGATTGATGGCAGCCCCTGTGTGCTGCTTTGCCTCCCAGCCCCTTCCCGCTGGGGGGCGCCGCGCGTCCATAGCGGGTGGGCCCCCTCTGGACTCCTCTTCAGTTTGCCCGGCTCACCCTTTCCCCCGCCCCCAACTCGATGAGGTAGCATCGGACTTTTTCTTTTCATCTTCAGTCTAATGTTAGGTCATCTGGCTGGCACAGGGCTTCTTAACCGATTCCAGTCTTTCGTGGCATGGGCTTTAGTTCTTTGCGAGCTTCCCGTTGACTGAGGAATGAAGCGTGTCTCTTTGTAAGAGACCACCCTAGTGGAGGCGGGCATCCCGTCAGGTCATCACCGCTTGGGTGTGAAGAGCCCAGGACCACGCGCTCCTGCCATTTTCCAGGTTCCAGAGCATGGTGTTCCTATCTTCAGCTCTCATTCCCCCGACAGCTGCCATATGGCTTAGGGATCAGTTTTCCCTCATTTATACTACCTACAAGCCTCTGCCCCATTTTCACTTCATCTCTGGCAAGGAAATTACCGTTTGACTTTTTTTTCGCGACAGCATCATTTGCTGTCCACTGCTAGCTTATGCAGTTGGAGTCTCCCCTCCCCGCCCCCAGCTGGTTCTGTAGTTCCTTCCTATAAAGGAGAATGAGTTGAAATAGTGGGAGAGAGGGCTGTGAGGGTGCACCAGCAGACTCTTGCTTGGCTCTCGTCGTTCCGAAGGTCGTGTTAGATTCCCCAGGTATCTGCATCACTTTTTGCTTTTTATCGTTTGGGTTCTCAGAAGTACATTTCCAGATACCCCTAGAACTCTTGTCAGATTTAGACTGGATTTTAGGCACTGCTGGTGAGTATAAAGGATATATTTATACACTGTCTTCCCTCTTGGTTTCTTGGAATCTTTTCTCCTTGTCAGATTCTTAATTATTCAAAAATTATATGATGTGCTCATGGGGACGTTACTATCATTTATTTAGAAGTGGCAAGAATTTAATTGTGATTTGTCTCAGAATAGTGTAGCTATGCAATTGGAGCATTTAAAAAAGAATATACAATTCTCAGATGAAATTATTTTTTAAAAATTTGAAATGATTTATTTTCATTGCTTAGAAAGTTCAGAGTGATTAAAAATGTTCCATAGGTACTGTCTCCTTCTCTCTGCTAGCGTATCTGACTTCTTGGAATTTGATTCAAGGGCCATTTCTATGTTTCACAGGAGCGTTACAGGTGTACAACACGCCTCCCCTCAAATAAAAGTGATTCTTGCTGTTACTTGCGGCAGCTGCCACTGGTTTAGCTCTCGCAGCTTTTCTGGCCACTCATCTTGACCACTCTGTGCAATTTTGCTGAAACATCCAAAACCTGCCTGTTTCTTCCATCGTGCCCTTGCTGCCTCGGCTTGCTGGTCATCCCACAGTCCTAACAGGCAGAGCAGCCAGCTCTTCTAGAATTAGGAATAGCTGTGAAT
>NW_011888881.1:2555393-2562594 GCF_000151845.1 Pteropus vampyrus | reverse complement strand
AAATGATTTATTTTCATTGCTTAGAAAGTTCGGAGTGATTAAAAATGTTCCATAGGTACTGTCTCCTTCTCTCTGCTAGCGTATCTGACTTCTTGGAATTTGATTCAAGGGCCATTTCTATGTTTCACAGGAGCGTTACAGGTGTACAACACGCCTCCCCTCAAATAAAAGTGATTCTTGCTGTTACTTGCGGCAGCTGCCACTGGTTTAGCTCTCGCAGCTTTTCTGGCCACTCATCTTGACCACTCTGTGCAATTTTGCTGAAACATCCAAAACCTGCCTGTTTCTTCCATCGTGCCCTTGCTGCCTCGGCTTGCTGGTCATCCCACAGTCCTAACAGGCAGAGCAGCCAGCTCTTCTAGAATTAGGAATAGCTGTGAATAATCTAGTCTTAGCAGATACAGTGCGAAGGGGTTCTTTTGTTTTCTTGGAGCAGAGGTTCTCAACCCGGCATACTTTTGCCTCCCAGGAGACGGTTTACAGTGTCTGAAGACATTTTTGGTTGTCACGACGCCTAGTGAGTGGGAGAGGGATGCTGCTGGCCCCTGCGGGTAGAGACCAGGGATGCTGCTGAGCATCCTGCGTTGCATAGGACAGCCCCTCCTACAGCCAGTGATCTCGCCCCAAACGACAGTAGTGCTGAGGCTGAGAAACCCTTTCAAAAAGGAAACTGTTACTTCAGCCCTTTTTATTTGAAGTTTCATCCCTATGGATAACAATAGCTTACTTTTATATTGCTTCGTCATAGTTTATAGAAAGATCTGAACAGTCTCATTAACTTTTTCAAAGAACTGTCTTTTCTCTTTGGTGATCTCTTGTGCTTGTTTTCTTTGTAATTTCTACTTTACAATATTCTTTCTTCTTTTGGGTTTATGTTGCATGACTTTTAAACTTCCTAAGAATGTGTGTAGCCTGTTTCAGGCTTTTTTCCCTCCTAATGTAAGCATTGAAAACTATAAATTTCCATCCAAGTACTAGTTCCGTCCCCTCACGAGCATTTTGACATACTTTCTCCTGCTTCACGGTCTTAATGATCCTGCGTGGTAGGTAGGAGGGCAGACACATTTTATAGATGTGGACACTGAGGTCAGAGAGGTGAGCAGCTCAAAGTGGCAAAGCTGGGCCTTTGGTTTCCAAGGCTACATGCTCCTTTTTCTAAACCCATGCTGCTTCTGAGACCACAGATTCACATAATTTCCTCTCCTGTGACGTGTCTGTTTTCTTTCTTAGTTTGTATTCTGAGGAAGGTGGGTGATTCTGATATTGTTGAGCAGAGATGAGCAGAAAGTTAGAAGTATTAGTGTGAATAAAGGCAAAGGACAAGGGAAAGTATGGCATGGGTTAGAGAAGGAGGGGCTGTCTTATTTGGTACAGAACTGGACATGATAGGCGGACGGCCAGAGTGAGACTGGAATGATGGCCTGTGGTCACATGGAGGAGTTTAGAATTTGTTTTATAGGCAGCATGGAATCAGTGGAAGATTTGATTGGGAGCATTCACTAGGCCTTTGATTTTAGGAATGTTATTCTAGCCGTGTGCAGAGAGATGGCCTGTAGACACGGAAGACCACGTAGGTCTGTGGTAGAACTTTATGAGAAGGGTTAACGAGGATTTGAACTGTTTGGATCAGTTGACCTGTGCAGGAAGAGTAAATAGTCAGGTTTGTCATAGTGGAACTTACAGGACTTGGTGACTTACTGGATATGTGGGACAAGTCGAAGACAAAATAGTAAAGCGTGGGAGGATGATGAAACCTTTACAGAGGTGGGAAGAATAGGATAGGGAGTGGATGGGAGAGTTAAAGATATTTTGAGCTTTGCTACATTAAATTGGGGCGTCTTCTCCCCCTTGACCTTTGACTCATAGGATATGAGAATGTTGACTCATAGGATATTGGAGAACTGGTGGTGACAGAACAGGGAGACCTTGGGTACTGGGGAATAGCACCATGACTTTGTCTTCCAACAAAATTGGATGAAGTAGTACATTCTCTTTGTAACACGTGAGAAATTCTGGTTTTCCGTTTCCCTGTTTTTCTTTCCTCTTGATGTCTATGCTGGGCTTTCTCTGTTCTTTTGGAATGATGGGAAAAGTTGGGTGTCAGCACCTTTGGGGTCTGTCATTATTAGAAGCAGAGACTCAAAACCTGGTGCCTCTGGAACTGGTTTTCCTTATGCAATAGTTTTTCTGGCTCAATATTTTCTTCTAGCTCTGCTTCAGGTCTAGTCTCTTGCTGGGCGTTTAAGACGCAGTGGAAAAGTTTGAGAAGCTCTGGTTTAAGTTAACCAAGATCTGGGCACAGCCCAGTTGATGGGCACATCTTTTTGGAACATACAGGTTTTCTTTATTATTATTGTTGTTGTTATTATTATTATTATTATTGTCTATTTTACATGGAACATCAGGATACTAGGATCCTGGAATTGCAGGTAGATATGTGGCATGCTTAGTCCCTTCTGGAACCTGCTTCACAGGTATCTTGTTAACAGAAAGCCTCATTGATGTCAGCTTTGGCCTCAGGCTGGCCCCCTTCACCTTGGACCACTGGGTGAGGAAAGCTGGTCTCTTTCTCTACCCTTGGGTCTCTGCCTTTCCTACAGGGACTTTGCTTTTTGCTCTTTCTCTGACCCCATTCTACTTGTCCTCTTTGCTTGGGATATAAAGAATCAGAGGTAAAGGCAGAGGGCCAGGGCAAAGGCCCTGGGGGTGGGAACAAATTTGCTTGTTTAAGAATTAGGAAGGTAGAGGCCACAATGGCTGGAGCGCAGAGAGCAAAGGGCAGAGTGGTCTGTGATGAGATAGACAGGCCTAATAAGCATGTAGGTCCAGTGGCGGGGGTTTGAGGTATACCTGGAAACCAGGGTTTATTTGCTTGGGTTTTAACAGGTGCTATTTCAGACTCTCACTGTGAGTTCTGGACACATCAGTAAATAGCAGCAGCCCGCAGCAAAGTCTTGCTCTCTGTGCAGCTGGAAGCTGAAGAAGTGTAGGGAGCTTCCAGAGGTTTTAACTAAGGTCAGGGTGGGTGGTTTTTGTTTCACAGAGATTTGCACCTGGAAGAGTAGCTTCAGCAATCCCCTGGGAACCCCGCCAATGTTTTCTCCCACCCGTGGGAGCCCCCAGGGCCCTTCACAAGGCAGCCTAGGTTGGGGGGGAGTTATGGTTTTCACCATTCATTGTGGACTTTCTGTCACATTAGATATCCCTATTTTGAGCCTAGATTTCTTCCTCTTCTAAGAATAGTTTTAAATAAATGTTAATGAACCCTACGATTGTCTGATATCCTAGATCCTTCTTTGAAGAGTTTATCTGGAGTTTGTATAATATTTCCAAATCTATAATGCCAGATTACTTATCGACTTTACTATTTAACAATAATTTTCTGGTTATGAGTAACTGTGCTTATCAAGTAAATTTGGAAAAATACGGAACATTATAAAGCACTCAAAAATCACCCATAATTCCAGCAGCCAGTTAGCAAGAGTGCTGATGTTTTGTTGTATTTTTTCAGTCTTTTTTCTATGCAAATGTATATTTTTACAAAACTGATCCTATTATATGTCCTTTTATATGTGCCATTTAAAATGCTTAAAAATCAGAATTATTTTGTAATTCCATGGCATTTGATTTATTTTTACTTTTCTAAATCTTTTATTTTTAAAATGTAAAAGTTAAAAGATTAGAGGTTGCCAAGTGTTTAGGGCGAAGGAAGGAAGAATTGGTAGAGCACAGAGGACTTTTAGAAAGCAAAACTGCTTTGAGTGATACTATAAAGGTGGAGATGCCATTACACGTTTGTCTAAAGCCATAGATGTGCAACACCCAGAGTGGACCGTGATGTAACTGTGAACTTGGGATGATGATGATGATGTCAGTGTAAGTTCATCAGTCATAACAAATGTACTGCTCTGGTGGGGAATATTGATAATGCAGGAGGCTGTACATGTGTCGTGCAGAGGATTTATGGGAAAATCTCTGTACATTCCTCTCAGTTTTGCTGTGAACCTAAAACTATGGAAATATCCTGAGTCCCCAACCTTTCACCCACTGCTTTCAGCTTCCATTTATAATTCTTGCCTGAATTAGTTATTAATATGGTGGCTGCAAAATGGTGTATTTTTTCCGATTCTGTAGTCTGTCTACATTTTATTTGCATTGTTTTGGTAAAGATGATCTTTCTCTCCTTACTTTACTTTTTTTAATATATGTATCAGTAGAGTCTTGGATTCTTTTTTAAAAAATTAAATGTGACAGAATCCATCCCGTCCATTCTGATGCTCACATTGTCCCAGATCTGGCTTAGTGGGATCCCCTTCCCGCTGATTTCTGTGTTCCTCAGACATGACCCCTATAGTTTGTGAGCATTTCCTTTTTCTGACGCAACAGTGTGTTCCAGGGCTAGCTTGTATTTTTTCTGTTGCAATCCAGGAATTGGCCTTTTCTCCAAGGAAACCTAGTTTCTTTTAGTGGGGAATGGTATTTAGAAACCAAGATCTGGGCTGTGCACGTGCTCACTACTGCTGGGGTAGGCTCTTTTGTTGGGTAGAGCTAGGAAATACATTTATTTTAAAAACCATGTGTTCATAACAATACTTTTTTAAATCTTTCTTCCATTCCATATCTGTATCTCTCTTCTCCCGCAGTGAGAACCAGCAACATCAGTGCATTTACTCATTTGCTGTGTCCCGCAATACACTCAAAATAGTTTCAGACAGTTCCACTACAAATCATAAATCTAAGCAAAGTTCAAGATTTTTTTGCAGTTTTTTTTTCTTTTAATGTATCCCACTGAGGCTGTATCATCAGAATACTATGCAGTTCAAAAGTTACCTGGAGTTTTTTCTTTATTTTCATATTTTTCAGTTTTATTTAGGTTTAGTTATATGCTATTTACATATCCCTGAAATGATCATAAAAATCAAGATAATGAACATATTAACGCTCCTGAAAGTTTTCTCATGCCCTTTTGAAGATCCTCTCTTCCCTCCCTGCCCTCTATCCCTGCCCCTAGGGAACCATTAATTTGCTTTCTGTCATTATTGTTAGTTTATATTTTCTAGAATTTTTGTATAAATGGAACCACATAGTATATTCATTCTCTTTCTGGGGATCTGGCTTCTTCACTCAGCATGATTATTTTAAGATTCATGCGTGTGTGTGTCAGTAGTCAGTCCGTTCCTTTTCATTGCTGAGTAGAATTCTATTATATGAATATACCCCAATTTCTTTATCCATTTCTCATTTTTGGGGGGAGGGTGGAGTCCTTTTTTTTCTATCACAAATAAAGACACTGTGAACATTTGTGTACAAGCCTTTGTATGGCATGTGTTTTTATTTAGCTTTAGTATTGAATTCTGTCATCTCTAATGGCTATCCAAGTCATGGGGGGAAATGGAATTGTATAGAGCTGAGAATAGAACCTGGCAACGTTTTGCTGAGACCTCCTTTTAGACGAACCATTAACATTCAGTGAATAAGATTATCCATCTATCTGTAAATCCAAGTGACTATTCCTTAGCTCACAGACCACCATCTACGTCTAAGATTATCAGAGTAGACTTTTTGTTAAATGCATTAGTTGAAATCAAATTCTCTTTAGAAAGGTACCTAAAAGAGTCTGTTAGGAGTCAAAGTTGCTTGAAAAGTTGTGTAGCCCAGTTAGTATCAATGCCTGAAAGAGTGGCAGGTCTCAAAGAGCAGGGGCATCAGGAGAGAGCAACACGGTGCGTGAGAGCAGCAGGGGATAGGGGCGCATCCATTCAGTACTTACTGAGCACCTGTGCTTTGCTAGGCATTGTCATGGACATTGGGAATTTAGCAGGGAATAAAAATGTCTCATGGGATTTTCATTCTAGCAGACAGAGACATAACAAGTAATACATAAGGAGCATATCGGAAGGTGTTAGGGCTATGAAGAAAGGGGGCCTTGGTAAAGTATGAATGTGGGTAATGCTGTTTTGTGTAAAATGGTCAAGAAAGAGCTCACTTGATTAGGTAGCTTTTGAGTTGAGCTATGAAGGAAATAAGGGGGCTTCGCCTTGTGGCTGTACGGGGGCAGAGTATTCTAGGCAGGTAGGGGAGGAAGAACAAAGATCCAAAGGCAAGAGCTTTCTTGGTGTGGGAGAGGAACAGCAGGGAGCCAGGGGAGCTGAAACGGAGCGTACCAGGGTGAGGGCGTAGAAGAGAAGCCATGGCGTCAGACCGCGTGGGGCCTTGTTCTGTGAGATAGGAGCCACTGGAGAGACAGATCTAACTTAGGTTTCGAAGGGTCACCCTGGCTGATGTGCAGGGGACAGGCTGTAAGGGAGATGAGGGCAGCAACAGGGAGACCAGTCAGGCGGTGGTGGTGGCTTGGTGCGGGGGGCGATGGTAATGGTGGTGGTGGTAAGAAGTAGTTGGATTCTGGCTGTGTGTGAAGATAGAGCCCATAAGTTTGTTGATGAAATGGGTGTAGATTGTGTGAGAGAAAGAGAGAAGGGTGGATTCCAAGGTTTTTGGACCGAGCAGCTTGAAGATGCCATTTTCTGAATTTGGGAAGATACGGGGCGAGACACAGATTGGGGGCAGACAGGAGTTTGGTTTTGGGAACAAGTTTAACATGTCTTATGCCTCTAAATTGAGATGTTCAGAAGGCAGTTAGGTTAGTATTGAGTTGAAGTTCAGGGGCAAACTCTATGTTGTAGAGAAAATCGTGGGCTACATCTCTGTATCAGGTCAGGATGAGATCATCCAAAGAGTAAGAAAAGTTAGAAGTGATCTGAGCAACTAAGCACTAGGCACTTAGAGGTGGGGACGGGATGAGGATGATCTAGGAAAGAAGACTGAACAGAAATGGCCACTGAGGTAGTTGGAGACCCAAGCTGTGGAAGCCAAATTTAAGAAATCATTTCAAGCAGGGAGCTGTGTGAAAGGCCACCGATAGCGCTGCAGTATGGAGACTGAGGACTGACCGTTGGATTTAGCCGTGTGTAGGCGGCCTTGATAAGCACTTCAGGGCAGTGCTGGGCTCAAACCAGAACAGGGAGAGAGGAACTGGAGACTCCACGCATAGACACCACTCTTTTGAGGAGTTTTGCTGTACAAGGAAACATAAAAAAGTGGCAGTGAATGAAGGGTTATTTGAGATCGAGGAAAGGCTTTTTTAAAAGTTAAAAGGTTTTATGCATTTAACTTCTTGCCAATGAGATTGATCATGTAGGAT
>NW_011888881.1:2553220-2554453 GCF_000151845.1 Pteropus vampyrus | reverse complement strand
AATGAAGGGTTATTTGAGATCGAGGAAAGGCTTTTTTAAAAGTTAAAAGGTTTTATGCATTTAACTTCTTGCCAATGAGATTGATCATGTAGGATGGGAGAAATGGGTGATGCAGGAGAAATTGAGCCAGGCCATCCTGGCTCAAGCCAAGCTCCACTGTGGCCTGGAAAACCTTTGCTTCAGCATGTTAGCTTGTCATGGGGGAACCCTCGGCCATCTTCACGTAAAATTTTGTGATCTTGGACAGTCCTCCCTGAGCCTTTCGATTCTCTTTCACAAAATGAAAAGTCTGTAACCTGTTGTTCTCTTGTTAAGGATAAAGACAGGGAAGGATGAGTATGTTTTTAAGAGTTAAAAGTAACCACCAAAGCAGAGAAGAGGGCCGTGAGACCGAATACACTCAGGCAGACAAGACAGTGTTAATAGCTCTCGATTGCATTTCAGCATTTTGTCCTTAACTTAGATAACCAGCAGTATTCCTTAAATTACAGATTCAAGTCAGATCTTTCTGTTCTATATTTGCCTTGTCTTTCTTCTCCACTTCCCCGGAAAGTTGTATCACCCTTTGCTGAAACAATGTGGGTATCTGTTATTGGACTGATTTTTCAGAATCACCTAAATCAGAGTTTGGAGTGACCTCCTTGTTATAAATGAAGTAGTGCCCATGTTGATACCAGTTTCTGTCGTTCTTTTCTGTGTGCCAGGCTTAGAGGCAGAAGGGCAGAGAGTTTGGGAATGCTGGGGCAGAAGATTGTTCTGTAAAGTTGCATCAGAAAAACATGTATGTCGACTCAGTTATCCTCTGTGACTTTGTAGGACTTTTAACACTTTTCTAGTAAGCTGTGGGGTGGGAGCTTCTGATTGTGGGTTTAATTTGCATTGCCCAGATTACTTAAGATATGGAGCCCTTTTCCATATGCTTTTATGACTATTCACTTTTGCAAAGTGCCTGAACACATTTTTTTGACCATTTTTCTTTTCTTCCACACATTTCTCATTGATTTATAGGAATCCTTTATACCTGGGTATGAGTCTTTTGTCAGATGCACACATACACACACTCACCTTTCTCTTCTATATTGCTTGCTTTTTTATCTTCTTAATTATTATTATTATTATTATTTGCAGTTTTATGCTCTTTTTTAAATTGTATTTTTCATGAATGGGTGTTTTGATTTTGACGAAATCAAGGTTATCCCCCCCTTTATGTTTAGTGCTTTTTTATGCCTTTTT
>NW_011888881.1:2534951-2551678 GCF_000151845.1 Pteropus vampyrus | reverse complement strand
TCACAAAGGGTGTTAACCACGGCCAGCAGAGCAGGGACAGGGCTGGCTTCAGGTGACATAACCCTTCACAGGCCCGGGGCGGCTGCCCACCGTGACGGCCCACGAAGAGATTTGTGATCGGCTCCCCTGGGAGGTCACGGATATATTAGAATCCCTTTATCGGATTTATTAGAGTCCCTTTATCAGCCCCAGTATTTGTGTTCTCGCCACTCTTAATCGTTCCTTTCTTTTCACCTATCATGAAGCAAAGGTGCGGCGCGCTCCCAGTTATACACTTGTTTCCTTTGAATTTTCTATGACCCCAAGGAAAAGGTTCGTTTTATTTTCACCATGGCCAGTCAGAAAGGGCTTTACCCGTCTTCTCTGACCAGAGTTTCTGCCCCAGCCTTTTGCATTCACAGTTAACGGTTAAGGTTTCAGCTAATGAGACGTTTGTTGAAGGTCTACAGCATGCAATAGTTTGTTTTGCCATCGCATGACTCTGAATGATGCTCTTTTTTTAAAAATGTATTTTTCAATGATAGCTGACATATGAAACGATGCTCTCTTTAAGCTGGAGTGTGGGAGCTGGTAATTGAGTCCTATACTCCCTAGCGTCTGCTTCTCAACCTGCCTTGTTCTCTGCTTTCAGATCAGAAATTCTTAACATTCAGAGTCTTAAGGGATCATTTAAATGTTTCAGCTATACGTGAATGCGTTTTGTGGAAAAAATGATGTGCTGCAGTGTTCTCTAATTCTCAGCGTGATGTCTGCTGCGAGTCTGAGGCTCTGCTCGTGAAACCCCGATCTGTGTTCACAGCCCTTTCTCAGTTGCTGAATCCTTATGGGAATTTTTGTGGCTTTGTTTTTTTGTGGCTTGGAGCCTCAGTGGCTTGGAGCTTCGAAGTGTTCATCAGTAGAATGGAAAAGTAAACAGAGCACTGCTGATCCCTCCTGCCCCATTACTAGTGTGTCTTTGTCTGTAGGACCAGTTTACTGTCATCTCCTCTTAGAGAGTAGACAGACAAAACAGTTACACATTTGGAGGATGATCACCTTAGTGTGTGCACCCAAGTCCTCTCTCAAATAAAAGAGGTAGGATGAGCTGTCGGTGTTTCTCTTTGTCCTCCTGGCCGCTTCTTGCTTGTTGTGGACACCCTTCCATGGACCCTTAGTGGAGTTTGCGTGTTATGCAAAGCTTTGTATGTTAGTCTGTGCCTCTGCCACCATTTAAAGTGGGTTTCCAGGAGGAGGGATGTGTGTGACTGGAACAGCATTGTGAGGCTTCACCTCCTGAGCTCTGGAGGGCAAGGCCATAATCCCCCACGGTGTAAATGGCTCATTCTCTTCGTTCTTCTTTTAAAATCTCCACTTTGGGGGTGCAGAGGTCCTGTTTGCCACTGTAACTCTCAGCTCAGGCTCGCTGCAGATGGCTGGGAGATTGCTTTCTAGCCTCCCTCGGAGAGGCAGCCAGCTGGAGCCCCCAAGAGGAGCAGGGAACCCAGCACGATCGATCGTCATGGCCCTTGAAGCCGCTCCAGTCCCTCCACCTCCCTGGCTGTGTAACGCCAAGCAGCTGCCGCCGGAGCTACTTTATTCCCCGTGGCGCTGACTGGCAGGTGGAGGAAGCACTGGCCCTTTAGTGATTCTGACGTTTCCAGGAATAATTTGCTCCAGTCGTTAATTCTATTTTTATTTCTCCCATGTTAGGATCACTTGTACTTTGGGAAACAATCAAGGAACATTTCATGACCTCTGTTTTTCCATTCAGATCGCTAACCCATTAAATCTTTACCAGAGAGACAAGAGACCCTGGAGGCAAAATTGGAGGGGAGCTCTTGAGGAAAGAGTGGCAAGTCTGTTGTCACTGGAGGCCTTTGGCAGAGTCTGCAAAGAAGAGCTCTTTCCCCAGGAAGCTGGCCTAGGGTCCCCAGGTGCCACAGTCACCAGATGCCTTGGGTCGCATGTCGTTTCCAGATGACACTTGGCTCTCTCCATCTTCTACGCCCTGGGCAGTGGGGTTTCCTGTCCTCACCGTGTGCTGGTGGCTCAGGGAGTGGCGTTGCTTCTTGAATTCTGGAGGATGGGAGGAATGGGGGGATCAAACTGGGTCTGTGATGCAGCCTTTGCGTTGGGCATAGAGCCTGCTTAAGAAAATATCCACTAATTTTCTCATGGCTGGTGGAATGATTAGAGAAAGTGGGGGAATACTTCAAGAATCAGCTCAGATTTCTGAAGTAATGATGTCAGTTTGGGCTGTTGGAGGTGATGATGTTTTTCATCTTGGTAACTGTTCTTTATTCTAGATATATACTCATCCTTATTTATTTTGTAAATAACATTTAGTCTGTGGCTTATTTCTTAACACTGTTCATAGTGTTCTTTGTTGTAGAAAAATATGTAGTCAATTTAAGCAATCTTTCCCATTGTTTGATAGTCATTTATTTCATGAGTGAAAAGTAAGAGGATGTAGGAGAGGCACATTTTAAAGATCGGAATGTGGTTCTCATCAGTGTCTTTGGCTTTAATTTGGATTTAAATTTTTTCGATTTTGTAAAATTATTCTAGACGTTACCTTGTCTGTAAGATTTTAGTAGAGCTGGGCATTTGCTTTACATGTTCTCGTAACTTTGAAATGTTTCTTAGAAACTTAACTAGAATCCTTCAAGGTATTATTAGCCTTAGTCGTGAGTTTTCTTTATACCTTTCTCTCAGAAGTTCCTGCTTTATGGCTGGCTTGCTGAGAATTCAGTAATTCTTGCTTGTGGTTGCAGAGTTAGCTAAAAATCTTCATCGTGAGGCAGAGTCAAAATTAAATCTGTCTGCAGCACAGGGCTACGGTTTCAGATGGGCTGAAAAGACGTGTAGTTGTGTTTACAAATGATTGTTTCTTTACTATTTTAGCCTTGATTGCACTAAAAGCAGTGGTTCTCATGGCAGTGATTTTGCCCTCACGGGGACATTTGGCAGTGTATGCAGATATTTTTGGTTGTCTGGTTATTTGTTTAACTGGGAAAGTGCTGCTAGAATCCAGCGGGTAGAGGCTTTGGATCCTGCAATGCACAGGACAGCCCCGTAATGCGTTATCTGGCCCCAAATGTCAGTAGTGCTGAGGATGAGAAACACTATGCAGCCCTGGTATCTTTAAGAAATGTTTTGCAGTCGTGAAAGCTCAGTGGGAAGGCTGGCCGTTTCTTTTCTTCACATCTTAGGTCATGAAGCTGAAGTCGTGAGTTAGAATGGTATCGCACCATGCTCCCAGATCTCGTTTTTAAAGATGTGTTTAATTTAGAATCCACTAACGCTTTTTTATGAAGATTTGTTTCTTCCCAAGGATTAACTATGGTGAGAATTCTTTTCTCAAATTGGCTTCCGTGGCTATTTTGAAGGTGAATCACATTTCGATCTGCATGAGATTTTAACTTTTTTAGGCCTATTGGCAAGTATATTGGCTTTCCCTGGCATTTATAGAATCAGGGAAGGCTTGATCCGCAGAGAACGTCACTGTGTGCCTGCAGATGATAGATGAACATAGTGAATAAGATCTGATGCGCTTCAGTGGATTTTTTATTCATGTATATTTTCCTCTCGTGGCAATTTTAATAAAAACAAGCTCATTAAAAAGTTCAGCAGACATTCATTGAACATCTGTTGTGTGGCAGACATTTTTGTGAGGCTTTAGAGATACAGTGGCGAATACGATGGACAGAACCTCTGGCCTCGAGAAGCTACATTCTAGGAGAGACAAATGGTGAGGGTTGAAGGGAATTACTAACTTAGCCTCAGATGTTGACAAGAACCTGTAGACAGTAAAGGAAAGCGGGGAGCCCCGGGTTGCGGGGAGGGCCTGTTCTAGCCTGAGTGTAGGTCGATGACTATTCACAGATGTTTACACGCTTGTGATCACCTTTCTAATCGAGATATAGGAAATATCCATTTTCTCAGAAGGTTCTCTCATGCTCCTCTGTAGTCAGTTTTCCAGGCAACCACTGAGCTGATTTCAGTCATCATAGATTAGTTTTGCCTGTCCTAGAATTCCATATCAATGGAATTATACAATACACATTCTTTTGTGTTCGGCCTCTTGCTCAGCATGTCTGTGAGATTCATCTGTGTTGTTGCATGTGTCCACAGGTTTTTCCTTTTTGATTGTTGAGTAGTATTCCAGTTGCATGAATATGCAACTTGTTTATCCATTCACCTGTTGATGGATGTTTAATCTTATGAATAAAGCTGCTCTGAAACATTCCTGTGAAGTTGATATGTCATATTTTTAAATTAGAGCTGTTTTCATTTCTCTTGGGTAAAATACCAAGAAGTGAGTTGCTAGGTCATATGGTGGGTGTACGTTTAACTTTATAAGAAACTACCAAAGTGTTTCCAAAGTGATTGGATCACTTTATGCCCCTGCCAGCAATGCATAATAGTACCAGGCACCTCACATCTTTGCCAGCACTTGGTATGGTCTGTCTTATTAATTTTAGCCATTCTAATGGGTGTTAAGCAGTATCTGCTTATAGTTTAAATTTGCATTTTCCTAATGATTTCGAGCCTCTTTTCATGTATTCATTGGCCAGTTGTACATCTCTTTTTGTGAAGTATCTATTCTTCCTCTTTTGCTCTTTATTGAATTCTAAGAGGTTTTTTTTTTTAAATATATTTTAAATACAAGTCTTTTATCAGTCATAGGTATTACTGATGTTTTCTACAAGACTAACTTGACTGTTTTTAAGGATGCCTTTTGCAGAGCAGTTTTTAATTTTGTTGAAGCACACTCATCAGTTTTTTTCTCATGCTTTGAGCTTTTTGTGTCCTGCTTAAGAAATCTTTGTCTACCCTAAAGTCACATATATTTTCTACTAGAAGTTTCATAGTGTAAGCTTTTATGTTTAGGTCTTTGATCCATTTTGGATTATTGTTTGTATATGATGTGGAATGAGGTAAGGGTTGAGCTTCATTGTTTTTCTCTATGGATGTCTGTTGCAAGATGTGTGGAAAAGATGATCTTTATTCATTGAATTACTTTGGCACATTTGTAAAGAATCAATTCACCATAAATGCGTGGTCTAATTCTGGATTCTGTTCCATTAATCACTATGTCTATCCTTATGCAAAAAACCATAATTACTGTAGTTTGAATCAAGTAGTACAGGAATTCCAACTTTGTTGTTCTTTCTAAAAATTCTTTTGCTTATTCTAGGACCTTTGCATATTCATAAAAATTTTAGATTTAGCTTGCCAACTTGTATTTCAGTCAGATAGCGGCCACAGCTGAAACAGCAAACAGAGGCAGAAGCTACATTGCCTTTTATGATCTAGCCTTAGAACTTACACGGTGTCGCTTCTGTCTTATTCTTTTGGTTATGAGCAAGTCATAAGCGCATCTAGAATCAAGAGAAAGAAATTAGAACCTATTTCTCAATAGATGTCTACGTCATACTTTAGAAAAGCACATGCTATAGAAGATATTGCATTCATCTTTGGAAAAACAGCCTGCTACACTCCACCTTCTTGCCACAGTAATTCACGTTCTTCCCACAAGCAAAATACGTTGCCCTCTCTCCTCAAGATCCCCGCAGAGGCTCATCCCATTATAACATCACCTCAAAGTCCAAGATCTTGTCATCTAACTCAAATCCACCTGTCTGTGTGACTTTTAGGTGTAGTCTATTGTGGCCACTCCCTAGGGACAGTTTCTCTTATCTGAAGACTTTTTATGAACTAAAGAGACAAGTTGTCTGCCCCTCCACCCACTTAAGATGTTGATACAGGGATAAGATAGATATTCTCATTCAGAAGGTGGAGAGGCGGGAATGAGAGGCACACAGCCGTCCTTGATCCATAGCAATTCTGGAATCCGTAGCTGAGCCCATTTTTGCCAGTTCCTTGATTAGAACTCAGTATTACAATCTGGGAACTCAGTATTTCCCCAGGGCTTTTGGCTTTGTCCTCTGGGCTCTTAGTTCTGCCCTATGAATAATTCTTCCATTTCCAAAAAGTAGCCTGGATTACAGCTGAATCTCACCCTGCTGACTGCTTCTAGAAGTGTGAAGGTCCAAACCTGTTCTTCCTTTTGTACTCCATCTGTCTCAGTTCAGGTTCATACAGTTCCTTTATAAACTTGTGTATTCGTATAAAATCCACTTCATTAGATAAAAGCCACACCCACAAATCTCTTCAAGATAATCTTTCTGCTTGACATTCCCGGGACACTGCTTTGGAACAATACTCTTAAGATTTTTCTGAGCTCTGTTTTTAACAGAGGAGATCTGCTAGGCATCCCTTTAGGATCTTTAGGGGGCTTTTGTCTGTTTGAAAAGGTCTTTAAATATTTCTGAGATCATAACAAAGGATTTTATGGGTCTGCCTTGGATTTGATCTCTGTTTTCCATGTTACTGCAGGTGATGGGGTGGCTAGTGTCTGACACAGTGTCATAGCTTCCTATGACATTTTCCTTTAGCCTTGTCAATAATCTCCATGAGGCCCTTTGGTCTTTTACTACTTTTATTATTGCCGGTCTCCTTGTGGCCCTTCCAGCTTCCACTCACCACCTGATCCCAAACACAATGCCACAGTTTAGTTTTCTATTGTGGCAGCATCCCAGGTACCAAGTTTCTGTTTCGGTTACTATTATTGTGTCATAAATCTCCCTAAAAGTTACAGATTTAAACAATAACACTTATTTTATTATTTCTCTTGGTTACTATGGGTAAACTATTCAGGAAGGACTTGGCTGGCTGGCTGGTATCTAGGCCATTTAGATTTCTCTTGATTGAAATATCTTGACTGTGGATCACATTTTCCTGTTTCTTTGCATATCTGGTGATTTTTGATTAAATATTTTTTTAAAAATCTGTTATCATCCCCTGAAGAGTGTTCATTCTAATTTTAACAGACAGTTCAATTTCAAATTGATCACCTCGAACTCGTAAAGCCTTGGTTTTATGCTTTTTTAGTACCAGTCTGTGAAAAGCCCAAGCTATTTCCCAAACCTAATCTGGCAGCACTCAGTCTTTAAATTCTGTCTCCCTGCAGAGCTTGTCATGGTTTGGTTTTACACTTTGTTAGGGAGGATCCAGTTTAGTTCTTACTCTAGAGGGTGGTTCTTATTCCTGGGGACAGCTTTTCTGTTGTCTCGGCTGGATGGTAGGGATGTTATAAGATGTTAATGAGACGTTCCACCCCGGCCGGTCTATAGCTCCCAGATTCCCCTGGCTCAGCTCTTCTCCAAGCACTGCTAACTCCTAGTTCCTCTGTTCTTCTCTCAACCCAGTAACTGCTGTTTGCTGGTAACAGATCTCACTCCGTCCATGTACAGCCAAGCCTGCAGTCATAGACTCAGAGAGTCCTTCACCTGGACTTCTTCGCACAATTCCCTTTCTTTCCAAAATTTCAGCCACTTAAGCTGCCCTGAACCCCGATCTCTGCCTTTTCAGCTTAGAGGTGCATTTCTTGGACTCCAGCTGTTCATGCTATAGTGGGAGGTCTTCCCCAGGCAGAGTGCTGGATGATCCTGGGCTCATCTCATGAGTTTCCCCTTTTTTAGCATTTGCCTGTTAAGCACTGTCTGAAAGTGCCTTCCTCAAATATTTTGTCCAATTTTATCATTGTTTACAGGAGGAGAGTGTTCCAGTTCTATTACTACATAGCAGATTATCCTAAAATGTACCAGCTTAAACAGTCATTGCATTTGCTCATGATTTCGTGAGTCAGGAATTCTGGAAGGCAGTGGCTGGGCAGCTTTCCCTGGGGTCTCTCACGCAGTTGCAGTTATTTGAAGGTTTGCGTAGTCTAGACATCCAGATCGACTCACATGGATGACAGTTGATGTCGGTTGTTGGTGGGGACCTCAGCTATCTACTAGGGTGCCCACATGCAGTCACTCCATGTGGCCTGGATCTCCATACAGCATGGCAGCCACGGGGTAGTCAGACTTTTTAGATGTTGGCTCAGCATTCCGTAATGTCACTTCTGTTCTAGTCTTTTGGGTTAATCAATCATGAGTCTACTCAGACTCGAGGGGAGAGGGCCTTAGCTCTTGTTAGGAGAAGTGTCAAAGAATTTGCAACCATTAAAAAAAAATCACCTTAGAGGGCTAGCTCAGGACCAGTTACTCTGTCACAGCCAGAAGTGGAAGTTCATTCTTCAAGTTTCTATAATGTTATAGAATTATATTCTAATTTCCATTGATTTTTTTTTGGACTGCAGATCATTTAGAAGCGTATGGATTATTCAGAAGTGTATAGATACAGCTGAGAATTTTCTAGTTATCTTTGTTTTTATTTCTAGCTTAATTCCACTGTGGTCAGATACATATTCTGAATGGTTTCAGTTGTTTAAAATTTGTTCAGGTTTGCCTTATGGTCTCGTATACAGGCAGTTTCGATAAATGGTGCATGAGCTGTTGAAAAGAATATGTGTTTTGTCATTGTCGAGTGAAGTGTTCTAAATATGTTAGTTAATTTAGGTTTATTAATTATTTCATTCAGCTCTTATATAGCCTGACTGGTTTTTTGTCTATTGGCTTGTTGTAGCCGCCATCCCCCGAAAGACACACGGACCACCAGAAATCAGTGAGTTATAGGAAACATGCTCTTTTTTCAGCCAGCTGGGTCTGCCAGGGGTACGCAGGCCCCAAATTAAGCAGCCCCAAAATGTAGAGGTACAGAGTTTTCAAGCCCTAAATCTCATTCCTCATTCTGTCTTAAACACAAAGGTCTATTTTTCTCCTATTCACTACCTGTCAACCCACAGGCCGGTTGTGCAAGCGGGGGTACAGAAGCAGAAAGCTTATTGTTAGAATGTTGTGTTCCCATGGGCGATAACCTATGTTCCTATGGGCGATAGCCAAGCAGTAATTTTCCAGCCAGCACAGGCTCTTATTAGTTATTGAAATAGGTAAGTTAGTCTCTCACTGTGATCATAGATTTGTATATTTCTCCTTTTAGCTTTGTCAGTTTTGATATATTTTGAAGCTAAGGTACTGTGAGCATATCGATTTGGCATCTCTATATCTTCTTTGTATGTCAACCCCTTTGTCATTATAAAACATCCCTGTTTATTTCTGGTAATGCCTCTTACCCTAGTGTCTTGTTCACCTGATACATCAGCTTTTGGTGAGTGCTTGTTAGTGTTTATTCTTTAACTTTCAACTTTTTTGCTATTCTTATTTGTGTCACTAGCTTGCACCAGAGAGTTGGATTTTGTTTTTATCCAGTCTTTTAATTGGAACATTTAATCCATTTATATTTAATGTAATTATTGATATAGTGTTAAAACTTAACTATCTTACTATTTATTTTCTATCTCATCTTTGTTCTTTTTCTTCTCTTTTGGATTAAACGAGTTTTTTTTTTTTTTAAATGATTCGATTTTCTCACTACTAGCTTGTTAGTTATATATATAATCTTTTACTGTACTTTTAATGGTTATTCTAAATTACAGTATGTATTCTTGTCTAATATAAATCATTGCTTTCATTAGTTCCTTGACTATATTAGGACCTCAGAACACTTTAAATCTGTTAACTTCTTTCCTGCCTTTTATGTTGCTGTTTTTATGCATCTTAATTTTACATATTTTAAATACCGTAAAACATTGTTGTTTTTCTATAGTCAATATTCATGCATATTTTCCACATGTGCCCTTTTCGTCACTCTTCAGTCATTCCTTCGTTTCTCTTTTACGTCTGAGATCATTTTCTGTCTGAAGAACTTCCTTTGGTATTTATTTTTATGTACATTTCTTTGCAACAAATTTAATTCTGTGTTTTTGTTTGTCTGAAAATGTCTTTATCTTGCCCTCATTTTCAAGTGATATATTAGTAAAAAATCCTAGGTTGCTAGTTATATTCTTTCAATACTTAGAAGCTTTTCCGCTGTCTTCTAGTGTCTGCCATGTCCCAAAAATTCATTGCCATTCTAATTGTTGCTCCTTTGAAGGTAACGTGCTCTCTCCATCCATGACGGCTTGTATGATTTTCTGTTTGTTATTAGTGTTCAGCAGTTTTGCTATAATCTCCACAGGGGTGGTTTTCTTTATATTTATCCAACCTGGCACTTCACAGAGCTGCTTGATTCCAGGTATTATATATTTTGTTTTTAGAATTTCCTTGTTTGTTCATTTGTTTGTTTGTTTGTTTGTTTTTAATATTCTGATTGCCTGGTGACATCCTCAATCTTTTCATTAGTTCTCTCCATTTCTTTCTTTGTTTTCTTGCACACTTTTATCAGTTACTTTTTTTAGTATCTGAGTCATCAGTGATTCTAGTTCTGTTTGTTTATTCCTCTTAGCTTTTGATCATTTGGTCTTATCTCCTGGCATACCTGGTAATTTTTCATTGAATGTTGGGTATCGTATATAAAAAAAATTGTAGAGACTATCGATGATATCTTTAGAGAGGGTTTCTCTTTCTTCTAGGCAGATACAGTGGGGCTGATCACCTTAATCCAGTTGGACAGAGATTAATGAAAGTTGGATCATAGTTTATAAGCCCTTATTTATTTCTGGCACACTCCTGCTTCTAGGGTATAGCCATCCCACAGGTTCTAACTGAGAGCCAGCCAAGGTGTTCACTGGGCCCAAATGCTCTGGTGGGTCCTAAATTCTAATTCTTGTCTTCTCTGCACCTTGAGATTATAGAAATATCCGCTCTGCTTTTCAGTGGTTTTCTATATAGCTTCTTAGCCTCCTATCTCATTCAGCTTCAGAATGAAGCAAGTGACTTGAAGAAAATGAGCTGAGCTTTGGTTCAGTTCTGCCTTTCTCTCTCACCGAGATCTTGGCTCATGTCTCCAATTTTTGTCTTTTTAGCCCCACAAAATTGTCAAAAGCTCTTCTGGTTTCTTTGTCTCTTAGTTAGAGCCTTCTGTTTGGGTGACTTAGCTTCTCAGTTTCTTGCCCCAGCACCCAGACTTGGCAAAAGAGCTGGAAAAAAATGGCTGCAGAATGCTGGCTCGCCTCTTACGGATTTCTCCTTCTCTGGAATCTTGTTCCTCCAACTTCTGGTTGTCTCAGCAGGTGTTCAGCGCCATCAAAAGGTTTTGTTGTTGTTGTTGTTTTAATTTGATAACATATTTTTAGCTGTTCTTGGTGCAAGCTTTGGTTTGCTTCAAGCTGTTCCATGTTAGCTGGAAACAGCAGTGCCAACCCTACTTTAAATACATACATAATATTTTCTTATTGAGATATAATTCACCATTTTAAAGTGTACTATTTCAGCGATTTTTGGTATGTTCATAAGGTTGTGCAACCGTCACCACTGTCTAATTTCAGAACAGTTTCTTCACCCCAGAAAGGAATGCTGTCACAAGCAGACACTCTTTACCCTGTCCCCAGCCCCTGGCAACCGCTATCCTTTCTGTCTGTTCTGGGCATTTCTATAAATGGAATCATACAATATGTGGCCTCTTGAGTCTGATTTCTTTAACTTAGCATAATGACTAAGCCAACTCTGTGTGTGTGGGGGCGCAAAATATATATAACATAAAATTTACGATTTTAGCCATTTTTAAGTGTACAGTTCAGTGACATTAGGTTGTGTGATCATCACGACTGTCCATCATCAGAACCTTTTCATCATCTCATACTGAAACTCTACCCATTAAACAATTACTACCCGGGCCCCGCTTCCCACAGCCGTTGGGAACCACCATTCTACTTTCTGTCACTATGATTTTAACTACTCTAAGTACCTCATATAGGTGGAATCATACGGTATTTATCTTTTTGTGACTGGCTTGTTTTACTTAACATCCTCAAGATTTGTCCATGTCATAGCGTGTGTCAGAATTTCCTTTTTAAGGCTAAATAAAATTCCATTGTATGTATGTATCACGTTTTGCTTATTCTTTCATCTGTTGATGGATACTTGGGATGCTTCCATGTTTCAGCTTTTGTGAATGATGCTGCTGTCAACATGGGTGGATAAATATTTCTTCGAGACTCTGCTTTCAGTCCTTTTGCGTACACAGCCAAAAGTAGAGTGGCTGGGTCCGTATGGGAATTCTGTGTTTAATGTTTTGAGGAACCACCATACTGTCTCTCACAGCAGCTGCACCACTTTACGTTCCCACCAGAAGCACGTAAAGGCTCCAGTTTCTCCAATCCTTGCTAACACTTGTTTTTTATTTTTTTGATAGTAGTCATCCTGATGGATGTGAGGTGGTATTTATTGTTGTTTTGATTTATATTTCCCTAATGATTAGTAGTGTTGAGCATCTTTTCATATGCTTATTGGTCATTTGTATATCTTCTTTGGAGAAATGTCTCTTTACATCCTTCGCCCATTTTGAGTCAGTTTTGTTGTTGGTGTGTTTTAGGAATTCTCTATATAGTCTAAGTATTAATCCCTTATCAGATATATAATTTGCAAATATTTACTACCATTCCATGGGTTGCCTCTTCACTCTGTTGATAGCACCTTTTGATGTACATGACTTTTAAACTTCCATGAAGTCCAGCTTGTCTTTTTTTTCTTTTATTGCCTGTACCTTTGGTGTTATATCCAGGAAATCATTGCCATGAAGCTTTTCCTCTATATTTGCTTGCGAGAGTTTTATAGTTTTAGGTTTTACATTTAGGTCGTACATAGAGAGAATCCCTGACTCTTAAAAAATATTTTTACCGTTAATTTATTAAAATCCATTTTGAGATAATTTTTGTATATAGCATAAGGTAAGGGTCCAATTTCATTCTTCTGCGTGTGGCTATCCAGTTCGCTCAACACCATTTGCTGAAAATACTATACGTTTCCTATTAAATGGTATTGGTACTCTTCTTGAAAATCATTTGACCATATATGTGAGGATTTATTTCTGGGCTCTCAGTTCTTTTCCATTGGTCTGTATATCCGTCTTTATGCCAGTACCACGCAGTGTTGATTTCTGTAGCTTTGTGGTATGTTTTAAAATTAGGAAGTGTGACTCCTCCAACTCTCTTCTTTTTCAAAATTGTTTTCACTTGTTTTTGTCAATAAAGTTTTGTTTCTGTGTGGCTGCTTTTGAGCTACGATGTCAAAGTTGAGTTGCAACAGAGACCTTATAGCCCAAAAAACTTAAAGTATTATTATTGACTACCTGGCCTTTTAAAGAAAAAGTTCACCAATTCCAGGACATTAAAGCTTTTTGCTCATTTCCCCAGCTGTAGTGGATTGTACCACAAATAAGTAAATCGAAAATAAAAATAATTTGTATTAAAATACTTACGCCACTCTAGATGCAAATGAAAAATAATAGATAGCCCAAATGCCCAGCAGCAAGGGAATGACAAGCATTCTTTGATATACTGGAAACCAGCCATTAAAATGACAAGTATGTGAATTGTGTCAAAGGAATATTTATAGGTAACAGGTGACCCAAAGCAGAACACAAAGTGGTGTGTATTCTTTGATTACCAGTATAAAATAGGCAAATATATATTAACGAATGTGGAAAAGCTGAGACCTAAATAGTTTAGAGATTAGTGCTTATTACATTTTATTTTCCATTAAAATTAAAAATTTTTTTTTTAATTCATGAATTTTTTTATTTGAGAAAATCTGAAACATAATAAAAAAAATAGAAACAGTGGGGAAATGAACTCTCTTTCCCTACAGTCGCTTCAGTAGTTGATCACACAGGGCGAGTCTTGTTTCATCTGTTTCCCATAACCTTAGATTATTTCAAAGTAGATCCTTAACGTAACATTTGATCTGTAAACACTTCAGTGTCTTTATTCTCTAACATATAAGCTCTAAAAAACACAAACAAACAAACACAATACCATATCACACCTAAATTTTTAAAATCAATTCCTCCTAAAATATCTAGATAATCCCATATTATCTTTAAAAAGTTATTTTTACTGTTAATTTATTAAAATCACTGCAGGGTCCACAATGAGTTGATTTGTCTTTAAATCTCTTTACTAGATAAGCCTTCCCTACCGCTTTCATTTTCTTTTTTTCTTGAAACTTATTTGTAGAAGAAAAGGATTCACTTGCTCTGTCGTTTTCCACATTTCTAGATTTTACTGATCACATCCCTGTGGTCTTGTTTACTAAATTTAACATGGTCCTTTGTCCCCTGTATCTTTGCAAAGTGGGAGTGAGACATCAGGTGTGTTCAGATTCACGGTCATTGTTTTGGCACACGCACATCATAGGTTTTGGTGTATACATCCTCTTGCGTCATGTTGGGAGGCACATGGTGAGAATTGGAATCCACTGATCTTCATTTATACCGGTGAGATTGAGGAGGAAGAAGAGATGAAACAGCTGGAGAAAGGGCCCTGGAAGTATTTGTACCTTGTACCCACAGTGAATGAAAAGTAGGGATTTTTATTTCAGAGCTGCTATTTGCCTAGTCATATTTGTCTTGATGGTCTTCATTCCTGAGAAGCATGCATAAGTGTTCATTGATGTTTATATAGCTCTGGTGATTACTGCTCACAGCTGCCTCACGTGAAGGAGAAATTTCAGGGGTATTTGCAACTAGATCTGATTCTGTGATCCTGAGCTTGGGTCACATTGACTTTTAAACCGTGCAGACACTGATTTCCCTTTGCTGTCTAGCAAAGCACATGCCTCTTTACCCGCTTTTTGAACCTTTTCTTTTCTTTTTTTTTTTCCTTCAGTGGCTTTTTGTGGATTAAATTCTAGAGTTTGGGGGAGGGCCATTTTTTGAAAGTTTAATTATTTCAATTAGGTTTTAAATTCACATGGTTCATTATTCAGGAGGTACAGAGGAGCATGTAGTGAAAAGTTAAATTTTGATTTAAGGAAAAATTAATTACAGAAATTTTGAAATAACAGTGTTATTATTAAGAATAGTTTAAGATGTGGCATAATGTTATGTAGAAACCAGACATTTCATAATGAGCATCATGAAGCAGCAATGAAGCCATTATAAAACACTGACTTATGTGACAACAAACTAAATATTAGCACGTAAACTAAAGCTCTCTAAGAAGCAAACAGTAAAAATCCAGAAGCCGAGGATTTATTCAAACAATGCTGGGTGGTCAGGAACTGGTTTAGACCTGCATCCTCTATATAAAGGAAGGGGAAACCTGTATCTGAGCTAAGTGTGCATGAGAACTTTATGCGCTATCTCTAATCATTTATAAATTGCTACTGCACTTGGCCACATTGAACCCCATGCCAAACAGGAATTCACAGCCAGACCTTACAAGTTGGAAAGTTTGATGGTGAATTTGTCTGTGATATTGAAAGACTATCAGGTTCTGTTCTTCCTCCTCTCCGGAGCAGCCCAGTCTGTAAGGCAGAGAGCAGAAGAAGGAAATAAAACAGTGGGGAACAAGTTCCCACTGCAGTGCAGATCAAGTTTAAACTCCTTGGCCTCACACGGAAGGCCCACCCTCTGTCCTCTATACTTTTGACTCTGTCCTATCTGCCTACTCTCTCACTTTGCCCTCAGCTGTTCCTCCAAGTGGTTCTTCAATAAATTTGTTTGTGAAATAGAAACAAAACAAAAGGCCTTAAGGCCAGTAGAGCATCAGAGGTCATTATCAAAACCAGATCAGAGGACCAAGTACAACTCCAAGTCGAAGTGTGCCAACCCAGCCCCAAGTGTAATTGGTGTGTAGGCCAAGGTGCAGTGTTGGCGAAAGTGGCCATTTAGCAATAGATATCCCCCCTCTTAGGGAGTCTGCTGCCCAGACACCTGAACCTTTGGGAGGAGGAATTCGATGGCCTCGCTTTTTAGGCGGCAAGAATGACTCGAGTTAGGAGAAGGTGACAGTAGTATTATGTGACAATGCCACGGAAGTATTAGCTCTTTGGAGGGGCGGGAGTCCTGAAGGAATGATCGTTCTTCTTAAGGAAAACAGGTCGCTGAGCTTCTTCCTGGAGTGCTTCAGGTGGGAGTGGAAGGGGACCGCGTGAAGAGGGAGAGAGTTTGGGAGGCGGGGAGGCAGACTCGCAGCTCCACTTTGGAGCCTCTCTTTCAGTTCTCATGTCTGTCTGGACACATGAGCAGGGCCACCTCGCCTCCTCAGCCGGTGGAACAAAGCCATGAGCCAAGGCTCGCGTTGCATCCCAGTGCTTCTTGCTGCCCCGGACTCTGCTGTCCTTGCTGTGGATCCAGTGGTGACGGAGAAGGGACTGTGATGCTTTCTCCACTTGTTCATGTTAGCGGTGTTGCAGCGTCCCATCACGAGCATTCTCTGGTGCCTCTCTTGGCCATTTCCCCTTTGCTCTTCAGAAAGCAGAGGTTACCTGCAGTGGTCTCTCAGTGAGAGGGCCAAGGAAGATGCTTCCAGAGCCGCTGCAGAGAAGCGAATCGCCCTGGCCGTTCCTGCGTTGAGTGTGTGCCCCACGTGCACACATGTCCACAGCCCACCATCGCCCTCCCCCTCCACTTTGCCGGTGGCCACACCAGCTTCTGCTCCCCACCCCCACACTGGGCAGTGGAACGTAGATGCTGGGCAGCAGCCCTCCCTGGGATGGGGTTGACTTCTGAGCCAGTATCCAGGAAGGATCTTGGTTCATCTACACCTGAGTTCACCTTGGAGACGAGATGCTGGACAGAGCTAGGGAAGTGGTCGATGGGTTGGAAGGCCTGTCCTTCTGTTGCTTTGCTGCTCATTTTAGCCAGTATTGAACTGCGTGTATTTTCCCAGCTGTTCTACCTTGTTTAAAGTCTCTATTCCTGTTGCTTATGCTCCTGTGTCAGCCTATAATGTTCCTTCTTTTCTCCTTTATTAGTTGGTACCTACCCATTCTATTAGATGAAATCCAGATCTCACC
>NW_011888881.1:2523526-2534591 GCF_000151845.1 Pteropus vampyrus | reverse complement strand
TGCTCAAATATGTGTCAGGCTGAACTAAAAGCAAAGGCAGAGAGAGGCAATAGTGGCTGTTTGTGGCAGTTTCACACAGAGAGGTTTAGAATGAAAATGTGGTGTACACCCTCATGTGGGCTGTGTTTGTGTGTGCGTGTTTGCAATGACAACAAAATGCAGTTTGCACATGTCATTTCTTTTTAAAAAGTAAGTTTTATTTTTAGTTTTTTAAAATTGTAGTTGATATTCAATATTATATTAGTTTTAGGTGTATAGCATACACCTAAATGGTTAGGCATTTATGTAACTTATGAAATGATCCCCCCAATAAGGCTAGTACCCCCCGACCCCACACATAGTTATTACCATATCATTGACTATATTCTCTATGTTGTACTTCACATCCCTGTGACTTTTTTTGTCACTGCTAATTTGTACTACTTAATCCCTTCACCTTTTCACCCTCCATCCTCCTTACATGTGGCAACCATCGGTTTGTTCTCTGTACCTGTGAGTTTGTTTCTATTTTGTTTATTTAGTTTTCTTAAATTCCACATATAAGCGAATCATATGATATTTGTCTTTCTCTGTCTGACCTATTTCTCTTAGCATAACATCCTCTAGGTCCATCCATGTTGTCACAAATGGTAAGATTTTGTTCTTTTTTTTATGGCCGAGTAATATTCCATTGTGTGTGTGCGTGTGTGTGAGTGTGACATCTTCTTTATCCAGTTGTCGGTCACTGGTCACTTAGGTTGCTTCCATAGCTCAGCTATTTTAAATAATGCTGCAGCGAACATGGTGATACATACATCTTTTCAAATTAGTGTTTTGGATTTCTTTGGATAAATGCCCAGGAGTGGGATTGCTGTGTCATATGATAGTCCGAATTTTGGTTTTTTGAATAACCTCTGTACTGTTTTCCGTAGTGGCTGTACCAGTTTGAAATCCTCCCAGCAGTGCACGAGGGTTCCCTTTTCTCCACATCCTCACTGACACTTGTTTGTCGATTTATTGATGATGACCATTCTGACAGGTGTGAGGCTATATCTCATTGTGGTTTAACTTGCATTTCTCTGATGATTAGTGATATTGAGCATCTTTTTATATGTGTATTGGCCATTTGTATGTCCTCTTCGGAGAAATGTCTCTCCAGGTCCTCTGCCCATTTTTTAATCAGATTGTTTAGAAAACAAACTCCTTGAAGGGAAGGAGTCCTATATAAAATATTCCTTGAAATATCTAGGACAGTGACTGCCATGTTTTAAGCCCTCGTTAAACGATTGCCGAATTAAACGAGTGAACACTTCAAGGCACTGAAAGGAGGAGTTTCCTCCCTGTTGGCGGATGAGACTTGCTTAGAGTCATACAAGTGAGTGTGAGCAGTATTTGGAACCCAGAGGTCCCTTTCTGAGTAGTCCAAGGCCATGAGGCCTCCTTACTCTGATCGCAGTGCTAAATTATAGCGGGAGTGATGGCTCTCAGTTTCCGTGAGCCTCTGGTAAGTCCTCGCAACAGCTCTGAAGCGTGGGCATCCCTTTGTCTCGTTTTACAGACATGTCGAGGTTCTGAGTTATGTAAGTAACTTGCCTTAGATGACCAGCTAACAAGCTGCTGAGTTAAGGTTTGAACCCAGATGTGTCTGGCGTCAAAACCCAGTGAAAGTTGGTCCCTGGCACCTCTTTCCCGTTGTCTTTTCAGACCCATCCCTGGAGGACATGTGTGGCACTGAGTGCGCCCAGCTGGGGGAAGATGGGCAGCGGCCACCACGGTGCACTTCAACTACCTCATCTCAGTCTGAGCCTTCAGAACAGCTTAGGCGCCACCAAGGCAAGAGCCTAGCCTCCGAGGACCCCAAAAAGAAGAGAGCTCAGAAGCCCTCGCACATGAGGAGGAACATACGGTGAGCCGTGCTCTGGGGAGGAGGGGCACGGAGGGAGCAGAGCTCTCGCCTTCGTCCGAGGCGGTCAGTAGCAGAGGCCTGGTCTGAGCAGGGAAGCCCTCTCTCCCGAGGAGAGGGGTGGAAGCTGTGTGGCCCAGTGAACAGTGACGGCGCAGCGCAGGACCCCGGGGCCGGGCCGTCGGAGGGTGCGGGCGGGTGTGGGTGGCACTCGAGCACTGCCGGGGACGTAGGGTGCTCTGGGTGGGCTCCGTTGCTTCCTTTATTTTCTCCTGATGTCTCAAAACAAGAGGAGATAAAAGAAGTTGAGTTCTGCTCTTCTTAGACCTCGGCTTCGGTTGGCAGGGGACTGTCTGGTCCAAGGAAGGGCTTCCTCCTTGAGCTAAGAAATCAGCAGATGCGAACATCCTTAGCGACTCAGTTCCCCAGCAACCCCTCTGTCTGCCAGACGGCAGTTTCGCTGTTGGCAGGAGATAAACGATGTGTTTCTCTCCCCTACCCTCATCTTTTTTTTTTCTTAAACATAATGACGACTTTAAATTATTTCTCTAAGTTGAGGAAATAAGGATGTATAGTTATCCATAATCCTACTTTGCCAGTTACCAACTCAGTTTTTGAATACTGCTTTTCAGCTTTATGAATCACATGTTGCTGTACTTTACTCTTGGTCCGTTACGTGCAGAGATGCGTTGGCGGGGGCATCTGTCAGGAAGTTAAATAATATGAAAACTATATAAGCCCAGAACCACCTGAGCCTTGAAGTCCCCCTCTTTTTTTTTTCTAATTCGCTCATTGCGTGGATTTAGCGGGACCGATGTGGCTTCTCCCACCTCAGCAATCTGAGCTCGGCAGTGATTTCCTGCCGTTGCTTGACATTTCATTGCGCGCTCTCATTTAACGTTTAGGAAGCTGCTCCGGGAGGATCAGTTGGAGCCAGTTACCAAAGCAGCACAGCAGGAAGAGCTGGAAAGAAGGAAACGCCTGGAGCAGCAGAGGAAGGACTACGCAGCCCCCATTCCCGCCGTCCCTTTGGAGTTTCTTCCCGGTGAGCAGCGGAGGTGGCAAGAAATGCCCTGTGCTGCTGGGCGGGGTGGAGGTGTTCGGGCCAGCACGGTGGTCAAGGACACATCTGCAAGAAGGTCGTGACCTCTCAGGAATCCTTGCGAGTCATTCAGCTTCTGAGAGCACACAATCAGAGGAATCTCATTTTAAAAGTTAAGATGGATAAAAACGTACTTTTCAAATTGATCTTATTTAGATTTTTTTCCCCCTTAACTGTGGATCTTAACATGCCAAGGGATCGGGACCTTTTCTAGAGGTCAGGTGGATGTGAGGAGAAGAGGGAATTTGGAAAGAAAGCTGAGGCTTTTGAGAAACCTCTACTTCTCTCCTCGGGGGACAGTCGCGGTGAAAGCAACAAAGGAGGCGGGGGGGTGAATCCTTCTGGGAAATAACGTTTGAGCTACTTGTGATTTTGACGTTCTCTTCCACCTTCCTTTCCATAGAGGAAATTGTCTTAAGAGCAAACGATGGTCCCCAACTGCCTCCTCGAGTCTTGGCCCAGGAAGTCATTTGTTTGGACAGTAGCAGTGGCAGCGAGGATGAAAAAAGCAGTCGCGATGGTAAGATCGAGCCGGAGGTGCCCTTTCTTGCTCCTGACCCAAAGTTCACCCTGAGAGATTAGCTGCACCTCTGAGCAGAGGAGAGTCAGTCCTTCCTCGTTCACGTTGAAGTCTGACTGACTAATCTCCCTGAGTCGTCATGGTAAATGTAAGTTTCTCTCTTGTCTTAACTTGAAGCTGGAAGAGAGAAATAATAAAAATCGAAATTTTTATGAATGACGACAGTTCTGCCTTTGTTTCCGTGATCTTTTGCTATAGCAACGGGCAATAAATTACCTCTGCCCCTTGGGTTTTGTTTGTGTTTCGTTTTGTTGGCTGTCTCAGAGGTGATCGAACTGAGCTCCGGGGAGGAGGACACTCTGCACATTGTGGACAGCAGTGAGTCCGTCAGTGAGGACGATGAGGAAGAGGAGAAGGGTGGCACCCATGTGAATGACGTCTTAAACCAGCGCGATGCCCTGGGCCGGGTCCTCGTCAACCTGAACCACCCTCCGGAGGAGGAGAATGTCTTCCTGGCCCCGCAGCTGGCACGGGCGGTGAAACCTCATCAGGTACAGCCGATCTCGATGCCTCTTCGTTTCCTTTCAGCATCCTTGCTGTGGACATCGCTGGCTGGTGGTCCTTGGCATCACGGCCTCTGAAGTACTTGTTTGGTACCACGAGCGGCTATTGGAAAGGCCTGGTCCATCTTCCTAGCAGTTGATGCTTCAGGATTCCTGCCAAATGGGAAGGCACAAACCTCAGGGTTGCCCTATCATGTAGAATGCGCTGGATCTCTTGGCTTAATAATCTCGAGCCTCCTGTGAGAACTGCAAGACTGACTGAGATGCTCTCTGGAGAGCAGGGCTTTGGTTAGGAAGTAGTTAGGAGCAGAGTAGTTTGTGCTGCCCAGAGCCTGGAGCCAGGACCGTGAGTGGAAGTCCCATAAAGGCAAAGGTCACTCACCATGAGAACTCTCATAGTCAGAACTGCTGCTCGTGGAATGGGCAGCCAAGGGTAGCCAGGCCAGGCCGAGTGAAAGACCCTGTCAGGAATTTGGCACTGCCGATTCTTGCCTGGCATGGGCCACTGTACCAGGTGAATGTTCTTCTGTGTTTTATCCGAGACCGTCATCAGCCAATAGACTGTAGCCGTCCACACCAGCTGCCTGATGTAGTACCTGCTCATTTACATAATTTTAACTAATTCCAAAGTAAGTAAAACTGGAGCACTGGCCTTTGCCAGCCCTTCTGACATTTGTCTTTGTGTGTCCCTTGTCAGATCGGCGGGATCCGGTTCTTGTATGATAACCTGGTTGAGTCCCTGGAGAGGTTTAAGACCAGTAGTGGCTTTGGCTGTATCCTGGCCCACAGCATGGGTCTGGGGAAAACTTTGCAAGTGATCTCCTTCGTCGACGTCCTCTTCCGCCACACGCCAGCCAAAACTGTCCTTGCCATTGTGCCGGTAAGAGTTTGGGAAGGCACCCCTTAGTCACTCCTCTGAAGAAATGCCTTACCGGGCACTAAAAAGCTGGATGAGCTCAACTCTGGGCTTGTTCCTTAAAACTGTCTTTTTGGACTTGGCTCTCTGACAGGTTAATACTCTTCAGAATTGGCTGGCAGAGTTCAACATGTGGCTCCCAGCTCCTGAAGCCCTTCCAGCTGACAACAAGCCTGAGGAAATCCAGCCTCGGTTCTTTAAAGTCCACATCTTGAATGATGAGCACAAGTAGGTGGCCTGCCCTCTCCTCCGTGCCCATTCCCTTTAGACTTCTCCCCGGGACCCGGGGTCAGGGCAGTCTATTTGGGTGTGTGTCCTGCCCTCTCAGATTCCTTGGGTTTCTTGATGTGTCCCTCGCGCTCTCCCTGCTGCTCATCTTTTCTCTACCTACCCTTTCAGTAAAGTCGGAGTTACGTAGCCTGGGAAACTTCTTGTGTTGCGCTTGAGGATGCTTTTATGTCCTGAAAAATCTGTGTGCATGGTCACATTTTCCACGTGTATGGTAGTAAAATTCCACATGATGAAATGAAACTTTCCATCTTTTATCGTTTCGCCTGTTACCTTTCTCATCAGTTCTCCAGTTCTTTCTTTTAAGCACCAATCTATCGTTGACCTTTAATGGTACAACTTCTAAGCTCCGAAAGGTGCAAACCCTTTTTTGTTTTAGATTTAAATAAAATTATTTATATTCCCACTCCATGGAGTTAACCCGATTTCCAAAAATCTAAAGCTGTTTCTTGATCCAAGCCAGCCATCCGTGTTCTCCCCTTGTTGACGGGGTGCTGGGAAGGCAGACTTTCTTTTCCGTAGAGGCTGTCTTTTGTGACGTTTGGTCATGCTCATCAAAATTAGGGGACTGTGAGTGGCCTCACAGGTGACTGACCAGCTGCTCTTTCTTAGATTTCAGGACTGTTAGTTCACATGCAGTTAATGAAATATAGCCAGGGCTCAGTTTTTAGGAGTGAGGGGACTGTGCTGAGTGTCATCTTGTCTCCGCTGCTCACTCTTTGCTACTACCTGTCCTGGGCTCTTTATTCCCTGGAGCCTGAGCAGGTGAAATGCAGAATGTCGCCCTTGCTTTTAGTACCTTGTATTTACTATGGGAATAGCTTGAAATCCTCTCTCAAATATAGACTTGTAGTCATGCACATACGTCCAAGGGGGTTGTCGCTTTTGCTTGCCTGGTGCTATTGAATTTCTGTTTTTGCTGTTTAACCATCAGTGACCCAGTCCATCTTCAGTGCAGCTAGCATCTCCAGGAGGCTGGGACAGTCCTTGGGCAGCTGGCCAGTGCTGTGATGCTGCCATGTGAAGTCTGTGGCCGCAGGAGTCAGCGCGGCTGGGACCGTGAGGAGCTCTTCTCCGGGAGCGGTGGACGCGATAACGTGTTCTCTCTGTTCACTCTTGCAGGACAACGGCAGCCCGTGCTAAAGTGATGGCTGATTGGGTGTCAGAGGGTGGGGTGCTGCTGATGGGGTACGAAATGTACAGACTCCTCACCCTGAAGAAATCCTTTGCCACAGGTAGACCGAAGAAAACCAAGAAACGTTCTCACCCGGTCATCATTGATCTGGATGAGGAAGACCGACAGCAGGAGTTTCGAAGAGGTGGGCAGCCTACCCTGGGAATGCTCTTAGCGGTGTCTCAGGACAAAAAGTGGTGTCTGCAGTAGCACCTGCCACAGGTGAAGCATTATCGATGTGAGTTGTGTTTTGTTGTAGCGGAAATCCCGGTCCCCAAGATAGGTGGGGTGACCTCTGGCTCTCAGAGGTCCCGCTCTCTCTGCAGGCCGTGGACTTCTGGTTAGGCCACGCCACACACTGGCTCTGAGGAGACGGCCCTGCCCTTCTGGCCCCGTTTCTCCCTCAGAACAGTTAGGAGAGTAACTGAGGGATGTTCTGAGACAGCCTGAAGAAAATGTTTATAAAATAAGTCACTGAGATACAGAGTAATAATAATATTGTTTGTGACTTTGTAAAAAAGAAAATTATCCCGGTTTTTTTAGTGAAAGCCATTCCTCTCGTAGTTCTGCTCCCTTTTCTAAGGGGCCTTTGCCTATTTGGGAGAGTATTTTTAGGGTTCAGAGGCTGTTGCATTTTATAGTTCTCTTCACCTGTGAGGTTGTGTTTGTTTTAGGTTTCTGTTACAAAGCTGGGAAGAACTTGCCTTTTAGCAATGACTGGCAGGTCACTCCAGGAAGTCCTTGTCCTTTAGCTAGCTCCCACTAGCCAGCTCTCTGCTGGCATCAAGATGTGACTGACAGTGGCAAGAGCCACCCGAAGTGTCTGGATTATTGCTGTCTCATCCAGGCTCATTTTTAATCCTAGGCTGGTGCTGTGTAGAGTCATGTTGAATGCCGCCCAGTTGCTATTAACCCCAGGAATGCAAGTCAGTTTTACTCTTAGACTAAAGGGGAAAAAATAAGGAGAAGAAAGAGGGAAGAGATACTTACTTCAAGAGTCAACAGGCCAGGCTAACGTGTCCCTCCAAACGCGCAGGAGCCTGAACGGCTGGCTCCCTTTTACCAACGGGGGCTGACTCTTGCTTTCCTGCTTCCTTCATTTCTTCCTTCTCCTCCAGGGTACACCCCTACTTCTCATATTGTTGACTAAGACCAGGTCCTGTCACCCTCTGACTCCGGATCCTCTTCCCTCCCCAGAGTTTGAGAAGGCCTTGTGCCGCCCTGGCCCTGATGTGGTCATCTGTGACGAGGGACACCGCATCAAAAACTGCCAGGCCAGCACCTCGCAGGCCCTGAAGAGCATTCGCTCTCGTCGTCGGGTGGTGCTGACCGGGTACCCGCTGCAGAACAACCTCATCGAGTACTGGTGCATGGTGGACTTTGTGCGCCCAGACTTCCTCGGCACCCGGCAGGAGTTCAGCAACATGTTCGAGCGCCCCATCCTGAATGGGCAGTGTATCGACAGCACGCCTCAGGACGTCCGCCTCATGCGGTACCGCAGCCACGTGCTGCACAGCCTGCTGGAGGGCTTCGTGCAGAGGTGAGCCAGCCTCCGCCTCATTCCCAAGTCCTCGGAGGGCCCTGGTGTACAGAGCCTGTACACCCTGATGGGAGGCACCACTGCAGGAGGGCCCACCCTTCCACCTCGGGCAATAGTGAAACTTCCCTTTTTGTCAGGAGCGTTTCCTGTATAGCTAGCAGAGGACAGATACTGTTTCAGTCCTCCGACTGTTTGGCCTGGAAGTGCTTCTCTCAAAACTTAATCTGTAGTTACTAGGGATACCTGCTTTACCTGCTGAGAAGTGAGGGAGAGCTCGGGCTCTGCTGACTGGGGTGAAAGTATGGAAGTGGCGGCTCTCAGGGGCCTGGCCTCGCCGTATCAGCTTCTCGGTACATGTAGCTTAGGCTCCATGTGTTTCCTTGTTGCGATGGCATACGTGGAGAAAGCTTAGAGAACCAGCCCCAGATGGGAGTAAGAACCTGGAATTCCCCTGGGCCAGGCCACTCTGCCTCTTGCTTTAGTTTTCATCCTTAAAGTGAGTTTCCTCTTGGTGGTCGCTGCAGCAGCCCTCATTGCAAGGCTGCTGTGAATGTGGAGATCCTCAAGAAGGGGGCGTGGCAGAAATGCAGGGTCCTGTTTTCACCGTGCACTGACCCTTGCTGGCCCCACTGCCTTGTCGATTCTGACCTCTGCCTTCGTAGGAGAGGCCACACTGTGCTGAAGATTCATCTCCCTGCCAAGGAAGAAAACGTGATCCTGGTGCGGCTCTCCAGGATCCAGCGAGATCTGTACACGCAGTTCATGGACCGCTTCCGAGACTGTGGTAGCAGCGGCTGGCTGGGGCTGAACCCCCTCAAGGCTTTCTGTGTGTGCTGCAAGGTGTGTTGAGGCCCCAGAGAATCACGAGATAACAGACTAGGATGTATAGGGCCCAAGGGAGTCCTTGATAAAGGAAGATTAAATCAGAGGGGCCGCCTCGGTGCCCTGCATCGGAGGCCTGGGGGCTCCAAGGAGGGATGTGTTTGCTGAGTTTGCACGGTTCCTAGGCATAGACAGTGATGCTCACGGGGTCCCTCGTGGTTGTGCAACTCACCTGTGCAACTCGTTATACCAAACTTGAAAAATCACTTCCTTTCTCACTGATTATTTTACTCAGAAAAAGGGAGTGATGGTGGAACATTGTGGGGCAGCGTTTTCGACTGCTAGCACGATCAGGATTCAAAAACTACGTAGCTCAGTTAAATTATTAGGGGTTCCTTCCATTGGATTCTGTGTTTAATCAGACCGAGACCTCTTTTATCCCGATGATGTGCCAAATGGTTTGGGGGCAGCAAGGCCCAGGCATCTTGAGCACTAAGCCTCGTGAGCAGGTTGGCAAACCCTGACTTGTCTGTGACCTGGCCAAGTGCTTTCTGTTGCCTCACGAGGGACCTTTTCTTTGGCAGCTCTCGGCCAACCCATTGGGCATTATTCCCGATTGACCACTGTTTTAATAAGTCAGCCGAAGGTGTGTGTCTGGGGACAGATGGAGTTTCCAAATATTTCTCTCATAACTACATCCTAGAGACCAGGGCCAGGAATCTAAAGCAGACATGCTCTGTGAGGACGATGCTGTGCTAGTGCACTCTTCCTCCCCGGGAATTCTCAACTCCTGCCAGGAATAGTCCCCGAAATGACCTATGGTTGGTCATCTAAAAGCCAGCCACATTCGTCCACAGGAGAGAGCGGTTTCGTTTCATACATTAGTGAACTGTAGCCACTCAGCGAATAGGAGCATGCTTGCTGAATAAGAATAAGAACACAGGCTTGTGACACGTGCCGGCGTCCTGGCATGTCCCTGGTGTGAACTCTCCCATCCACGTGTCATGGCAGTCAGAGTCGGTTAGCGAAAACGAACGTGCAGGCTCTTTGACTCTGAGGGGGTTGGGGACACTTTACTCTTTGGTCGATGGTGCGTGCTGGTGCTGTGGGAGGTGTGCATGTGTCAAGGGCAAGCTTCCAGACTCCCTGGGACACCGTTACATGGTCGTCTGCCCCATGCCACCTCTCTTCTAACTTGAACCTCAGATCTGGAATCACCCCGACGTGCTGTATGAAGCCCTTCAGAAGGAGAGCTTGGCCAACGAGCAGGACCTGGATGTGGAAGAGCTTGGCTCAGCGGGGACGAGTGCCCGCTGCCCATCGCAGGGGACAAAAGTCAAGGGCGAGGACAGTGCCTTGGCCTCCTCGATAGGAGAGGCAACCAATAGCAGGTTCCTACAAGGGGTCGGCTTCAACCCTTTCCAGGAGCGAGGCAACAACATTGTCACGTACGAATGGGTGAGTCAGGCAGTGCTCCGTGGACATCGCACCGCTGGGAGGGACCGGCGTGGGGCCCACGCGGGAGTGGGTGGGGGTGCCCAGTGCAGCACACTGCCAAGGTCCGTGCGGGGAACTCCAGGGCCTGCCCGTGAGCTGCTGTCTCGGAGGGCGAGAATTCTATTTCTGGTAATCTGGCCGTGGGCCTGCTTCAAGCTCCCTCATTTCTCTCCTGCAGGCCAAGGACCTTCTGACTAATTACCAGACTGGAGTCCTAGAGAACTCGCCCAAGATGGTACTGCTATTCCACCTGATCGAGGAAAGTGTGAAGCTTGGGGACAAGATCCTCGTGTTCAGGTAGGAAGAGAAATCCTGAGTGATGCTGTGTGTCTCTGGGAAGAGTGACTCAGCCCCTGCAGAGCGAGACTGTCTGGGGTCACACCGGCCCCCTTTTCTCTCTGCATGCTTCTGCAACCCAGCGCTTCTTGGGAGGACCTTGCCTTTTGTCTCTTTCTTGGAGTTTTTTGTTTTGTTTTGTTTTTGTTTTTTGTCCAATGCAGTTTCTCTGCAGAGAACAATTTAAAACCCGAGGCTAACATTGCAGATTGTAGACTAATCTTTCAAGTTGTGGCCCAGGCCAGATGTGGCTAGTGGCCTGTTTTTGTACAGCCTGAGAGCTAATTTTTACATTTTAAAAGGGCTTTTTCAAAAGAAAAAGGGAAAGAAGATGTATGTGGTCTGCAAAGCCTGAAAATATTTACTGCCTGGCCCTTTACAGAAAATATTTGCTGACCCCTGGTCTTGCTTCTTTCTCTCCTGGC
>NW_011888881.1:2489001-2522460 GCF_000151845.1 Pteropus vampyrus | reverse complement strand
CAGGGGTCGCGCAGAGAAGTAAAAAGCCTAGGCCTTGTCTTCGTCCGAGACGTGACAAGTCGAGGACAAAGCGTCCCTGATCATTTGCCCTCACGGGTTCTAGGGAGGACATAATCATCATGGCGGGGATGGTTGAAGACGACCCTCCGTGGAGGAGACGGGCCTTGCACTAGACTCCAAAAAATGGGGAGACTTTGAAGTTACAGAACTAGGGTGACCCAAAGGTCATTCTAGGATGAAGTAACAGAGTGAACACAAGCCGAGGTCATGTATTCTCTATGGGGGAGATAGCATCCCTAAAGGGTGAAAATTGGTTCTTGAGGGGATGAAAAAAATTTTAACTTTTGAAGTATAAGGTACAAATATGCGTATAGTAAATAAACATACTATATATCTGTGATATTAAAATTACATGGGTGGGGGCATGGTAATTGGTAAAAAATGTATTAAAAGGTACCTTAAGGGGTGGTAATGAAAAAAAAGGTTGAGAAATATTGACCTCAGGCACTTACTGGCCAGATACTGACATTTGGGCCAGATAATTCTGCCGGGGGAGGCGGTGGCGGGGGGACAGGCATGCACATCCTAGCATGTTTAGCAGCATGGTCTCTACTCACTAGATGGCAGTAGCATCCACTCAAGTTATAACCACCAAAAATGTCTCCAGGCATTGCCAAATGCCTCCTGTGGGTGGAGGGTGGAGAAATCACCCTTGTTGAGAAGCACTGAAGGAAAGAGTTAGGGAAATGGGGGTTCGGGGGGTGGTGAGGAACCCCGCAGCACAGGGTCTGGCCTGGAGCCCTGCGTTGACTATAGGCTTGCCCAGTGAGTCAGTGCCGAGCCGTGCTTGGAACTCCTGGGAACTCGGGTTGGAAAGGCAGGTTGCAGGGCTGACTGAGAGCCGTAACACCGGACAATTAAACCGATGCTTCCTACAGCTGTGGTGATTAGTTCTCCAGGTGGTATTCACACCCTTTTCTCTGCTTTCCCAGAGGTGACCAGTGAGCCCCCCTCACTTATTTGTGTTTCCTCTTCACTAAAGGTTATCTTTTCTCCTTTGAGCTTCCCCCTTTTCATGCAGATGTCCCATCTCACAGCTCCGTATTATTCATTTTATGTTTCCTTATAGCAAGTTCTTAGCCTTAGGAGCTTGATAATAATGCAGATTCCTGGTGGAGGAACATCGTTCATATCAAAACACAAGCCTCTTGGTCCTCCTGTTCTCATTGGGACTGAGGCAGAGAGGTCACCTGAGCCAGTGTCGACCGAGCTTATACATTTAGGGGGATTCTTATGCACTCTAAAGTCTAGAAACCTTGGCCTTAGAATTGACTCAAGATACTAAAGGAAGAAACATAATTTATGATCCTCGTTGCACATAAGAATCCCCTGGGGGTATTTTAAAATTATAGATGCCTGGGTTTCATGGTGGACCCCTGGAATGCCCAGGTGGTAGAATCTGAGCACTGTGGTGTGTGTGTATGTGTTTGGGTTTTAAAACACCTTCACCCAGTGATTTGGCTGTGCACCCCTGCCCTCGTCTCTCCATTTCTTATGGTTTTCCTTCTGCTCTAGGGCTGGATGGTAGCACCCCTGCCTTTGAGAGGGAGCGGCTCATTAATCAGTTCAATGATCCCAGCAACCTCACCACCTGGCTGTTCCTTCTCTCCACAAGGTGAGTGGATCTGGGGAGGGGAGGTCAGAGGGCTATGGGTTGTGGCCAGGGTGATTGGCCACATGGGCTGGTACCCCAAGGCTCATCTGATTTCTGTTAGAAGAGATCTGCTCAGGTTTGTGGCTTGCTTTCGAGGTGAGAGAGAGGACACCAAAAGGAGGTCGTGTTAGAAGGGCAGTCGTGACATCGTCATTAAGTTCTTTGAGACATTCGTTAGCAGTGGTCATAATTAGCTTTTCTCTCAGGAGTGTTCTGAGGCTTAGACGATGTGATGAATGTGAAGGTGTTTTAAGAAGCAGAAAGTGCAGTATAACTGTACACGGCTGATGGCACTGTTTGTCTCATGCCAAGCAGCCTGACGTCTCTGCTGCCTCCCGCCATCAGAATGCCCTTGATAGAGTATGAGCCAGTCATTCTCCTAAGCTTAGACTAAGTGCACCAGAAACATCTGTATGCAGGTGTTTCTCTTCACCAGGTGACATCACTCTGGGGCCAGGGCGCAGGGCCCTTACTCGTTATGGAGGGTGGAGAGTGGGCTTTCTCAGCGGGTGGGCACCCCCATGTCGGACGTTTAGGGCCTACTTTTCAGTGTTTGAGGACATCTGCTATTCATCATCAGGACAGCAGACTCTTCCAGTACGTTGTGCTTGGGCCAAAGAGCATGATGTGAGGGAAGGAGTCACAGAAGGTAAAACCAATTTGAAAGCCATCCTTAGAACTAAAGGCTCCATGATTGTCGGCTTGTGTTTTTAAAGGGCCGGGTGCTTGGGCGTGAATCTGATCGGTGCCAACCGCGTGGTGGTGTTTGATGCTTCCTGGAACCCTTGCCATGACGCTCAGGCAGTGTGTCGGGTGTATCGTTATGGCCAGAAAAAGCCCTGTCACATCTACCGCCTTGTGGCTGATTTCACCCTCGAAAAGAAGATCTATGACCGTCAGATTTCCAAGCAGGGCATGTCAGGTGGGCCATCTTTCAGGCTCGGAAGAGGCACATTTATACAGGCTGCCATCCTTCTGTGTCAAGCGGGGAGCGGAAGGGCAGGATATGGGGACACAGATAGGCTTTCAGTCATAGAAAGCCAGCCGTTCCTCCCATCTCGTTCTGGTTCAAATAATTGCTTCAGAGGGATTTGACCTCAGCTTGTTGAAGGTGGGTTTGATGATGAGAGCTGAGCTAGTTATGCAGGTTTCTCTTAAATTTCCATTTCACCAGGACCTCAAGCATGGTCTTTGACTTTCAGATGTGGAATGGCCTAACGTGGTTTAGATATTAGTGACAATAATGCCACCTACAACCTCTCTTTTCCCTACTGATCTTTGTAGCTGTGCCTTTGCAGTCTTCCTTGCCACGTGCCGATTTTCTCCACGTCTTCTTCTTCTAGATCGGGTGGTGGATGATCTCAATCCAATGCTGAATTTTACCCGGAAGGAGGTTGAGAACCTACTGCACTTTGTTGAGAAGGAGCCAGCCCCCCAAGCATCCTTGAACGTAAAGGGGATCAAGGAGCCAGTCTTACAACTTGCCTGTCTGAAGTACCCTCACCTCATCACCAAGGTAAGAACCTGGTATGCATGTAATGCCGAGTGCGTCCATTTCCAGCAAGGGAGCCTTGTCTGGCAAGCTTGTTTTCATCATCCGAACTTTTGTTTCATGCAGGCAACACGAATTCAAGTGGTTCTTCTTCCCCGCATGCAGTGCCCATCCCCATCCCTAGTCTGGTCCTACCAGTGCTAAGGTCAGCCATGTTGAATAATTTGGCCAGTGTTTTTTCCTAGCAAGAAGAGGGATGGCAAGTTCTAAAAATGTAGTCTGTTACTTCTCTGAACTCTCCCATCCTTTTGATGTGGAAGGCAGCCTTAGATTGTCTAAAGCCAACGCTGGGTTAGAGTTGTGAGTTACACTCTTGAGAAAAAGACCGTCAACCTGCCTGTGGATCTGCTCTTTGCTATTGCTGGAGACAGCCAGCCCTGTCTCAGTTTCAAAATAAGGCTCACTGTGTATCAGCCATGTTAGCACAAAGACTGGTAATTAAATCAACATCCTCCTGTGTCCCCAGGAGCCTTTTGAGCATGAGTCATTGCTCCTTAACCGAAAGGATCACAAGCTGACCAAGGCGGAGAAAAAAGCAGCGAAGAAAAGCTATGAGGAAGACAAACGCACATCAGTCCCCTACACCCGCCCGTCATATGCGCAGTATTATCCCGCCAGCGACCAGAGCCTGACCAGCATCCCTGCCTTCAGTCAGAGAAACTGGTGAGTCGCCGAAAGGCGGGGAAGCTGTGCTGCTGCGCCAGGCCCGGACTTTTCCACTGGTTTGTGTTTGAAGCAGAGGGAGAGACCACAACTTGCTCTTTGTGGCTGAGAACTGACAGGTGCTGCTCCTGAATGAGGTGCCGAAGCCATTCAGCAGCCCAGGCGTTTAAATGGCTCTGGCTGAGGACTGAGCTCCTGGCCTTGTGAATCAGGAGAGGCCTTTTAGATTCCCGGGAAGTGCAGCTTCCTAAAACAGAGAGGCCCAGCTCTCCTGCACAGCTGCCTCATATCCATAGCATCTTTTTCTTAGACCTTGCTTAGCAATGAGGTTCAAGGATGAAGGCCAGGTCTCCGTGAGTCTTGGATTGTGGTCAGTGGATTCTGCTGCTCCTACTAGGATTGCGTTCCGTGGCTGTGCCACGGTCCTGAGGGAAAAATATTTTTCTTGACTACAACTTCTAGAACTGTTCAGAATACGAACAGGATAAAAGCCAGTTGCTAAGGGAGAGAGGGCTTTTTATAAGAAATTATGGAACAATTATCTATGGTCTTTTTTTTTTTTTTCCCCTTTTTAAAGCAAGGTGCCTCAGAGCCCGCACCACAATTAGCTGCTTGATTGGTGGTTTGCATTTTTAAATTGTTTGATTATCTCGAATTAAAGATAATTATTTTATTTGAGTGGGATAGATTTAAAACTTTTTCTTAAGAAGAGTCCATGTAAAAAAAAAAAAAAAAACTTGCCAAATGAGGTTCTAAAGGAATTAAATAAAACCATGTAAGATTTTATATAAGACTCTAATTTTTGATGAGTAAATTTGCTAATTTTAATGTATAAGATGCGTTCAAGTAGAAAGTCACGCTTTCAAAGCCTTTACACTTTATTTCTGTCATTTTCCAAGATGCTATTGCCTGGGAGTGTTCTCCTCTCTTGTCTTCCACCCGTTGTTCTCTTTTCTGGGCTTTTCCATGTAGCAGCAGAAATGGACTAAGCCTAAACCCAGTGGGAGAAAGCCATGTGGTGTCCAGGGAAGGGGGTGTGTGACAGACGGTCTGGGCCGTGAAGAGATGTTAGCTCCTTTTCTGGCCCAGCTCCAGCCCTGTGGGAGGCGGCAGACTCTCAGAGCATTTAATGAGCCATTCCTGCTGATTCCTGTCCTGTCTGGTTACATGAGAGGAGGCCCTCCTACCCAAATCCTCACCTCAGCCCTTGCAGAGTATGGGGCTCGGGCTAGGTTCCTGTTACCTTTCTGACTCACTGACATCTGGCCAGGGCCCCTAGGAAGTAGGCCCCAGTCCCTTGAGCCCACTGTGCTGTCTGGCCTGTCTGGGAATGTGGGGTCCATAGGGCCCAGGCAGCTAGCTGCCCAGAGGTTCGTCATTCAGACAGGAAAGAATGCATCGGTCTAAGGAGGTCCCTTTTCTGGGACTGAAGACCAAGATGCAGACTTCAGAAAGCATATAGACAGGAACTTAATTTCAAAAGTCTTAAATCAGGAGTAGCTTTCTCAAGGTACCAACATCTGGTTGAAGGGAAGGAGAAGCGTGAGGAATGCATCACTGACCACGGGAGAACACTTTGGCGTGTTGGCAGTAAGAGATGCACAGCCTGCGCTCAGGCTGGCCATGGGCCTGTGCCATTTAGAAGCCTGGCTTCTGTGCACAGAGTTTTGGCCGCTGCTGCTTTTGTGGTGGTTTTGACGAGGCAGGTACTTTGGAGACCGGCCCCCGGAGGAGCCCAGTGAAAAGCGATGCAGAGGAGAGGGGAGTGTCTGCATTACTTACTGAAACTTGATGTTTCAGAGAGTAAAGACAGTTAAAGTTGGACAAATGGTCTCTCAAGATGACCTGAACACGTGACCTCACATGGCCCTTTTTCCTTGGGTGAGAGGGAAAATCCCATCCATTCGTCTTCAACTTAGCATGCACTATGTCCTGAGGAACTTTTCTTCCGTTGGTGCGTTGTTGCCTCTCCCTAACTTTCCTGTAAGGACCAATTCCTAATGTATGTAGACACCTCCAGTTCCAGAGGAGCGGGTGTCACCTCTCATCTCCTTAAAGAGGTTATTCCATGGACATATAGCTCTTCTCGGACCCTGAGAGGCTTTATCTCTCACCACCTCTGGCTCTGCTCTGGCTCGGTCCTGCCTCTGGTCTTCCTTTGAATCGGCCACACCCTGTAGGTCTCCCTCTCAGCAGCAGCTGAGGCTGAGGGATGGGGAAGTTGGAGGAGGCTCTGCAGGCTGCGCGTAAAGGAAGTATGGCTCTTCTGCCGAGCTCTGAGTGTGCTTGTCTTTCTCTCACAGGCAGCCAGCACTGAAGAGTGACGAGAAGCCCGTGGCCAGTGTCCGTCCTGTGCAGTCCACCCCCATCCCGATGATGCCCCGGCATGTCCCACTGGGAGGCGGTGTCAGCTCCGCCTCTGGCACAAACCCGGCTATGAACTTCCCGATCAACTACCTGCAGCGTGCGGGCGTCCTTGTGCAGAAGGTGGTCACCACAACAGGTGGGGAACTCCCAGGTTCTCTCCAGGGTGCTGTCCCTTTTCAAGTTACCGTGTTCACTCAGGAATATGAGCACTTATTAAGCACCTTGTGTATTCTGGGCCTTACTACATTGGCACTATAGGTAAAAAAAAGACAGCCATCCCTTATCTCGAGGAGTTTGCACTGTAACGACACATCTTAAGAATAATAGCATGAAACTGGGTCTTCCTGAACGTGGCGGTTGGGATAGACTCCGAACAGAGCGGAGATTGTGGAAATGTCACTGGGACACAGGGTCAGTCGTCTGAGAGACCTGTGAATGTGTTGAGTCTGGCCCGACTGCAGGGTCAGCTACATATGAAGGAAGCTGTCAATCTCCCTTCTTAATTGGAAGACCTGAATGTCATTTGCTGCTTTCTTCGTGAGTTTGTTGTGGCTCGAGCGTGGTAGACCAGTGGCAGGTGTGTGGCCCACGGTCCTTGTGATCCGCCCTGTGATTCAGGGTAATGGGGAAGGAAAGCATTTCACAATGCTGTTTTTCATCTTGCTATCTAGAAATATTCATGATCTATAAATTTTAATGAAATACCTTAACTGATTTTTTGAAAATGAAAATAATACATGTCCATGGTAAAAAAAATTCGAAACAAGTGAAAACAAAAAGGGAGCGTCTTGTAATCACACTTCTCTGCTGATGCCTGAAAGTGCCCTTCACCCTCAGCTAGGTGTGGTGCGATGCCAGGGCGGGCAGGCCACCCCTGGGACCTAGCGTGATGTGGAGCAGACACGCAGATAGCTTGGGGAGGGAGAAAAATACATAGAAATAACCATTTGAACCAAAACCTTTTTTTCCTTAAAAGCAGAAAAATTATAATTTTTATTACAGAAAGAAAGGGGGCTACTTTGCTCCAAATAATATTCATATGGGACCACGTCATCACGTTAAAGCTGTATGTTCACAAAATATATAGGGGCATTAATTTTTTTTTAATTTGTTTTACACTTAGTTTTTTTATTTTTTAGTTTTACGATTCAATGGTAAGTCACATGTATTGCATTGTGTGTTCACCGCCAGTAGTTAGATTTCTTAAAACTACGAAACACTCGCGAACTTGCACGTCATCCTTGCGCAGAGGCCGTGCTATCTTCCCCGTACAGTTCCAGTTTTAGTACGCGTGCTGCCGAAGCGAGCATGCACCAAAACTCTTTCTAAGCCAAAAACTCCATGAATTTCTAATTACTTTGGGGGAAAGATGATCAGATTTCTAAAAAGTTTGTTTTCACAGTATTCTTTGTTTCGACAGTTGTGAGAGGTCCTGCTCGCTTCGCCCCCTCGGTTCTGAGCTCTGCTCTGCCGAGCGGCTTTAGGAGAACCACTGGGGAGCGGGGTGGATGTGGACTGTGCAGTTCCCTTCCCCGCCTCGGTCAGGCCCACGTCATCTAAACCTGAGTTCTGTGTCTTCACTAGATATCGTTATTCCTGGACTCAACAGCTCCACAGATGTGCAGGCAAGAATTAACGCTGGCGAGAGCATCCACATCATCCGTGGGACAAAAGGTGAGAACCTGACCAAGGGCTGGTGCCGGAGGGGGATGGGAACCATCCTGTAAGAGCGTCACATGCAGGGGAAACATGAGAAAGTGACTCTTCTAGTTCCTTAGTAGGTAGAGGTGGGCCCGAAGGATATCTGTCAGTAGCCTAAAAGAGGGAGTGAGGGTTCCTGCATTTCTGTATTTTACCATTGCTTCTGTGGAGAATCTTGGGGTGGGCTGGGTAGATAGCGTGTTTCGTATTGGTCTCAGCCTACTGATGGCGATGCTAGCAATGCCTAAGTCACCTGGTCCTGTAATTCCTGTGTAAACATCCCCCCCGCCCCCCCCCCCCCCGCCATAGGCATTGCCCCAGAGCCAGTGTTGTGGCCAGACTGGCCCTTGTGGTTATTGTGATTATAAGACACAGCAACCATCAGGGAACTTTGAAAAGACAACGTTTATTACTCACAGGTCCTGGAGGGTACATGGCTTGTTCGAGGGCCTCACAGGGAGATCGTGGGTGGAGAGGGCGAGTGAGAGTATGAGCCTCAGTCTCTGTTTTTATTAGAGTTCAAGAATGGGGTGCCTAGGGCTTTGCGGTTCACTCTTTATTGGTGAATTTAAAACATAAGAGCAGAAATTTGAGCATGAGAAAAGAAAAGCGGGGTCACTAGGTTACCTAGTTTACCCTGGTTACCCTGGGCTTTCTAAAAGGGAAACTTCATGGGTGGGGGCCCCCTGGTTCATCATCTAGTTGTTTAGCTAGTCGTGGTGTCATACAGCTGGAGCTTGTTTATTGGAGATGGATGTCTTTGAAACAAAAGCTTCGGCAATCAGAGCTTAACGTCTGGCACTCAGTGCACACAGGGAAATCAAAACTAGAGGGAAGGAGCTGTGGAATGGGTCCTAAGCCAACATGTGTGTTACTTGTGTCGTCTTACCCACTTGTATGGAGTAGGGGCAGGTCTCTAACCGGGAAATGTATCGGGAGGATGAATTGGTACACATCGATTGCTTGGCAGAATTTTCAAGTGTCGTAATTTTAAAAGTCCACTGCCTCTGGCCACCTCGCATGGGGAGCTGAGATTGCTGGAATGAGAAATCTAGGCTGGGCAGCGTCAGGACCCTCTCTAAATCTGTCATTTCAGCCTTTACTTTGTGAGGCTCCCTGAGCTCCCTATTCAGTAAGGAGATTTTGCCCTAGCCTCTGTTGGGTCAAAGTACCTTTAGGCTAAAGGAAAAGATGCCACGAACTACATGACACACAGAGAAAACCGTACCCAGCCCCCTTACCAGGCTCTTCCTGGCCCAGAGCAGGAGTTGGCAAACTCTGGCTGGCCCACCAGCCAGACCCAGCCTGCTTCCTGTTACCATACCTGTGAGCTAAGAATGTGTTTTACATTTTCAGTTGGTTGGGGAAAAAAACCAAAAGAATAATATTTTGCGGCAGGTGAAAATTATATGAAATTCACATTTCAGGGTCCATAAATATTTTTAGATCATAACCATGACCAGCTCTTTTCCTGCTACAGAATTGAGTAGTTGCAGGAGAGATCTAACGACTCCCAAAGTCAAACATATTTACTAACTAGCCTTTTAAGAAAAAATTTGCCGACCTCTGACCTAGAGGCAGCCCTAACCCTCCAGGATTGATCAAAAGACATACCCAAGACAAGGGAAGGTGAATTCGTACTGCGTGGGAGTAGAACGCAGGTCTAGAATTAGGCCTGCCGAGGGAGAGAGCGTTGGGGCAGTAAGGCTCCTTCCTCCCAGACCAAGAGGCGGACCTGGGCCAGAGCACCTCTCCTTCTTCACAGCACCCACGTGTTCCCTCACTGCATTTAACCTGTCTGGGTAGTTCCTGGTACTGTTGTCCAGCTCCCGCTCCAGAGGTGAGCTCCATGAGACAGGGCCCTTTTTCAAAGGTCTTACATGCTTCAGGGTCTAGAACAGTACCTGGTACGTAGCAGTTGTGCACATCACTGTTTTTGTGGAATAAGTAATAATATTGGGCCACAGCTCAGTCACCCCACTCCTCATTTCAGGGGTCTTCAGACAGGGTGTGAGACCCAATTTTATAGCTGCCTCCCAGCCCACAGTCCCTAGGCCTGGAGTTTCGCAGGGCTGGCAGAGTCCAAGCCTGCTCCCAGCAGTCTTCCTCATGTCTCTTCTTAGGGACATACATCCGCACTAGCGACGGGCGGATCTTTGCTGTCCGGGCGACAGGCAAACCAAAGGCTCCTGAAGACGGTCGGATGGCCGCCTCAGGTATGGTGGCTTCCACCTGTCTGTCTCTCTCTCTATCATCTATCATCTGTCAATCATTTATCTGTGGGTTTTTTGGGTTTTTTTTTGTTTGTTTGGTTTCATTTATAATTAATTTATTTTTTGAATAGTTAATGTCTACCTGGTTCATAATTCAAAAGGTACAGAAAGGGGTAAAGTGAAAAATAAGTTTTTCTCCCCCCATACCTCCAGCCATCCATTGCTCTTTCCTGGAGGCGTTGCTCTCATTCGTTTGGTTTTTAGAGATGTTCTATACGTATACGTGTACGGAGATATGTTTCTGTCTGTAAAAAAAATGTATGTATATGAGTTTTCTTTGTATTTTTTTTTTTTTATTTTAACGCCTACAGCACGTGGTATTTCTGGGAGGTCTCCCATCCAAGTACTAACCAAGCCCAACCCTGCTTAGCTTCTGAGATCAGACGGGATCGGGCTCGTTCAGGGTGGCATGGCCGTAGACTCTTTGTATTTTTAAAACGAATGCTAACTTACTGTAATGCACTGTTTATTCCTTTTCACTCACCAGCGTAGCTCAGGGCTCATTCCTTGTCATCGCTTTAGATGTGCCTCATTGAAGGTTGGGCCAGGATGCCATCAGATGGGTGTAACGCAGTGTATTCCCAAGTTCCCTGTCCTTGGACATTTAGATGGTTTGGCTCCACCATTACAGTACTGGCGCCTGGTCACGTGGGTGTATCTGTAGGATAACTTCCTAGGAGTGGGATTGATTCAGATCATACTCTGATGTGTGTGGCACATCGACCCCTTAGGAACTCTTGCCCAGGGCCCCTCTGTCGAGGTGTTTCTCATTTATCCTTCCTCCGTGCAGTCTGAGCTAGACTACTCCCATTCCCAGCTTTGACTATGGAAATGTTCACACGTACTGACCAATCGAAAGAGCAGCACTGTGAACACCGTGTGACCTGCGCCCAGGTCCAGTGACTGTTACTGTTCTCATAAACATTCTTTGGTCTCTTTCGACTATTTGTAAATTGAAGACATCAAGTCATTTACCCCTAAATATTTCAGTACACACCTCCTAACTATTACAACACCTTTGTCACACTGAAAGATAATGAAGAATTCCATAGTATCCCCTACTGTCCAGGCCATACCACAGTTTCCCCTGTTGTCCCAGTCGTCTTCCATGGCCGCGGATGTTTTGTTTTTAAACCAGGATGGATTGCTTTTTAAACTTCGTTTTCCTCATTTCTCCCATCCTGGTCACTGACCCTTTGCCTCCAGAAGGAGTCTGACTGGTTATAAGAATGATCGCTTAACGTTTCACCTCCATGATCCCATAGGCTTCACCTGGGCGGAGTTTTACAGATTGGGGACCTGGGGTGAAGGGAAATTACCCGTTTTGTCGCGGGTAGACTTGTTTCCTAGCTCAAAGGCTTTCTTTCTTTGGGACTGGGCAAAGTTGACTGGGCGATGTTGTTTGGATATCAAACTGTTTGAATTTTGGGGACCACAGGACGGGATTTATTTTCATGGCAGTTTTTCCTACATCCTCCACGTCTCCCTGCCATTCTGGTTCTCAGTTACCTGTATTTTGTACCCAGGTTCCCAGGGGCCTTCTCTCGAGTCCACAAGCAACGGCAGACACAGTGCCTCATCACCCAAAGCCGCCGACCCTGAGGGGCTGGCCAGGCCCGTCTCTCCAGACAGCCCGGAGGTCCTCAGCGAGCTCCAGCAGTACGCGGACGTGGCTGCGGCCCGGGGGTCCCGTCAGAGCTCCCCGAGCGCCAGTGCCGCCCTGCCTGGCCCCCCGGCCCAACTCGTGGACAGTGCTGCTGTGCCTGGGACAGCCCTGGGGACTGAGCCTCGACATGGGGGCCATTGCCTCAATAGTTCCCTCTTGGTGACCGGCCAGCCCTGTGGTGACAGGCACCCAGTGTTGGACTTAAGGGGCCACAAGCGAAAGTTGGTCACACCACCTGCTGCGCAGGAGTCAGCCCGCCGGCGGTCCAGGAAGGGCCATGTGCCAGCGCCCGTGCAGCCGTACGAACACGGGTATCCAGTGTCCGGCGGGTTTGCCACGCCTCCCGTCTCCTTAAACCATAACCTCACCGCCCCCTTCACCTCGCAGGCCGGGGAGAGCTCCCTTTTCATGGGCAGTTCCCCCTCCTACTACCAGCTGTCCAATTTGCTGGCAGACGCCCGCCTGGTGTTCCCAGTGACTACTGACCCCCTGGGGCCCACAGGCCCCGTCAGTTCTTCTTCCACGGCTACCTCAGTCACTGCCAGCAGCCCCTCCTTCATGCTCAACCCCTCTGTCCCAGGGATCCTGCCCAGCTACCCACTCCCGTTCTCACAGCCACTCCTGTCCGAGCCGAGGATGTTCGCGCCTTTTCCTTCCCCCGTCTTGCCCAGCAGCCTCTCGCGGGGCATGTCTGTCTACCCAGGCTACATGTCCGCACACACAGGCTACCCAGCTGGCGGCCTTCTCCGGTCCCAGGTGCCTCCGTTCGACTCTCATGAGGTTGCCGAGGTGGGGTTCAGCTCCAATGATGATGAGGATAAGGATGACGACGTGATAGAGGTCACTGGGAAATAGCTGAGGAGCCCCTCTCCACCTCACTCGGGGCCCCCAGCAGGTTGCCCGCCAAGCTGGAAGGCAGCGATCTGGGATTTCTAAGAGGGCGCTAGGCAGGAGGGAAAGAGGAGAGGACAGAGAAGGGTGGTTTACCATAGCCGTAGGGCTCTGACAATTTGACGGAAGAGGCAACAAAAAATCCAGCAGAGCAGCAATAGCGGGAAATCAGGGACCCAAACCAGGAACGGAGGGCAGGGCCGCCTGCCTCCTCCTGCCTGCCTTGCGTGTGCTGTCTGCTCGCTTGCTCGCCCACCTGAGTGTGGAAGCTCACATCCCATTTCTGTCTTTGGGAACATTCTCTCCCAAGAGAGCTGCCTTACTGGGCGACTTAGCTGGGCCTGGAGAGGGGAGGGGAGGGAGGGTGGGAGGAAGAGGAACGGAGGGGGGCCAGGGAGAGCAGACTGAGATTCCATGTGGAGCGGAGTCTTTAGGGGGCGGGGAAGAAGCAGACCAGGTGTGTGTGTCTGTGCGTGCGCGTGTGTCTGTGTATGTACGTACATGTGTGTAACAGGTGAAGGTGGGAGGGAAGGGAGGGAGGGAGGGGCAGACCAAGGGGGAAACTAAGAAATAAGTTTATCTTTTTAAAAATGGAAATCAGAGCGCAGTGGTTCATGAGCATTAGCGTGAGCATCAGGCGAGCCGGGAGAAGAGCCGTGGGGACCACAGGTTTCCTCCCAGCTGGGTGAGGAGAAGGCCCAGGCCACCCAAGTCCCTGGCTTTCAGAGCCACGGTTGTCAGAATTGGGGAGAAATTAGGAGAGAAAATGGGCATTAGCAACCTGTCTCTTTCCCCAGGGGCTGTCTCTAAGCGGCCTCCCTTTCCGGGGTGTGAGATTGTGCGTGTGCAGGAGGCTGGGTGGAGAAGCACTGCGCGGCGTGAGTGACAGGTCATGGATTCGTGGCCAGAAGAGACGTGCTTCACGAGGATGGCGCTGAGCCCCCGCCGCCTGTCCTGGTGGCCTTTCTTGTCCTTCCTGTCCCCATTAGAGAGCTCCATGTTAATTTATTTCTTATGGGCAATTATTTATTATTTGGACTTTTCATGTGTCTTTTTTTTTTTTTTTTTTTCGGCACAGTGGGTGGGCAGGCTTAGGGGTCGGGAGGAGGGTAGGAGACGGGAAGGGCAATGTTAAGGTATCTCAGACCCCGTTGCTGCTGGCGAGCAAGTCCCAGGTGGGCGGTGACTTGACCAAGGAAGGAGAGCCAGGTGTGACCGAGGTTTGCACCAAACAACTACGTTTTCAGGAAATGGCCTTTCGGGAAGATCAGGGACTCCTGTGGCTGAGAGTTAGTGGAGGGGGAGACTCGTCCACAGATTTTGAAACTTGGGATCATGGAGTTTGCTATTGGGAAGTAAGTGACCCCAAATTTGGAGCCGTACGCCCCTCTGATGACCTTCAAGGCCAGTTCTCTGTGCTGAGTCGTGAAGCTGAGTATAAGTGGCTTCTGGGTTGAGGGAACAGACTATGGATTTCCAATTGGGAAGTGTCTTGCTTGCCCCGACCATCAGATGATCCGAGAGGCCTGGTGTCTGCTACCTCCATCCTCTTCGAAGGAGCGTGGAGGAGCTGTTCCTCTGTAGGAGCGTTAAGTCTGGCTTTTGTCTTAAAAGAACGCATCAGTCATTCTGAGTCTCTCTTGTTGCCAGTGCCAAGGGAGGGGGCAGCTAGTCTTTAAGCATAAACACTGGCCGTCTTCCTCTTGGCTTTTCCCCTTGGCTGCTGAGACTTTGCTACGCGTTTCTTCATGAAGAGCACACCTTGTCTGGCTCTAGAGCTTTACCGCCACCCCGTGGTTGGGCACCTGCCTCTCCCTGGCCCTGGAGGCAGCTGAATCAGGTCCCCCCTAGTAGTAGCTGCTCTTGCAACTCTTCCTACCAGCCCATTTCCATTGTTGGAGGGCCTTACACACTCTGGGGTATTGTCCCCAGAGAAGAGACAAAGAGATGGCTGATGGGTGTGTGTGTGTGTGTGTGTGTGTGTGTGTGTGTGTGTGTGTGTGCGTGTGCATGCAAGCATCCATGTGTGCGCTCTGTCCAGTTACACCAAGAGTGGCACTCGAGGCGCTTTTTTTTCTCTGTTTTCATAAGCACGCTATCAGACACGGAACTCTTCTACTCATAGAAGCCTTAGATTACAATTTAGCTATGCAAATTACTTTAATAATTTAAAAACAGTTCCAAACAGTGCTTTCTCCTTCAGCTGCATCCCCGGATGGATGGTGAAGGGACCCAGTCGGAGTGGGCTTTCCGGCTGAGGCCGGTAGGTGTAGGAGTGAGCTGGCCTGGATCTTCAGTTTGCAGAACGCACTCACTACCCGGGCTACAGCCGATGCCTCCTAGGCCCGGAGCACTGGGATCCCAGTGTTGGTTGGAGAAGGTGGGATGTTTCTGTGTTCACCTCTAGAAAATCACAGCAGCAGCCTCTGAGAATCCAGAAACTGTCCCAGCAGGGAATTGAAACCAGTCACTGGAGGGATGAGCTTTTGAAGGTACCAGGAAGTGAGTGTGTGTTCTGAGGGGCAGTGCATGCCTGCTCTCTACCCAATGCTTCAACTTGGGAGAGGCCATAGTTTTGGGAGGCCCACCTGGCTAGAGAAGGCTTTCGTTGATGTGTGCAGCTGACGTCGTGTAGGCGAGTGGGGCGGGATCGTGGGGAATTAGAGTGCTACCAGTTCCATGGTTTTTTTTTTTTGTTTTGTTTTCTTTCATTTTTAATGAACCTGAAAACATTTATCCGGCTTTTCTGCTGTCTGTGTGCACTGGTAGGCAAGTGTGCATGCGCACCAAACATGAGCGTGAGTGTGTGAGGGAAGCAGGAAACGTCTCAGCCTAAGAGCTACGTTTTGCAGTTTTTTTGATCAGAAACACTTGATGGTGGTTTCCACCTGCCGTCCAGGCCTGAGTGAGGGAAGGATGGTGATGTGAGGGAGGACAGAAGGTCAGGCGCAGGCATTTTCCCTCACTATTGTCTTCCATGGAATGTTTTCAAAGGCCTCTCCAGCCCTGTCCGGCTGGTTTAGCCTAAACCCTCGGCCTGAGGAACACAGTACAACTTAACAATTCAGGATTACCATTTGTAGTGATATTTGGTTTCCTTTTCTTATGTATCTTTGTGGATAAAAATTGGACTGAGATAAAGTAGCCACTTAAGAAAGTAAGTGAACCATGTTGGAACAGATGTCTCTTCAGATTGGATGTCTGCGAAGTCCTCACCCTCTCGAGTTGTGCTTCTTAAGCATCTGTCTCGTGCTCCTTGGAACGCTCTTCCCTAGGAATTAGTGTATGGAATCTCTATATACTTGCGATTCACAACTAAATATGAAATTTCCCACTCCAGGGCATGAAGCAAAGCCAGGGTAAAGTTGTGCTAATAGGTTGAAACACTCAACCAAACTTTAGCTGTCTGGGTGGGACTTGTCACTCCCAGAGTTGTGATAAGAGCAGGGCCCTCTGCTTCAGTCTGTGTGCACCTGGCATTGCTCTGGGACTGAGTCCTCATCCCATGCGGAAGGTCTTCTGGGGGCCTGACATTCCTTGTTCCTCCTGTTCCTGGCCATGACCCCTTCCTCCTGTTTCCCAGTTCCCTGTGATTCCTCAGAAGACCAGTCTCTCCCTTCTGAGCCATGGCCTCCTGTGTACCCAGCTAAGCGGCTCTTCTCCCACCGAAACCCCTGAGAGAGGAGCTCCTACCCCCAGGGGCCCCCTGGGAGACTTTCTGGCCCTCTGCTGACTCTCCCCAAGGCCTACGTGAATGCTGCACTCTCCATCCGTCACCCTGGGATGCCCTTCCCCTCCTGACGCTTCTCTTCGCCCTGTGTATTCCACTATCACCCCTTAATGTCTGTCTGTGCCACTAGTTTTGCCCTGGGCCTTTATGTATCTCCGAGTCTTACGATGAACTTCTGGAGCAGGCAGTGTCCAACTTCTTTGCTATTCAGGGACCTGAGTCTGCCCCTTCCTCTCTCGCAGGCCCATTCGACACAGTGATCTCGTGCGTTGGGGCGAAGTAGCCAGGCAGGCTGCAGAGTCTGGGGCAGAGGGCTGGGAGAGATTTGGGTACTCCCTGTTACCACTACTGGGGTGATAGAAGAGAGGGGACCTCATACTGTGACCCGATCCAGGACCCTCCCCTGGAAGAGAGCTCAGCCCAGATGTGTGTGTGTGTGTGTGTGCACGTGCACACGCAAGCTCGTGCACATGGGTGTAAACTGACTTATCTGGTTGTGTTACTCAGGGTGGGCTGGGGACTCACCGGAAGGATCCCCTTAGCCTGCCCAAGACCGGTTTTTCCCTGTACCCTCTCCAGCGGGGTCAGGGGACAAGGGTCCGGGGGGTTGAGGGGGCTGCAGTGGATAACCACTAAGGCCATGTTGCTGCCGGGAAGAGTGGGGGGAGATGAGGTGGCCCCAGGGACCTGGCATCTGGCTTTGGTTTTCCGTCTTCTTTCCTCAGGACGCCCCCTGAGGCCTGGGACCTGCGCCTGGCTTTGAGCAGCACCTGCGGCCGGTGCTCCAGCCGCTGGTGTGGTCATGGGCTTCCCTCTCGGCGGGGCAGGTGCTCCTGCCCCAGAGACTGGGCAACTGGCTGTTTCTATGACGTATTTATTTTTACTTGTGTTTCATGTCACTTTTTTAAAGAAGCAAACAGAACAATTGTAAGTCAGTATAACTGCCTATCAGTTTTCTTTATTTCTCTTTTTGTAAAATAAAATTTAAACTCAAGAAGGCAGTGTTGTTTGATCAAGGGATTGTCTGACAGCTGTTCGACTGGATGGTAGTGAAAGGGATACAACTTGGAGCACAGTGGGTGCCGGGCCGGCACCTGTGGGGTCGGGGGAGGGCAGGTGGGAGCAGACACCAGACTGCTGGCAGGCTCTTGGTTGCAGTGGGATTCGCCGGCCTCTTCCTGTCGTGGCTCACCTGAAGAGGACTGCCTTTCCAGGCTCTAGAGGAAATGTGAAGCTGACTCAGGGTGGCTTGAGGTTAACTGGTCCTCGGTTATGGCACATCCTGCAGGGGCAGCCCTAACGAGGTTGTGAGTGTCTGGGGATCCGGCGCAGCATCAGTGCCTTCAGAAAGTGGGAGGTGGCTAGTGGCAGGGTTTGCAGAGTCTCACACACTAACCACTGCCTCGGAACTAACCCGGGCTTTGGAACAGGAGGAGGTAGGGGAAGGGGGAGACAGTCCACTCTGGTTCTCCAAGTTTGGACCTTTAAGGGGAGGAGCCCTGGGGGAACATTCTCTGGGAATTTATTAAGGGAGAATTAAAGAGCTTCTGTGGGGATTCCTTGGACAGGGGAAAGCAGGAGGAGACAAAGGCCAAATCTGGGCTCCTGAGAGGAGAATGTGCTATTGGGACACAGAACTGGGAGTGGAGCGGTGTGTGGGGCAGGTAGCAAGTTGAGCCTCTCAGTTCCGAGTTACCTGCGAGAAGAGAAAAGAGCTTTGTTTGCTGCCGCCTGGTGGCCAGCGAAGGCCTTGCAGGGGTCCTACCAAGGGCCTCTGTTGGGAGCAGCCTGAGATTCTGAAGCCAGGGAGGCAGAGAGAGGGCTTGCAGTGCTGGTCACAGGCAGACTCTTTTCACGACTCCTAAGGCACACCATGAATTCTGATGTGGGGCCCTGGAGTTCCCCAGCTAGGCTAAAGAAAGTAAGCAGAGAGGACAAGATGAAGAAAGAACGGCTCCGGATAATGGTTTCTTGAGAGAAGTTCCTCAGCTTCTGAGAAGCAGAACCGACTGTGCAAATCCCTCAGCCAGTGCGCTGGTCCTTCTTCGTGTCACAGAAAATGCTTCCAAGCGTATTGCCCACTTGCTTGGGGCACCTAAAGTGTTTCATCATGATCATAAGCAAAACAAGACTGCCGCAACCCTGCCAGCCTAGCCCGCAGTGCCTGTGGGCTGCCCCTTCGGCCAGTTTGCCCAAAGGGCCGGGACAGGCTTGCCCCTGGGGATGAGGTTCAGTCTTCCCAGCCTGATGAAGGAACAATGTGAAACAAAGGGAAAGGAAGCCAGGATTACAAGTGTCTCTGTGCCCAGCCTGCCCTTTGCTAGTGCGGCAGTGGGCTCCACGGTACCACCGCACTCTCGAGCATCAGTCACCCGTGTCAGGAGCAGCGAGGTAACTCTTGGCCCAGCCTGTCTTGTAGCCAAGCTTAGGAGCCTAGTCGTCCTCTCCACAACCCCCTCCACTGCAAGACTGGGCCTCTCAGGAGGGCAAGGTTTTTCTTTGGGGCCCTAGAAGAATGCTTTGTCGTTTGTAGGTCCTCAGAAATAGGAGCTGAAGATTGAACTTGTCTTCAAAGAGCTGACACTTGACCTGGCAGTTACCCAGTACACACTAAACTAGAAGGGCTGACCCGCCACATCCAGGGCGGAGCCTGGGGCGGAGGCGTTCCGCTGGTAAGCAGAGCTCCAGGAGGATGGGCCTTTGTTTCGTTCATTCAGTACCCTTAGCCCCTAGAACTGCCCTGGCAGGGAGTGGTACTCAATCCACGTGGAACGGATGACAGCTCCTCCCTGTGCTCCGGTTAGGGAGTGAGGTGGGGTGGAATGTTGGAGGCAGGAAGCTGATATTTATGCTGTCCAGAGCTTGGATCCACCAGCTTCTTCTCTGAGTCCAGAATGGACTTCAGTTCCTCAGTTGTAAAACGAGAGCAAGTGGCCCTGCCTTGCTCGGTTCCCAGGTCTGTCGCGAAGCCTCAGTGGGAGAAACTGGCAGGACCACAGACGGTACAAATGCCGGAGGCTGATACTGCTGGGCCGCAGTCCCCAAACCTCTTCAAACGCTCCTCTCTGGTGCCGGCTTCCTGGACCCCAGACTGGCTCTACTGCGGGCCCCCCGGCGGATTTCTCCCGATGCCAAGAAGTTCTTCGCTCAGGCTCCCGCGGCAACCAGGTAGTTTGTGAGAGGCAGAAAGGTGCCCAGTGGACTCCGCCCCTGACAGCTCCGGGAGATATGCGCACGCTCGTTGTCATGGAAACGGGGCGGGGCAGGCCTCCGCCCTTCGGGTCCCGCGCGCACGCGCCCACGGCCACGGCCACGTCCCGCCGCGAGGGGGCGGAGCGAGCGGGCGCGGCGGGCGCGCGCAGGCTCCGCGACCGAGCCCGGAGCCGCCTGCGCGCAACGGCGTCCGCTGCGGGTGGCGGCTGAGGTGAGGGCCGGGCGGGAGGAGAAGCGTTCCCGCCGGGGCAGCTTCCTGCGCGCCCGGGGCCTGGGACCTCTGCCGGCCTGGGCGCGGCTTCAGGGCCTCCCGCGTCCCCTACGTAACCCCCGCGGGTCAGGCCGCTCTTTGCATCTCGACTGGCCCACAGCTGGCCGGGGCCGGGTCCTGGGGCCTGACCGCGACCTTGGACCAGCCGTGCCGCCCCCTGCCGCGGACGCGGAGCACGGCCCGAGGCAATGGAGCTGGAGGGGTAGGGAGAGGGGACGGAGGCTGGAGCCTCACTTTAACTCCGCCCTCGCCTCCGAGGCCACGCCTCGCCGCTTCGGCTGCAAACTTTAGCCTCCCTGAAGTTGTGGAGGTGTCTGGGGCCCCAATGAGGTCGTGGACAAAAAAGAGACTGGGTAAATAAGTAGGCGAGGCGCCGCCGGGCCGGGGATGGAAGCCGAGAGTGGGAGGCGGCGTTTCCTCCTCCCCGCGCAAGGCCCCTCGGAGTCCGGGTCCTCCCGCTCCCCGCCAGCGCCGAAGTTTGTCTGCAGCGGGGCCCTTGAAGGGCTGGCCCGCCACACGCGAGCGGCTCCAGGAAGCCCGCGCCGGACAGCCCGCCCTGACGCTCGCCCGTACCCGCCGGAGGCGACCACCCCGGGAGGCTGGAGAGGGGGCCCCGCCTGGCCGGGGTCGGCGGCAGTGGCAGTTTCAGGGTCGGGTGCGGTGGCTGGAGCCCTTTTGGAAGAGGGGCTGCTCTCCACGAGCAGGGACTTGAGCAGGGAGTGAGGAGTTGACTTGGTGAGGCCGTTCGGCTTGTGATTTCCCTAAGGCGACTGAGGACGTGGTGCGGGTGCAACCTTAGGGGAAGGCGGAGTTCTCGTCGCGGCCCTGGAGGGCTTTCCCAGAAAAGGGAGCGGTCAGGGCATGGTGCCCGGCTCAGCGGTTCTTTTCTCTCTGCCCCCAGCACTGGAGCACTTCGTCCCTGCCTCACTGGATGCCATGAGTTGTCAAAAGTGAGCCTGGCCTTTTCAGGTGAGCTCCCCCAGCCTTTCTCCTCCTCTTTCTCTTGAGTTTGGGGAAATTCACATTGCCCCGCCTCCTTCCTGTGCCGACCAAAGCGCTGGGATCCCCCAGAGTCATAGTCTCCCTTTTCTGAGAAGTTGAGGAAGAGAAAGGCGAGGCTGAGTTCTTTTGAGGCCACTGAGAGTGTGCAGCTGAGAGGGTACTGCAGAGTGAGGTCTGTCACTCCCAAGGTAGGTGAGAGACCTGGACACTGAGGGCTTCCAGTTGGGAGCCTTGGGTTCAGAGATGTCCACTATGAATTAAAGGCGTGGGCTTTCCTGGAAACCCTGTCACCAGCCCCAGGGAGGGGGCCTGGAGCCAGACTGCCTGGGTCCCTTTTGCCGGCATCTTGGTCCAGGTCTGTTTAGTACCTGTGTGACCTTGGGCAAGTCTCTTAACCTCTAAGTGCTGGTTTCCTAACCTGTGTCTATGTTGTTTTGAGGCTTAATGAAGTAGCCGTGTTTCACCATTTAGACAGTGCCTGGGGCATAGTGAGTACCCAGTGAAAGATTTATCATCATCATCCTTATCAAAGAAAACAGGAATGAAATTATCAGGAGATGAGCCGAGTAGGACAGGGAACGCGGCCGAAAAATACAGGGCAGCTGTGAGGCAGGAAGGCGAGTGGGTGAGAGGACCAGCACGAGGCACCCCAGTGGCATGGCACCGAGGTTTTCGAGGTTTGTTTTGCCTCTGTGCATTAAGTCCAAAGACAGTATTTCAGCGAGATTTTTGACACACATAACCCTCAGGGAACAAAATATTTCACAGAGCTAAGTTTTTCCATAGGGCCAAAGTGTGTTGACTTCTGTCTCCCAAAAGTTTTAAATTTTAAATGCTTGGGGTTGGGAATGTTCCTTCCTGGGTCACATACTCCCCTTCCTCTTTAAACAGTCTTTTCTGCGCTGGGATTTTCTCCGCCCCAGGCGACTCAGGTCCAGCCCTCTGCGGGAGAGGGTTAGGCCTCTGGCCCCAGGTTTTGTGGAGAGCTGGGCGGTCTGCCTTGAATGTCTCACACTCCAGCAGCCTCAGTGTGGTGTCCATGGCCTGCTCTTGCATAGCTTCTTGGCTTCTATTTTTTTTTCCTGAAGTAAATGTCTTTATTCCTTGGACTGTACAAATATGAGGAATGGGGAAAGGCCCATGGGGGAAGGGAGAATTGTCAGGTAAATGACATACACAAAAAGGTAAAAGGACCCCACACCCCACCTTGTCTGTCTGTGAACTGCCTAGTACAGGAGGTGGGTTGGGAAGATCAAAACCAAAAAGCTAAATGCTAAACACCTGGAGATGTAGGGGGGTGGGGGAAGGGAGGGAGATGGAGGGGAAGGGACGGAGCAGCAAATGGACCCCAGGCATGGCTCCCTCCCAGGCTAGCACCCCTCCCCTGCGGAATGAAATGCTCAGGCCAAGGGCAAGTGAGGGCTACTTCTGCCTGTGGTGTGTCCCCACATCTAGCAGCCTTTCCCTCTTCCTTGCCGTTTTTAATCTATGGGCTGGAAAAGTGGGATGAAGCTTGTTAGCAGTGGTGGCTCCAGTCTGGGAAGCATAGTGCTGGATTTTGCTCCTGTTTCGATCTGGTCTCTTCTGGTGCTGGACGGGTGAGCTTGCTGGACGGCCAGATTCCATGGGCCAGATGTGCTCAGCACAGGAGAGTTTCCTATGAAACTCTCTTCCTGCGGCGCATTGTCCCCCCTGGGCTTGTTCCTCGTGGTTTCCCCGTTTGTTAATAAGTGTTCAGACCCTGGTGCTCGCCCGTCCTCCCTCTGGCAGTGGTCCATTAGGCTTGGGGGTGGGGGTGGGAGGACTGGGTAGGCAGTGAGACTCAGCCGTGGGGAGGAAGAGATAGTGTGGGGGGAAGGCAGACTGGCCGACATCTGGCCCATCTTGGGAAGCTGGTCAGAGCTGGCAGTTTGTCCCTGGCCGACTCACTCCTGTGCCTTCTATGACTCAGTTTCCCTAGGTGTGACCAAGGCTGCCAGCTGACAGGCAGAGCTGCTGTAGAGCCTCAGTATTGTGGTTAAGAAATAAGGAGGCTTGTGGCTTCAGTCATCCTTTGTAGCTCCCTTCTAGGTCACTGTGTGTGTAAACACCTCTGGCCACTCCTTCTGGGTCAGAGCACCCAAGGCAGGGTGAGGTTGGGCCAGAACTGGCTGGCGGGCAGGTGGGCACGTTGATCAGAGCAGGCTACCAGCCTCCTCTCCCTTCTGTCTCCTTTGCAGCTGCCTTGGGGCGCGGCGTGGGGACACAGAGCCATGTCGGACCTGCTACTACTGGGCCTCATTGGGGGCCTCACTCTGCTACTGCTGCTGACTCTGTTGGCCTTCGCTGGGTACTCGGGACTGCTGGCTGGGGTGGCAGTGAGTGCTGGCTCGCCCCCCATTCGCAATGTCACTGTGGCCTACAAGTTCCACACGGGGCCCTACAACGAGACAGGGCGGCTCTTCACCGAGAGCTGCAGTGTGTGCCCCAGGCTCCGCTCCATCGCCGTCTACTACGACAGCCCGCACGTGGTAAGGAGCCTTCCGGGCCTTGGCTGGACTTCTGCCCCATGGACGGACGTGGGGCAGGGCTTGTTGAGGGAGGGGCGTTTTGGTTTCTAAGGAAGGGGTGAGAAAATCTTTGAACTGGCCCTGCAAACCACATTTCCTCTGAGCTTGAAGCTCTCTCCAGATTTGGCCTGGATTCTGGTCCCTTCTGGGAGCATGTGCTGGTTTTCTGCTTGCCCAGGTCTGGGTCCTCTGGTTCATGGCTGCCCGTGGCCTTCTGAGTGGGAAGGGACCGTACCACTACGAGTCCTTAGCCTCTGCCGGGGCTTTGATCCCCTGCCTCCTCCTCTTGCCGTCCCTCGCTTTTCCATGCCCCTTTGAGAGCAGCGCTCTAAGGCCAGGCCTTTCGGATCCTGCCCTCTCTTTGGGGTCGTATGGTATTTTTTCCGTGCCTTCCCTCTTTCAGCTCTCGTGCTGTGGCTGCAGGTTCTCAAGGGCTGAGGGTGTAGGCCCTGGGCCTGGGGCTTGGAATCTCACCTTTCCAGCCATTCCGGTGGCCCCTGGCCCAGGGATATGGCGTTACTTTGGATGTCAGGCCGCCTGGTTTGGAGAGGGCCTTGGAGGTCAGGTGGAGCCAGGTGAGCTGCCCAGAATGTCTAAGATGCTGGGGTTGGAGACTAACCCGGCATCATTGGCACCCTGTGGGCGTCTGCCTGTACCTACAGCCTGGAGTGAGTCAGGGCTCACCAATGTGGCCTCCTGCCATGCCATGGGCGGTGCTGCCCACAGCTGTATGAGCTGGCAGCTCTGCCAGAGGTTCTTCAGCCTCCAGCTCCGAGCCTTGGCACATGAGGCCTTCGGAATCCCCAGCTCTGGTTTCCTCGCCTGGAGAGTTCATGTGGGCCAGGCCTACAGCCTACCCATCGTCTCCTGACCAGGCCTCACTGGGGCGCTCCGTCGAAACAAGGGTGTGCTGACTCCCTCCCTGTGCCAGGTTCTGCACTCTGAAGAAGAACAGGAGTGGCCCCGCTAATCAGCCCCACACTAGTGAATCTCCAGCAGGGCACCGTGTTCAGTGCTCACAGACCTTTGAGCTCAGAGGGGAGGTAGATGCCAGCTGGGCCTTCTCCCACGCGTAGAAGTTTGCTCTGCTGGGAAGGGCCTCCTGGCTAAGGGAACTGCAACTGGAAAGGCTTGCAGACATAGGATGACAGAGAAAGTGTGGCCAGTGGACATATGGCGAGTGGAGAAAGAGGTAGAAGAGGCCAGGCTTGGGAGGTACAGCAGGTTGGGAGGAAAGGCGTGACACAATCTGCCACCTGCGACTTGGGAAGCTAACTGGATGGCAGGTGGAGGAGGGCAGGAGATGAGGCAGGGAGGTCACTGAGAATATTGGACTGGGCCCTGGTGAGAGGTTAAATAGCCTGGACAAGGGATGAATAGACACTGAGGTTTTGAGGTCACATGACTGGGAGATGGCACCGAGTGGGAGTCCAGAGCACTGGGGCCCAAAGGAGAAGGGGCAGGCACTGGCCTGTGGGACCCAGGTGCCACCGCTACCCCTGCAGGGGTCTGTTATGTAAGTCCCAGCCCCTCCTTCCACATCTGGCCCAGTCAGAGCCTTTTACAAGGCCTCGGTGGGAGGGAGGGGAGTGCTTGCCGCTGTTCCTTTCCTCTTCCAGAAGCCGCACGTTGCCTCTGGGGTTAGAGGTGCTAGTTCCAGGTTGGGAGAGGGCCAAGGCAGCGGGATACCTTGGGGTCAGTGCCGGAGGCTGGTCCAGGGAAAGCGAGCTAGAAGAACCCCGGCACGTGGCTCTCTCCACATATCCTCCTGGCCCAGCCACTGCCTCCAGGCAGCCCACCATACAGCCCTCCTGGAGGTGTGGTAGACCCGAATGGGTGGGCCTTGGGTATCTAGGGTTGGCTGGGTACAGCCTGAGTTGGTTGCCAGCCTGGGGACCACGGCCTGAGAGTACAGCCTCGAGGCTGGCATTCTGGGGTTCTGACTCTATCTCTTCGTTGTCCTGGACTGTGATCTCAGGCATGTCACATCACCCCTCTGAGCCTCCATTTCCTCCTCTGCAGAGTAGTGTTAAAACACCTGCTTCGTAGGTAGGCTGGTTAAATTCAGTGACATACGCGAGGCATCCACCCCAGCCCCTGGCCCTCAGCAGATGTTTAACCGTGACAAAAAAGGGTGGAAAGGACACGCCTGCTTGTTAAGTGTGCCGAGGGGGTAGGCCCCAGGCCCGTGGCCCGACCGTGGACATCTGGCCAGCACAGAGGAATGTATAGGTCACAGTGGCCCTTCTGATCCTGTCCCTCCCAGCCCCAGGTCTCTCTAGAAGACACCTGAGTTCCATTCAGAGCTGTGTCACATCCTGACACTTGGATGTGTCAGGGATGTTTCGTCCCCACCTGCTCTGGAAGCTGGGCAGTGTATTCTCTGCCTGACAGAGACCCTAGAAGGTTCAGGGAGTCGGGGACCCCAGGGGCTCGTGGCTGAGCTGAGGCCTCTGGTCCACACTGCTGATCTCATAGAGGAGACTTCTGATCACGTGGCAGGGACCAAGGTGCTTATCTCACAGTTCACTTGTGCTTTTTTGTTTTCATCCAACAAATGTTTGAGCAACTGATCAGTGCCACTCTGTGTTGGGCACTGGGCACTATGGGACCAAGAGGCCCAGCCCTCAGGATGCCTCCAAGTGGGGGTGTCAGGGGAGCCTGGAGGAGAGGCCCCATCTGGTCCTAGGGAAGGCTGAGAACCTAAACTTTGTGCTCCATAGGCTGCTGCCCCGGCAGTGGCCAGAACGGGGCCTTGCATATTTGGGTTCACAGAAGGGAGGGATAGGCTGTCGGCCGAGCCGTCGAGTGTCCTGTCCCCACTTTCTTGCTCCCCAGCTCAGCACAGTGGGAGCCAGAACCTGCTTCTCTGTGAGCTGGGGAGGAAGTGAGGCTATTTCAGGCTCTGTGAGGGGGCCAGTGAGTGACCAGGTGAGAGGTAGCTACCTGCCGTGGGTGCTGCTCACCCCCACGGGGTGTCGACTGACAGCTCCCTAGCCATGCCCCGTCCAGGCTTCAGCTCCTGGCCTCAGCTGGCCAGAGGGAGGCTGGTTCCTGAGAAAGTCCTGTCACCTGGTCTGGCTATGGGCCCAGTAAGTGACACAGGAAAGGGCACTACCAAGGCAAGATTATGGCGATTGCTGTGGACACTTTATATCGGATTCTGCTTAAGCATGTATATCCTAGAGCTAGGAGGGTAGGTGAGTGGGTAGGCAGGTTAGTGTGTGTATGCCAGTCAGCCCTGAATCCTGTGCAGAGTGCTGTATGGAAGCGGGCTGCAGGGTCTGGGCCAGTGGTTTTTGTGGGGCAGGAGAAAGGATTCTGCTCACTGTCCCTGAGAGCCTTGGTAGAGGTCGGGGAGGAAGGAGCGTGTGGCAGAAAGTGGACAGACCCTGACAGTGGCTCATAGGTGTTCCTCTCCTGCCCAGGGCCCAGCGTTCGTGGAGTGTGGCCATTTCCTCTTCTAAGTACTGAGGGAGTGGGCTGAGTTGCAGAGTCGGTCGCTGGTCTGTGTGCGTACTCTCTTCTCCCTCCTCTCCCCCCACCTCTGTCTGTCTTTCTGTCGTTCTCTGTCCTTCTCCCTCTCTTATCTCGTTCTGCCCTGTCCTTGTATAGCTGGAGAAGTGTCCTGAGCGCTCTGCCCTCAGCCCTGCTTCTGACGTGGGGGCTGAGGGTCTGTGCAGTGCCTTTAGCCCGGCCCCTCTGGGCACCTCGGGTGTAGGGTAGGGAAGGAGCTGGGCCTGTGGATGGGCCCTCGTGGCTGGGCCGCTGTCACTGTGCCGTGGGTCCGGCCTGTCTGCCAGCCTGGCCCTCCACTCCTGCCCCACCCCCAGCCCCGCTGCCTCCACTGCTGTGTTTAGGGCTTAGGCAACCTACCTGCCTGGCTGAGGCAAATGAGGTGGGGCGGCTGGTACAGTTCCTGGCCGAGGCCGAGGCAGGAGTGCTTGCCCCAGGCGTGGAGCGAGTGGGGGAGCTGGTGGTGCTTGGGTTTGGCTTTTGGTAGCTAGACCGCCATTGAAGCTCCTTTCTTCCCCTAGTCCACTGAGAGTCGCCTGGGGCCACCAAGTCTGCAGAGGCTTTAGACTGGCAAGAACCCTTAGGCCCATCAGCTTCACTGTGGGGGGATGGAGACCCTGCCCTCTTTGCAGGCACCAAGGTAACATAGAGCCTGGGAAAGGATGAGGGAGTAGGATTTTCCAGGATGGACCCCTCGAGAAGGTCAGTGGCAGTGTGGGCGGGGCCGATGTTTCCTAAGGGCCCAGGCCGTCCACACCCCAGGTCCTCTGTGACAATTTTCTTCAGACGGAGTCCATCCAGGCTGTTGCTTCGCAGCCGGTTAACTGCAGAAAGGCGAGCCCTCTCTGCCCAGCGGAGCTGCTTTGTGAGGGGAGGAGAGGTGAGGGGTGGGAGGAGACGACTTTGGACTTGTCCTTCTGGATTTGAATCAAGGCTTCACTGCTTACCAGCCTGTGTTCTCTAAGCGAGTCACTCGGTCTCTGAAAATCCTGCCTCGAGTTGTTTTCCTGGGGACTAAATAACAAGGATGAGGCCCAGTTCCCACCCCCCAGCAGACGCATCCACCTGTGCCTTAGAGGACAGCGGTGGAGCCGTGATTCAAACCTGGGCACAGCCCCACCTTCTGGGCCCCGTGCGACCTCAGCAGGCCATTCCCCTGGGGCGGGCCTGGGAGCCTAGCGATGCCTCCCCTGCTTCTAGAGCGGCCTTGCCTTAGGGCCTGTCTCACCAGCTCGGCTCTGGCCCCTGGCTCTGCTCTGGCCCCTGGCTTGGTGCAGGGCTGCCCCTTCTGCTATGGCCAGGGCAGGGGAGGGGCCAGGAAATGGCCTCATCTGTGGAATTGAGAGATGATGGGACAGGAACGGAGCGCCTGTGCCCCACACACCTTGAGGGCCTCAGGATCCCCTTCTCCTCAGTAGCTGCTCCCCTGCCCTGAGACAGGAGCTCCTCCTGTTTCAAGGTGAAGGGAGAGGAGGTTTGTGGGTGGTGCAGGGTCCGTGTGTGCGTGTGTGTACACATGTGCACCATCACTGAGACACCCCGAGAACCGTGCACACAGGATCCTGGGCCTTTCTGCCTAGAGGCCTGCAGTGGTGGGGAGAGATGAAGCCTTCGCTTGCCGTGCAGCTCCCTAGGCCGGCATTTGGGACCAGAGAAGAGGGGCTGCTGGGCAGGGAAGCAGTAGAAGGCTTTGAGGAGGAGGGTGGAGCAGAGTCCTAAAGGATAGGCAGGAGTTTCCCAGGCAGACGGGACTCTGGAGTAGGATGAAGAAGGACATTCATTCCAGGTTGAGGAAGTAGCTTAGGCAGAGGCAGGAAGCATGGGAGGATGGGCATGTTTGGGGAGCCGCAAATAGTTCCATGTGGGGGTGGGGGTGGGGTGGGGGAAGTGGAGGCTGGCAAGGCGGGCTGGGCCAGAGCCTGATTTGTCCCTCCCTCTGCCACGCAGACGCTCAGTGGGTACCTGCCCACTTGGGTTCTGGCCCCTGCTGGGGCTGGGGGTCACAGAAAAGGAGTGCCAGGTGAGTATGGGGACAAGTCAGGGCGGTGCTGTGTGGGCCGCTGAAGTTGACCTTGCATGCTGGGCTCAGGAGTTTCATCCTAGAGGCGAATCGAGAGCCATTGGGAGGGTCTAAGCAGGATTATCACAGGTGGTCTGGTGCCTTTTGGGGACTGAGGAGTATGTCGTGATGCCAAAGTGATCCCAGGGAAGACCGTGGTACCCATACCCAGGCAGGCCAGGGGTTGAGATTATGTGACCGTCCATCCATTTCTCCTATGTCGGATCTTTCCTTTGCTCAGCGTAGGTTGCCAGGGTCAGAGAGGGTGGGCTTTGCCGCAGGCACTGACCCGGCCAGAACCTCCGCCTCTCTGGCCTTCCTCTCGTCCTGGGGTGTGAGTGGGGCAGTTGCACCATCTAGAGACGAGAGGTGGAACTGCAGGCATCTCCAGCGCCTCTGCCTGGGCGGGCGGGAGGAGCGTCAGGCCAAGTGACTGCTGCAAGGTAGACTTGATGTAAGAGTTTATAGCAAAATATTGGTGTGGGCACGTGTGCCACCGAGTCACCCTGACAGGCTCCCCAGGAGGGTGTTTGAACCCAAACTATGGGCAGGGAGGAGCTGCATGTTCAGAGGTTTAAGTGGATGGGCGTTCTAGGCCAGGGGTCACTTGTTTGGTCTGTGTCATAGCTACTAATAACAGACAGCAGTTATGGAGCATTTGTCAAGTGCTGGAGAGGGCTAAGGCCTTATGCAAAGTATCTCATTCAACACAGCCGTTCTGTAAGTAGACCTCAAGGAGCAGGGCCACCAGGGAACCGAGGGACTTGTCCAGGTCACACGACTCAGGATTCACACCCAGGCAAGCCTCTCTCCAGAAGTCGTGGCCCCGACCACTGCCCCATATTTCCTGCCACTAAAGCCCTGAGCTACACTTAATTACATAAGATTCAAGAGGACCAGAGAGCTGGGGTGACTCTCGCGGATTGCACAGAGGTGGGAGCCTAGAGTCAGTGCCCACACCCCAGGGGGAGAGAGACTCCAAGGACGGGGCCATGTTGGCTGGAGCAGAAAGGCAGAGCGGGGCTGAGAAACCCCCAGGGGACTGCTGACAAGTCTTGGAAAAGGCCAGGTGGAGGGCAGAGGCGAGAACAGGTAAAAGTGACTTTACAGTGCTGGGCAGGTGTGCTGGGGGAGGGGCAGGTGGAGGTAGAGGGAGTTTAGGGGTCAGCAGACCCTAGGCACGGGGAGAAGGAGGCCTTCAGATGGCGGAGAACCTGGGATTGAGAGCACACGCTCTGTGGTGAGCGTCTAGATTCAGGAACAGATACGCCTGGGGCCCAGCCCAAGGGCTGGCACAGACTCAGGTGGCAGGAAGCGAGGCACACTGGGGCCCCTTGATGCCAGGCAGAGGAGTGAGGGCTGGGCCTTGCAGGCCTGGAACCAGGCCTGGGACGTGTTGGAGACTCACATAGGCACCCCACACAGCTGGGGTTTGTGGGAGCCAGGGGCGGGAGGGCAGCTGGGGAGGGGAGCAGAGTGCAGTGCAGGTACTGGGGGCCCAGAGAGTCTCGGAGGGGGACCAGCAGTCTCTGAGTTAACAGGAAGGGGCCGGGCCTGGGGTGTGGCTGGGCCTGGCGAGGAGGTCTGGCGGCCTGGGCGACGGTGGCTGGACCTGCCTGCACGAGTGGGGAAGAGGGTCTCACACAGTGTCATCCGCAATCCAGAGTTCAGTGCGATCTTGCTCCCGGACCAGCGCCTCCTGCAGCCTCTGCGCAGCCGTCCTGGGGGCTGGCGTTGTTGTTGGAAGAATGGATGAAAGGGTGGGTGGGCCCTGCGGCAGGATGCCACAGGCCGGGGCCACAGAGAGGGTCCAGCAGAAAAGTGGTCCTGTCCATCCTGATTTCTGGGGCACAGCCTGTTGGAACTGGTGGTTCTGCCAGGCCCAAACTGACACAGAACCCAAGAGGCAAGAGATCTGGGGCCCTCCTTCCTTTGCGTGACACTGACACCCCTGCTCTGCCTCCCAGGTCCCCCCGGAGAAGTGCCGCTGTGCGGTGGGCAGCATTCTGAGTGAAGGTGAGGAGTCGCCTTCCCCTGAGCTTATCCAGCTCTACCAGAAATTTGGCTTCAAGGTGTTCTCCTTCCCGGCACCAAGCCACGTGGTGACGGCCACCTTCCCCTACACCACCGCCCTGTCCATCTGGCTGGCTACCCGCCGTGTTCATCCTGCCCTGGACGCCTACATCAAGGTGAGACACAGGCCTGATGTGTGTGTTGGGGGGTGGGGCGCAGCCAGTACTTTGGGTGGGAGCCGGGGGGGACTGCCCAGGCTGGGAGGAAAAGGTGGTTTTGGGAGGGCAGCACCCTGGAGCCCTTGTAGCGCAGGTGTCTGTGGAGCTAGGTAGATGGGCAGAGGCTGCTGGCATCTCTTGCACATGACCGAGACCTTGTGGGCACCGGAGTGTCTGCCAGCAGCATGGGGGCTTGTTCAGAAACCCAGCCTGGTGAGTTCAGCTCTGGCTGGGACCAGAGACAGCCTTAGTGCTCAGCCCCCATTCCAGCCTTGAATGAACAGGCCCACCCTGACCCCATCCTGCTGGAGGCGCCCAAAGGCTGGCAGGGCCCAGGTGTCCACGTGTTGCCCCTGGTCCTGCCTCTGCATGGGCTTGTATACCTGCTTCCTGAGCCCAGGCCTGGGGCAGCGAAGACCGGCCTCGTCTCCTTCAGTTCCCAGTCCGGTCGCTGGCAACGCTGGCAGACTGGTCTGTCCGGAGGAAGCAGGAGAGGCCGCCAGCAGGGGATCTGATGGGGTCTCTGTCCACAGAGATGTTTTGCAATTTTCCCTGTTGCACATCCCTCTTTCTCTGAAACATTTTGTAAACTTGGGTGCTAGAGAAGTGACCCCAGTTTGGGCTTGGAAGTGATTGTCTATTCATCTGTTTAGCTTACGTTTAGTGGACGTCTGTGCTGGACGCGACGTGAGATGGTGTGTGAAATAGGCATTCACGGTGAGGTGCGGCGATGGGTATAGCCAAAGATGGGGTGCATGCTAGGAAAGAATGGGGCGAGGAAAGGCAGAGGACCAGCTAGGACAGAGTGGTCAGGGCCAGCCTCTCGGAGGAGTGACCGCTCAGGCCAAATCCCAGGGGTGAGAGGGTTCTGGGAAGAACAGAGCGAGAGCGCGGGTTTGATCGGAAGGCGGTAGGAAATCTCAGCAGGGACGGGACACGGTCTGAGCCTACGGGACGGGCTGTCCCAGCCCTGGGCAGGGAGGGGACAGTCACGGGTCATGGGGGCCGGGCAGGGTGCTCAGGGGGTTGTCACGCGTCCTCGTGTGAATGGCACACCTTGGGCTGGGGCAGTGGCTGCAGAGATGCAGACAGGGCCAGAGGTTTATCGTCTGTTTGCGGGGTAAAACTGAGGGACTTTGGTTGGGTCGAATGTTGGGGAGGGGAGGGAGGGGCAGGGGTCACAGCGGGTTCCGTCCCCTCTGGCCTGGGCAGGCGGGTGAGCCTGTAGTGGTGCTTGGCACTGAGCGGGAGAGCGAGGGAGGACCTGGTTTGGGCGGCAGCCAGCATTGCGGGCTGGTCGCTGGGGGGAGGCGTCCGAGACGGGGCGTGGAGTCTGGAGTTCAGAGAGGGTTGGGCTGGTGGATGGATATGTTTGGGGACAGGAGCATATTGACAGTATTTGCCCTAGGGACGCCCTGTGACAGCACAGGCTGTGCAGAGAGCATGGCCAGTGTGGCTGGGGTTAGGGAACAGGAGGTCAGCAGGAGTGTGAACTTGGTGGGGTCGTAGGAACCGGGCGGCTTTGTTCTCCAGAGCAGCTCGGGGAAGGGAGCCCAGCGGCTGCGATGGAAGTGGGAGCTCGCACGGGCCCCGGTTAGGTGTGAGGGCCCAGTGTCCGGGCTGGGAAATGAGCAAATGGGGCTGTGGCCTCGGTGGTCAAGGACAGGAAGAGAAGAGGGAGGGCCGCCGTCGGGCAGGGCGGGGGCACGGGGAGGACGGAGGCGCTTGGTCTCTGCGAGCTGGAGGAAGGCAGCCCGAAGGGTGCTGGGGAGGGTGTTTTACTGGGGCGAGGGGGGCTGGGGGCTGTGGACCAGCTGAGACGGGGGGGTGGGAGGGGGGCGCCAGCTGGGGGTGAGGGCAAGAGGGAAGACCTCAGTGCCCGAGGCCCATCGGCATGGCTCCTGGGGTGGGGGCTCACCCGGTCCCCCCGGGGAAGGCTGGCGCGTGGTGTCTCTGGTCTCATGTCTGTGCCATGCTCAGCGTCGGGCCAGACTGGAGGCGTACCCCCAGGAAGAGGCCTTCTGGGTTCCAGACCTCAGAACAGGATGCATGGCGTGTGGC
>NW_011888881.1:2464229-2487141 GCF_000151845.1 Pteropus vampyrus | reverse complement strand
GCGTGTGAGAGGTCCCTGAGCGCCGTCTGCAGCAGCTGGCGGGGGAGGTCATTGAGAGTGTTAGACTGGCAGCCACACCTCCCTGCGCCTGACTTCCTGTCGGCAGGATCCACAATCTCCATAAAGCCCCTTCCCCTTGGCCTCTGCTTTCTGGGAGTTGGGGGTCCTGTGATGTTTGGGCATCTTCTCCTGAGTTGAGAGACCCAGGGCGTTGTCCGAGTGCAGGCCGGCCCTGGAGGTCAGGCGTTGGCTCTTTCTCCGTAGACTTGGGGAAAAGCTGGGGCACTAGGGGCAGGAGAGCTAGTGGACAGAGCTCGTCTGCTCTGTCTGTGCGTATTAGCTATTCAGCTGAGCAAAATGTCACTTACCCGACACCTCCAACATGCCATAGACTTTGCTAAGCTCTTTATATGCTTCATCCTGTTTTATCATGGCACCCAAAAAGATATTCCATAAACGTTTGTTAAATGAATAATTCATACACTTATGATTATTGTGTGGAACAGTTGAGTTGATGGGGTTGTCCTACCAGGGGTTTAAAGTGGACAGGGACCCCAGACCATAGTTCCCAGACTGCTCTAAGCAGGAGCCTTGGGGCCGTGCTGAGGTGCCCCCTTGGCTGGAAGCCAGGGATGGGGCCTGCACGCGGACCCTCGCCTGCTTCCCCTGGGGTGGCTCTGCTCTGGTTCGGAGAAGTTAGTGACTGCGCCGAGGCGCTAGGAGGACTTCCTTTATTGAAAATAAAGCTCAGAACCTCCCCACATTAGCTCAACAAAGGTGATGGACATGCAGAGAGAGAGGACCCCAAATTTCACATCCCGCTGGGGCTTCCTTACCTGGATGCCCACTGCTGGGACCATGCTGCTCCTCACTGGCATCCTGGTCCTGGGGCCTGGCAGAGTGCTGAGGCAGCCGGGAGCAAAGGGCAGCAAGAGTCCGGCTGCCCGCCTCCCCGGCAGGCACTCGTCAAGGGGGGCCTTGGCAGCTGTGCGGGCACAGGGAACAGCTGCTGCAGATGCCTTATTGGGCCTCCTGTCCTCACCCTCAGTGAGGTGGAGATGGCTCCGTGCCAAGCTTTCCTCACTGGGGCTCCAGGGCCAGCTCACCTGCCAGTGCTGCCACCTGCTGATTGGCTCGCCCCAGCTCAGGGAGGAGGGCGCTCAGCAGTGCCAGGACCTGGGGCTGAGTGACGAGCCCCCAGACTCTTTCCTCCCTCGTATCTCCAGCCACCAGGCTTCGCCATGCCCAGGGGATATGAGGCGGGGAGGGGATGGCTTCACTGGCACAGGCAGAGCAGCTTTGCGGGGGGGGGGTGTCCGGGGCGGGGGGGTGGCATATGCGCTGAGCGTTCTCCAGGTGGGAGGGCGGTTCAGGCAGAGGCGCCGGCTTGGGCGAGGCTTATGTATCTGTTGTGGTTGGAGTACAGGGGAGGAGCGAGAATGTGGGCCCAGGAGGTGAGGCTGGGTCCCGTAGGCTCCAGGGAGCCACTGATGCTGTCTGAGCAGATGGGTGATTGACCTGTCCAGGCGGGGCTTTGGAACAGGCCTTGAGCACAGGGAGGTGGGCGGAAGAGCCAGAGGCCATAGCCGAACTCTCGGCGAGGTTAACAAGTTAGCTGAGAGTAGCGCTGATCCCCCCAGGCCAAGAGGGGACCCCACCACGCCCCTGCATGTTGGGATGTGGAGGGCTCGCAGGAGGCCAGGCCCCTCCCCTCTGCCGGCCTAGGCCCTGGCACCTGCTCCTCGGCCCCTTTGGCTTCACCCCTCCCCACTCCCCTACCCCAGGAGTGAAAACGCAAAGCCAGCCTTTGCTGGGGCGGGCGTGGGAGCTACCACTCTCAAAATACCAGCTCGATGTGGTAGCTTGGCAGCCCTGCAGGACCCTGGGGGCTGAGGCTTGTCTGGATGGTGCCGTGGGCTTGGCCGTCACCATCCAGAGGGAGCCTCTTTCCCCAGGCAGATGGGACTCAACAGGAAAATTTCTGTTGCTCTTCTCCAGAAAGCTTGGGATTCCGGGATCGAGGAGGGGGCTTGTCCTGCAGAGCAGAGCACCTCTGCCCTTCAGCAGAGCCCTTGGATAAGGAGAGGCCAGCGTCCAGCTGTGCAGACGGGACACCCGCGGCTCCAGGGGAAGGGCCTCCCTGAGGGGCGAGCAGAGATCAGAGGCGCCAGTCTGGCGTGAGGCGTTCGGGCTCCTGCACTCGCCCACCTGTCCTTGCCCTCTGGCGCGCTCTGGTTCCTCCGGCTCCCAGGCGCTTGGCTTCGTGGCTCCATCTGCACCGAGCAGCCTTCCCGCTGCTGGGTAATCAGTCAGCAGCATTTCGTCACTTGTCCGGACGGGGCTCCAGGTCCTTGACTGCGCAGATGCTGCAGAGAGCAGCCGGGCCCTGGAGAGGGGCCCGTGGAGCCTGTCATGGCAGCCGGGCTGCCTGGGAAGCTGTGGTCCCCTCCCACAGGGAGAATGGTGGGGTCCCAGGACAGAGCCCCCCAGCTCCCCATGGAGTGCTAACTCTGCTCCTCACAAGCCCAGGAAGGCCATAGCAGGGCTGAGCTGGGGTCGGGTATGGGCCGCCTGGGCCCTGGGGAAGAGAGTCTGAGCATGGCTGTAGGGCCAGGGGATTCCCGGTCCACCCACTTACTAGGGCGTGCAAGGGCTTGTGTCCCCTGTGCCTGCTTAGAGGAAATCACCCTCCCCTGCTCCTCAGTGCCCTGGCCCACCCTGGTCTCCCAGAAGTTCATGGGCAGAGTAATAAACGCCGCCAGGGACCCCCCCAAGGGCCGCCCAGGGAGCCAGGTCCTGGGCACGTAGGGATGTGAGCACAAGTGTAAATTGCATGGCGGCTGCCGACTCGGAGGTGAAAATGAAAAGTCTTCAGGCAGCGGCAGCAGCAGGCACAGCGGGCTGGGGTGCCAGCCACAGCGGACGCCTCCCTCCTCACTACCCCCGCACCCCGTTCCCCTTTCTGCAGTCTTCCCCAGGCTCCTGCCATTCAGGGGGGCTCCTAAGTGGCCCTGGGCTAGACCCGGCCCCCAGGAGGCCGTCATTGCTCGCGTCCATTATCTTTCCTAACTGTCTGACTAGCATTTATAAAAATGAGCCGTGCTTTGTGTTTTCTGATCTTAATATCTGTGGTAGTTTCTCCATTGATTTTTGGGGGAGTTTCAAGTATATAATTGTCTTATCTTTAAGCAAGGGTGTTTTTATTCATCTTTTCCAGCTTCTCAGTTCTTTTGAGATCCTCTATTCCAATCTCTTTATCTTATAGTTGGGGAGGTTGAGATCCAGGGAGAGGCCCCCCATCCGCCAGTAGCTAGGCCGAGGCTCTGGGCTCCTGAGTAGAGCTCTCTCTTCCACCTCCTGCCCTGTCTCCGCTCTCCCCGATGGCCCCTTCTCACTCTGTCCTCTGCCTGCCATTTTCAGAGCTTTGGGGAGTGTGCTCAGTAACCCTTTTGCAGGCTCTCCCTGCTGGCACCGCAGGGCCCCGAGAGCTGTCTCCTTCTGTCGCCTCCCACCCCGCAGACAGGTTCAGGTTCTGGGCCGAGGCTGTTGGGAGGCCCAGTGGGAAGGAGAGGGGGCCAGGGAGGGGGAAGTTGACAGAAGTTCCAGAGCAGAATAATAACAATGTGTCACATTCCAGCCACTACCCCTGCTGTGCCTCCCCATCACTTTGCACGTGCAATGCAGGCCAGCTGCCTAAGGGGCCTCTAGGGTCTGAGCCCCGCTCACGGGGACTGCTGTGTGCAGGCGGGTGTGCGTCCATGTCTGTGTAATTAAAAATCAGCATGCCTCGCTTCACCCAGCGAAGAGATGCCACCACCTCGGGTGGGATGCAACAGCTGTTTGCTGGCTGCGCGGCTGCCCAGCTGTCCAGCCTGCCACAGACGGATGGGCCGGGCTGGGCAGCTCGGGGTGAACAGAGAGGGCCAGGGCCCCCCACCCCAGTGGGCCGGAGGTGGCAGTGGAGATTGGGTGGAGATGGACACAGCAGACCTCATTCCTTTCTGGGCCTAGAGCACATGGAGGAGATGCGTGACCCAGTCCTGGGCCTGCACTCGTTACCGCGTCCTTTTGGGGGTTTGAGGTCACGGAGCTCTGAGTAGCCCAGGAGTGAGACCCACTCTCCATATCTACCCGGGCCTGACTCTTTGCCCCCGACACCTGCCCGAAGCAGAACGCCAGGCGAAGGTAGTTCAGGCCCTGTCTCCCCGCCCTCCACTCACTAAGCCCTCCCGGCGGGGCGGAGGGGCGCTGTGGGCCTGTGGGCAGCCTTGGCCCAGCTGCTTGGCCCAGCTCGTCCCCCACTCGGGAGGTGAGCACCACCTGAGGCGAGGAGGGGGTGTCGTGGTGTGTCCCTGTGGTGGCCGAGGCAGTGGCCCTGTGGCACTGCTTCTTCCTTTGCCCGCCAGCACCATGGGGGGTGGGGTGAGCCAGTGTGGGTGCAGGGGTGGGGGGAGTGCTGGTGACTGAGGTCTCCTGGAAATCCCTGCATTGTGGGCGGTGTCCCACGTCTCCCCTTTGTTTCTGTTTGTGGGAGGTCCAGGTGGGAGGGGAGCCTTGGAGCTTTGGGGACTAGAATGCCTCTATCCTGTTTGTAGCAGCTCCAGGTGGCACCTTGGCCTGATGAGCTGGCTTCTTCCTGTTAGATGGGGAGGATTGTGGACATCCGCATCTCTTCCACCGTAGAGAGGGGCCCAGTGGTCCCTCTGAGTCTGCGTGTGGGAGGGAGTTGCCCTGGGCTCTGGCATCATCCGATGGCCAGTGGCTTCAGTGGCCAGAGCAGGTTCCCTTGTCCTGGTGATGCTTCCTCGGGCCTCACCTGGCCATGGGAAAGGGTGTGCCCAGGGCTGAGAGGACTCCATGTCCCGTTCACCAGCAGTCCCAGCCCAGTGTGGCGTTGACCTGGCGTCCTTGGCTCTTGGCAGTCTGCTCTCTGAGGGCTCCCTGGGGCTAGCTGAGGGAGAGGCAGCTGGCCTCGCCTTCCTTCAACAATTTTCCAATACTTACCGGCTCATCGACGTGCAGCGGGGCCCCGAGAGCTGGCCCGAGGCTGCCCTCGCTTCCCGAGAGGGGAAGGTCTTGTCCTCTCCCCCAGTCACTTAGGGACAGGGGGTATGGCCAGTCCTGCCTCTCACCCTCCATCCCCAGCTACCACTGGATTCACTATTGCTCAGTGAGCAGAGCACAGAGACAGGTCTCCCAGGAGAGGCTGCAAGGACATCCGTGAGCCCGTCCCATGCCCGTGGGCCTGGGTTGGAGGTTTGTACCTTTGCCTTCTTCCTGCCCCTTCTCTTCTGCCCCCAAGTCTGAGTTTTGACAGGACCTAGCGTGTGTTAAAATGATTTGGGGCTGAGCTGTCAATGAGATTTTAATTAGCTTCGTGCCTCCCTCCACAGAGAGTGCCAGGGGCCTCCAGGTGGTGAGGGTAGGGCCGGGCTGGCCTTTGGCATGAGGCTGTCCCTCCAGGGGCCTGGGAGCAGGCTTGGGCAGCGGTGTTCCCTGTGTGGGGTGCTGCGAGGAGGGGGGACTGGGCAGGGAAGGAGGGGTGCGTAGCCAGGCCACCGTTTTCTCTCCCTCCTCTGTTTTCCCTGTTCCTCCGTTCTCCCGATGGCTTTGAGATGAAGGCTACAGCAAGGATGGAGGATACAGTTTCCATGGCAACGGGGCTGTCCACAGCCAGGCAACTTCAGAGCTGGGCTCTCCGGAGGAGGCAGATGCGCAGAGCAGCCGCAGAGCTGCCTCCCGCCTGCCAATGAGGGGGCTGACAGAGCAGGTGGCAAGGGTGGCTGCCTGGTGCGGCCCACCGTGATGCCCAGCTCGGAGGGGAGGTGGAGAGAGCACCGTTCCCTCTTATTATCCCTGTGACTTCCAAAAGGGGAACCAGGCAGGCGGCCTGAGTGTTGGCAGAGGTTGGGGTAGGGCTCCACTGTCCCCGGAATTTCTGGGTGAGCACAGGCTCTGGTTCCTGGGAGCACCCCCAAAAGCCACCTGTCTACAGCCCTCGAGAGATGGGCCACCAGGTAACTGATGGTCATGAAGGGGCCTTCCCTTTGGATGCTTGGAGTGCCCAGGGCATGGAGATGCTGGCGAAGGTCCCGTCCTGATTGGCTTTGGGAGGCCTCTTCCTTTTTCTTCCCTCTGGCCAACAGGGAAGACCTGACCCTTCGGAGGGCCACCCTGGCCCTGGTGACATGACCCATTTCATTGAGTGGGGCTTGGGTTCGGCAGATGCCCACCCCCAAGTGCTGGCATTAGAACGGCCCCAAAGCCGGGTAGCTCCTGCCTCCCGACGTGTTCTCGGCCCACGTCCTCCTCAGGACCAGGGCTGGTGTGAGTGCGTGGGCAGGTGGGGAAGCGGAGGCAGCCATCGGTGTACCCAAAGACGGGAGGGGCCAGGGGTGGGCTCCGGAGATGGCCCAAGGAGCACCCCAGGCTGGCAAAGAAAGATCAGACTCAAACTGTTAAAAATGATTTTCCTTCACTGGCCCCACAAGTGTCTGGGCTAGGGGGTCCCACTCTGCGTTTGAGCACAGGGAGACTTAGGGTAAAAGTCTTCGCCTGGGTCCTCCGTGGAATCAGGCCGAGCTGGCCTGGCCATCCGCCCCCACGTGGCCTAGATGCATCCTGCCTCCAGCCGGCTGCTGAGAGCCCTGGCCGGAGAAATCTTTTAGGCTTATTCTTTCCTCTCTCCTCCCAGGGGCTCTTTTTCACCCCTCTTCACTTGCTTTGATTAGAGGGGAACCCTCAGCCTAGGCTCGGCCAGGCAGGCGGACGAGCGGAGTCCTGGAGTGGCCTCTCCCCACCGGCTGCTCAGTGTCTCATTACCGCTAAGTGGAAAGCTCACTTCAGAGCTCGTGGTGGGAGCCAGGCGGGCGCTATAAATAGCCATCTTGTGAAGGTTGGCGGGTGAGCGGTGACAGGCCAGGGGCCTTGCGGTCATCTTAGTGGGTAATTGCGCTCTACTGTAGGAAGGGGCGGGGCTCAGGAGCAAGCTGCAGCTGACCCTGTTCTGACTGTCTCTGCCTCGGCCAGCTCTGGCGCCTCCCCACCCACACGCGCTGCGGGTTGGGGAGCTTCGGGCTCTGCGTTCAGAGTCGTGGAGTGCCTGTCTCAGAACTTGGGACCCTATCAGCTGGTACTTCAACCCGCTGCGGAGTCGAGGATGACGACCTGTGTTAGACATACCTGTTCTGCTTGCCTGTCCAGCCTCGGGGCTGCCCCTCAGCCGAAATTATGGCCCCGTGGTAAGAAGGGCAGCGACCCAACACATCCGATAGTCTCGGAGGCTGGCATAGCCCTGAACTTGCAGTGGGGTGGGAGGAGAAGAGGGATTTAGCTGGCCTGGAACCCCTGTCCAGGACTTGTCAGGAACGTGTCTGCAAGGGCAGGGCCTGGAGGCCTGAGGGTCAGCGCGCTGGCCTCTCCTGGTGTCTGTTGGTCAGTTGGTCAGTCAGTGTTGTCCAGGCTGGAGAGGAGGTCTGGGGTCCTGGGATGGAAGTTGTGGCAGGTCACATCTTGGCTTGGCTTGGGCTCTTGGGGCTGTAGTTTGTGGGGTCCCTGTCCTGGAGTGACCCGGTATGCTAAGCTCCATGGCTCTGCAAGACCAGTGCTTTCTGACACAGACACACACGTAGGATTGGCAGTGCCAGGCTCTGGGGTTCTTTTAGCTCCTGTCCTAGGACATTGTCCCCAGGACCCCTAGATCCTCAGACCCCTGCCCCCCTGGAGTGTGGGGCCTGCCCTTAGGGGCTCCGTGTGCCCCCTCAGCAGGGCTTTGCAACTGGAGGGGGATTGGGGCAGCAGGCAGAGTCCCCTGGGACCCGGCCATGGTCAGTTCCTGGGGCCACTCGGGGACCAGCAGGTCAGGGGCCCTGTGGGGCTCATCCTTCCCCTTCCTCCCTGACAAGGAGCGGAAGCTGTGTGCCCACCCTCGGCTGGAGATCTACCAACAAGACCAGATCTACTTCATGTGCCCACTGGCACGACAGGGAGACTTCTATGTGCCTGAGGTGAAGGAGACAGAGCGGAAAAGTCGGGGGCCTGCCGAGGCCAGTGACACGCAGGTGGACGACACAGGTACGGAGGGTGGGGAGCGAGGCCGGCCTGCCTGGAGCCCTCTCTCCGGGTGTGCGGGACGTGGTCGAGGAGGCTCCTCCTGGCTGGGCTGCACTGTGGGTGTCCAGTGTCCACCCCAGGACTCAAAAGCAGAGTTGCCTATTCCCAGACACGTGGGTCCACGTGTGTGTGGGTTCGTGCATGTTACTCCTGGCGACACAGACGCAAAGATTCTGCCCGGATTCCCTTCAGAGGCAGCAGGAGTAGTACCCTTAGGGACACAGATCACAGACAGCTGGGTGCTCGTGGTGGGTGGGGACTGAGGCTGCTCGGGAAAGGCGTCACTTGGGTGGGCTCATCAGGAAGTAAGGTTGGCACTGGATCTGGAAGGTAAGAAGCGGAAGATGTTCTCCTGCCCCCCGGCATGGGGTCCCACCCAGAGCCAGCCGCCTCCCTGCCAAAGAGCAGCCGGAGAGCGGGCAGAGGGGGCCGCTTCGGTGCCCAGCCCCTGCCACTGCAGCAAGCCTTCGCGCCCTAGGTCTTGGCCAGAGGATGCTTGCCCGCTCCCAGCCCTACCCCCGTCATGACCTCTTGTGACCATGGGCTGTCCTCATGGGTAACATCCCGAGGAGTCGCAGGGGGTCCGACCCTCGGCTGTGCCGGTGGGGCCTCTGTGAGTGGAGGCCCGAGAGCTGGGGGCGGTGCAGGCCAGTCTGGGGCGGTGTCCCTCTTCACTTCCTTCTTTAGGAGGCTCCCTCTGTCCATCCAGCCTTCAGCAGCCAAGGTCACCCCAGAGAGGCATGGTTGGCAGGGGTGGGGGTGCCGAGAGGCAGTCTCCACTCCCTAGGGGCTGTGTCCAACACAGTTAGCTTCATCTGCCACTTAATTACCTCCGTGGGGCACTGCTCCCACCCGCCTGGCGGTACCCGGCAGACACTCTTCAGTGTCCCTACTGTGGGCACGGGGTGTGTCACAAGGTCAGCGGGCCCAGGCAGTACTCATTGCAGGAGGGGGAGAGCACCTTGGCCTTCCTTTGACCTCTCTCTGCTGCCTCACCCCCCTCTTTGGCCCACCCACCCAGCCTCCCTCACGCACAGTGCCTGCCGGGGTGGCAAAGGACTCCTTGGCACCCGCCACAGCCGGCTGCAGCCAAGGCTCCCACACCCCTAGCTCTTGGCCCTGTCCTCCCCACCAGCCCGCCCGCCCACTCCCTGGTGTGGGGGCCGCGAGATCTGCCCCTCTCTGACAGGGCCTGTCCTGACACCCGGGGCGGACTCTGGGAGTCTGCCTGCCAGGTGCATGCCACTTACATGGCAGTGCATAGTGGGTGCCCAGCCACCCAAGGCTTGGCCTGTCCCTGCCTCCCTGCTGGGGCCCCTCTCAGGCTGGGAGGTGAAAGGGGGTGATTAGCTGCCTTGTGCCTGTTATTACATTGATGTATTATTTAGCTCCAGGGAGGCGATGAATATTTGATCTCCTTGCACTGGCTGTGGGCAGCAGAGGAAGTGGGACTGGGGTGAAGGTGGCAGCTTCATTCCCTGCCCCAGCAGCCCTGCGGGTATCGGTACCCTGGGACAGCCCCAGGACTCGGGGACTTCCTCCTACGTAGACTGGTGGGACTGGAGGGGCGCCGCTTCCCTGCCTTGTGCTCCTTTGCCAGAAGTGTCCACATGTCCCTAGGGGCTGCCCTCCTCCCAGCATGCTGGGCCCTGGCCGGAGGGGGAGCCCCTGGGTTCTTTCCTCTGATCACTTGGAGCCCAGGAGCTGGGAGGCGGAGGAGGTTTTCATACCTGGATCCCAGCCAGCGGGCAAATGGGCAGGAAGAACATGATGGTTTAAGAGGGCCAGGCCCCCTCTTTTGCTTCTTCCAGGCTGGCAGCCCCTGGGACACTGATCATCATTTAAGGGTCAAATGAGGGGCAGGTGTCCTAAGCCAGGGTGAGTGGGAACCACCCCCAACTCTGGGTGTGGCCCAGGCTGTACCCTGGGAGCCATGACTGGGGTCCCAGCAAGAAAACTGAGTAGCCTGGCGCTTGCAGAGCAGAGCTCACTGTGCCTCTGCCAGTAGGGCCCAGGGAACATCTTCTTGGGGCCAAGGGGACTGGACAGGGAGCAGATCCCAAATCCCCCCACCCCCTTCTAGACCCCAGCTGAGGCTCAAAGTTCCAGGACAAGTTCAAAGGCCAAGCAGTCCCCAGCTGCGCCTGGCTGGGGGCTCCATCGCCATGGAGACAGGGTCTGGGGAAGCTGGCCCCTTCATCTTCTGTGATGTTCAGAGCTGCCCCTTCCCGCTCTCACAGGAAGGCAGGCACATCAGCCTTCCCACAATCCACAGTCCTACGCACAGTAGGCCTGAGCTCCTGGCCCCTCCTTGCCACCCCAACTGCTGTCAGTGCCTCTGATCTGGGGAGAGGAATTGAGGGGTTGCTCCTCAACAGGGCAGAGGAAGGGCCGCTTCCTGGGGGACATGTGGGTGTGGGAGGGACAGGCTGGGGGGGTCTGGACCCTCAGCCCAGCTCAGCACTGTGTCAGGGTTCTCCGGCTGCCAGTGGAGTGCTCCCTCGGTCCCCTTCTGCTGCTTAGTGGCTCAGGAACCAGCAGCTGTTGGGGGTGAGCAAGGGCTCCTCTGGGTGACCCAGGCACAGAGGAGAAAGCCCTTAAAGTGCTTCATCCCAGCACCCTCCTTTGGGGCAACTGATTGGGGATCTCTCAGGACTTCTTCCCATTCATGCCCTAGCCTCTCCTCAGATGGGGGCTCAGCATGGCCCAGAGGTGGGGGCCACTGACTTCCTGGACAAGCTGCTCCCTGGGGAACCCTGCATAGGGGGAGGAGGGCAAGGGAGGAGGCTTCCTGGTCCATTCTGTCCTCACGCCTGTGGGCAGTGTTCTGTAGCTGGCCATGGACAAACGTGGGGGTGGAGGAGGGGCCACCACTCGGGTCTTTGTTCTACCCTCAGCCTCTCACCTCGGGGCTGAGTGGTCCTTAATGGACTTTGGTGGTGGGGGGAGCGGGGAGCAGCAGGCTTTGTGGGAATGCAGGGAGCCGGGGGGGCTGATTCGGGGCTGATTCGGGGCAGGGAGAGACATGCACAGCAGGCTGCCCTCCTTCCCCTCCCCCCCTCGCTCACCCCCAGTCATTGCAGCCCCAGTCAGGGCAGAGGGCAGCTAGAATGACCCTCCTGAGCCTGGGGTGCCTTTATTATTCATGAGCTACCGGGCTGGCCGTAGAGCCTCCGTCTCTATGCGAGGAGGGGGTGGGGGTCCCAGCTAACCTGTGCTCCCTCTTCCTGGCACAGGAGCTGACACAGTGAGTGACACGAGTTCTGTAAGCCTGGAGGTGGGTCCTGGCAGTCGGGAGACTTCAGCTGCTACACTGTCCCCTGGGGTGAGCAGCCGTGGCTGGGATGACGGTGACACCCGCAGCGAGCACAGCTACAGCGAGTCGGGCGCCAGTGGATCGTCCTTTGAGGAGCTGGACCTGGAAGGCGAGGGACCCCTGGGGGAGCCAAGGCCGAGTCCTGAGTCGGAGCCCCTGGGGACCCCCAAGTGGCCCCGGGAGCTCAGTACCCCTGAGAAGGGCGAAGAGTAACCCATGGCCCACGCCCTCCTTTGGGGCAGTCACTGAGGAACTGAGTAGACTCTTCAGCCCTCTTCCTCCTTCACCTTCCGGCCAGGCTGGGACCCCGACTTCCGCCGCCGGCCTCTAGCTAAGCCTTCTCCTCACTGCCCTCCTGGCTCCCAGGGCCGGGGAGGCCGTGGACTGTTTTCTGCAGCCAGCCCCTGGGCTGCTGCCTCTGTTACATCTTTTTTCAGATTCTCATTGGAGCTTCCAGGACTCGGAATAAAACAAATGATTTTCTTGTTTCACCTGGATTTGGGCTGTGCATTTGTTTGTTCTATCTTGGGGAGCCCTGTGCAGACAGGCCGGGAGCAGGCAGGGGCACCCCCAGCCTAAGGAAAGGAAGGAACAGGGCCCCGTGCCCTTGAGTGGGGGGAGAAGGAGGTCTGGGAGGCCCTCTGCTCCCTGCTCTGTGGCCCCCAGTGGACAGCTGTCCGTCCATTACAGCAGTCCCAGAGGCTCCCCTGAGCGGCTGGAGAGCAGGGCAGGGGGCATGAGAGCTGAGCACGCCCGGGTGGGAAGCTCCCAGGCCTTCGTCTGCCTCCAAGGGGTGCCTTTGTGTCTGTGGCTCGAGCGTGCCTGTGCTCATGCTGGCATCTGCCCAGCAGGTGAGGACATCTCACTAGGCTGGTTGGTATCTGCGTACTGCCTGTGTACATGTGCACACACACGCCTACCTTTGGTTCTGCGTGTGTAACCATGGGTGGGTCTGCTAGTGGTGGTCCCAGGTGAGGCTCTGCCCATGTGGGCATCAGGATGTGACTGGCTGGGTGTGGCTGTATTTGTGTGGATGGCTATGTGCACGCGTTGCTGGGCTTTGTGTGTCTAACTGCATGTGATTGTGTTACAGGGCTATGAGGCGGGCTGGCGAGGAGCGTTGCTGTGGGGGCCGTGCCCTACACTGCTGTGTGTGTGTGGCTCTGTGTCTGTGTACAGCTCTTGTGTGGGTGTGTGTTCATGTGCAGTTTTCCTGTGTCTACATGTCAAGCTGTAGGTCTGTGCAGCTGTGTGTGTGTGGACATGTCGACGTGTGTGGCCATGTGTTTGTGACTCCATGTGTACAGCTGTGTGTGTCCACATTTAAAGCTGTGTATTATGTCTGTGCATATGGCTGTGGCGTGGTTGCGTGTTTAGGTGTATTGCCGTGTATGGCCATGTGAGGCTGGGGGTTTACAGCTGGAGTGGGGCTGCAGAGCCGGGTGTGTAGCTGCGTGTCCACGTGTTGGTGATGGGACCATGCAGCCCGCTTGCTGCCGGCCGTGTAGTGGGCCTCTGGGGCTGGCGCTGTGTTTAGAGCCATGATTTTTGTGGGCTGCCTTGGCGAGTGGGCTGGGATTACTGTGTGCCTCCTGCCTCCTCGGCACCCTGCTGCTGTCAAGCCCTGTGCTCCAGGGGCCTGGCCCATCACTCGCCTATCCCAGGGAGCAGTCGCTCTGAGCCGGCCAGAGAGGGTAAGAGCAGCCAGAGCGAAAAGACAGCCCGTCTGTCTCTCCCGCCTGTCTGACAGCTCTGAGCCCTCATCCCACTGCCATATCACCTCCCATCAGCCATGGAGTGTGTTTGTTTGGGTGTGATGTGTTTGTCTTTCACAGCTGCGCTCCTTCCAGAGCAGTAGGGCATCGGGTTTCTGTGTCCGGGGGAAAAGCCTGTCCTTCCTTGCTGTCACTACTCCCCCATCTACCGTGTGCACATGTAGGTGTGTTTGCTGGAGGGGCCCAGGCTTGGCATAGGCTCATTAGCATGTCCGAAATAGCCTCGCCTCTAACGACACCTGTGGAAGAGAGGGCAGCGCCAGGGGGACGTGTGTGGGGTGCCGCGCTCCTGAGCACTTGTTAGCGTGTGTGCTTGCTGGGGGCAGATAGCACAGGCCCCCTCCCCACACCCTTCAGCACAGTCTGGCTTCACAGCTTATCTGCCACCCCTGTCCAGGGGCGTCCTTCCCCATTCTGCCGCAGGAAGGGAGAAGAGTCCACACCGTCTTCTCTGAGCTGCCCTCCCTCTGCTCCTGCTGCCTCCTACGCAGCAGCGTCTCAGGTGCCTCCTTCCCAGCTCCTCCCCCCCCCCAGCCCCAGCATGTCTCCCAGGGTTGACCGTTGTCTTTGGCCCTGCAGCACCCCCTCCCCACCCCAGGTTGCTATCTCTTTACCATAAATAATACCCTTTGCGCATGAGGGTAGGGATTAGTGGGGGGTAGGGGGAAAGTCAAGGCTGGGTGTCTGGATATGTGTGTGGCGGGGCGAGGTAGCTTTAAAGGTCGTCTGCAGGAAGAGGAGGTCCCAGATTCCTCTGACCTCCCGCCCCCCACCAGGTCTTCCTCTTAGTGACTCAGGCCCCAGCTCTCACATGGGGCGGAAGACACATGCCCCCACCCTGGGTCTGGCATGTGGACTAAGCTGCAGTCCACGAGTTGGGGGGGCTGTTAGGGCAGGGACAGACTTGTGTAAACACTCCACCCACCTCCTACGTGCCCCCTTACCTGTCCCCCAGTGGCACCCCACGACCCTAGGGCCAGCCCCTTTGCTCTAGCAGATGGGAACCCATAGCATTGTGCTGTTCTCCCGGGGCTCAGTGACCTTCCCAGCCCCGTGCCCCGTGCCCCGTGCCCCGTGCCTACTGCTCTCTGGGACGCAGTCTGACTGCGGGGTGGAGGGCGCCGCGAGGCACCTGCTCCAGCGCAGAGCGGGGAGCGCCGGAGGACTCAGCACCACGCGGCGGACAGCTCCGGGCCGGCGGCCCCGCAAAGAAGCCGAGCCGGAGGCGCAGGGCGCGGGGCGGTGGAGGAGTCTGGAGGGAGGCGGAGGCTGGACTGGGAGAGGAAGAGCGCGAGCGGGCAGGGCCGGAGGAGGGGCCGGGGGCGGGCCGGGCCGGGGGCGGGGCAGGCGGCGATTGAAAGCGGCGGGGCGAGCGGGCTGGCGGGCGGAGAGCGCAGAGCCGCCGAGCCGGCGAGCGAGCGGGAGCTGGAACCCCGCGCCCCCGGCTCCTCTCCGCCTCTCTCCGCGCCGGAGCCGGCGCGCCAGGTAGGGTAAGCCCGGGGTGCCGCGGCCACCGCCGACCTTATCGACCCTGACCCCACGTCCCGGAGTCCAGCGGGCCCTCGAGTTCTGGGGCGCTCGGGCCGGGACGGGCCGGGGCTCCAGACAGCGCTCTCCGGGAGCTCGGGGAAGCGGGAAGACAGCCCTAGGCGTCCCGCCTTTCTTCCCCAGAAAACGCACGCCCTGCATCACGCTCCCTCATCCCTGCGGCCCCTCTGTCCTAAGGTCCGTCTTTCTGTCTGTGCCTCTGTCTTTGTCTCAGCCTCTCCTGCTGGATCGCTCCCTGCCCGGGTCTTGTGGCCCAGGGCCCCTAAGCTGCGCCTCTGGGGTTCAGTCCCTGTCAGAGCTTTGGTCCTGGCCACCCCTGTGGGAGGCTCGTGGTCTTGACCCGTTGGGGCCTCAGCCCCCGTCTGGGTCCCTGTCCCCATCCGCGTTGGTCTCCATGCAGCCTCTCTCTCCTGTTTGCCTGGTGGAGCCGCTTCTTTCGGGGGCACCCACAGGATCCCAGTCACCTGCCCTGGCATCAGCAGATTAACCCTGGGGAGCAAAGTGGAGAGCCTCAGCCTCTGTGGCCAGGACATGGGCTCCTTGAATTAGCTGCTGCCCCTCTTTAGGCTGAGTTGCCCAAGCCTGCGTGATTCTGAGAGCCTGTCTGGGGTAGGTGTCTGGGGGGCATGACCGATGGGGTGCAGAGTGGAAGGGGGAGTGCACGGTCTCTGAGGGTCAGGGACAGGGTGAACAGGGCCCCGAGGCTGAGGATGGGGAGACTGGAGATGGAGACTTTTTGTGCTTGGTTCTGAGCTAGAGAGAAAACGGAGGTAAAGCCTCCAAGAGCATTCTGTGTAGAGCTAAGTGTTCTAAGTCTCACTTTGAGCACCGTTTTGAGTTTTTAGCCGGGTGAACTACCCCCCACCCAAGACACACACACACACACACACACACACACACACACACACACACGTACTCACATCTACTTTCCCTGTCGACGTAAGACCTGTGGCCACTTCAGCATCCCTCCCTGGGGCCAGCCTCTCCACCTTGCTGCCTAAGTCCCAGGGCCCAGAGTCTGTTACTTCCTTAGTCAGGGAACTCTGGGGCTGGCTTTTTAAGAACCAGAGGTTAGGACCCTTGGGTGCAGTCTCCCTAGGAGGCAGAGACTAACTACCCTTTAGACACTTTCTTCCCTCTTCCCTGGTGGCTTCTCAGCCAGCAATGGCCCCTCTCAGGAAATCCAAGGCTCGAGATGGGCACTGGACCCCAAGTGTGGGACTCTCACCTGGTCTCCGCTGCAAAGGTGTTGGGCAGGGAGGTCTCTGCAGGGTCTTGGACACTCTTCAATTCACAGCGGGGTTGGCGTGGGCGGGGGTCTCCTGTTTACTCTCAGTCTCCCGCCCTCCGTGCTGCGTTTGGGATGGGCGCAGGGCCCATCTCTAGACCCAGATCAGGGCAAGGCTGAGAGACAGGCCAGGTGCCCCAGGAGCGTCTCAGCCTAGTTAGCGACACCACCTCTCCCTGGCTCCTGCGTCCCCGGGAGAGAGGTTTGGGGAAGCCAAGGCTAAGGGGTAGCTGCTCTCAGGTCCCACTTCTCCCTGTTTGTCCGTCCGTCCGTCTGTCTCCCTGCAGGAGCTGGGCCCCTTCTCATCTCTCTTCCTGTCTGTCCTTTCCTGCTCCGTTTCCTCCTCTCTTCGCTGCGTCTACCCTCGTCCCGGGAGGCTCAGGTCTGCTGGACTCATCCATCCCCTTTGGGGCCATGGGATCACTGCTTGGGCTCCTGGCGCTGCTGCTGCTGTGGGGCGCTGTGGCTGAGGGCCCGGCCAAGAAGGTGCTGACTCTGGAGGGGGACCTGGTGCTGGGCGGGCTGTTCCCCGTACACCAGAAGGGAGGCCCGGCAGAGGAGTGCGGGCCCGTCAACGAGCATCGCGGCATCCAGCGCCTGGAGGCCATGCTTTTTGCGCTGGACCGCATCAACCGCGACCCGCGCCTGCTGCCGGGTGTGCGCCTAGGCGCGCACATACTGGACAGCTGCTCCAAGGACACCTATGCCCTGGAGCAGGCGCTCGACTTCGTGCGTGCCTCGCTTAGCAGAGGTGCCGACGGCTCCCGCCACATCTGCCCCGACGGCTCTTACGCCACCCACGACGATGCTCCCACTGCCATCACTGGGGTCATCGGCGGCTCCTACAGCGATGTCTCCATCCAGGTACGTGGGGGCTGCTCACGTGGGGGCTGGAGAGGGAGGCCAGAGATCGGGGCGCACACTCCCGCCGAGCAGGGGCTCTGGGCTGCCCTGCACTGGAGGAGGGACTAGAAGCTTCCTTTGAGTAGCTTCGTACGGAAGACTAAGAAAGTGCCCCTGTCACATAATGGGGGGGGGGAGGGTTGATTTTGATTTTTAGAGATTATATAGGGAAAACATCCCACTTCCAACACACAGACACACGCACACGCACACACGCGCGCACACACGCACACACACGCACACACGCACACACGCACACAGCTGATGTTTAAAAGCCTGGAGAAGCTTAGCAGCCGGACCTCTTGAGTCAGTATTCAGATTTGAATCCTGGCGTCTCTACTGTACTGTGTGACTCTGGGCACGAGTTCTCTCTTCTGGGCCTTATAAAATGGGCCTCATAATTCTTGCCACTCTTAGGGTCGTGGTGGGAATTTGATGAGGCGATGCATGCAAAGCACGCATTGGGGGCCTGGCAAGTCATCAGGGCGTAACCAATATTAGCTGCTATTATCATGAACCCATTTCATAGACGAGGAAAGCCAGACCGGCAGGGAGGCTGGCCACAGGTCACGGCCCTTGCAAAGTGGCGATATGAACCTTGGGATCTCAGCCAAGGACGTCCTGCTCTGTTAGGTCATCTCTCTGTTGATTGGAAAGGGATGGAAGATGGAAGCCAGAAGCAGCCCAGAGAAGAGAAACAGGTGGGGGACCCAGGAGGAGGAGAAGCAGAATGTATGGGAGTGCAGGGGGTACCTCTCAGGTCTGCAGGGGGTACCTCTCAGGTCGGCAGGGGGTACCTCTCAGGTCTGCAGACGCACGGGGCTTGAAGAGTGGGAAGGTGAGGGGGCCAGGCCCGCCCACCTCCTGCTCTCCCGCAAGGGTCAGCAGCGGGTACTGGCCCACCTGATAGCCCTGGGCACACCTGGCTGCTTTAGCCTAGGTGGGATCCTCCCCCTCCCTGACCAGGTCCCACCTCTTGCCCAGACCCTCACCTGCCTGGTGGCCAGCATAGACTGCTGGATGATGAGGCCAGAACTGACATCAGGGTCGTGGGTTGCAAGGAGGGTCTCGGCTGGGGACTCAGCTTCCTTTCGGAGGCCGGCTGAAGGCAGTGTCAGAGGCTGGGCCGGGCCCCCCGACCTGGAGCGCTTCCTCGGGAGAAATTAAGCAGGAGTCCGAACCATGGAGGCAGCTTCTGGCTGGGGAGGGGAAGCCTGCTCGTCCCCCTACTGCGGAGAGTGAATTACTGGTCCTGTTAGTGCCAGCTGCTGGAGGCGGCCAGCAGCAGCTTGGACATGTGTGGCTGTGCCAGCACCCACATCTGCAGCCCTGGCTGGGGGCTGGGATGGGTGAGCGGCCTCCCACCTGCTGATGTCTTGAGGACCTCCGGAGTGCTTTCCCAGCACCCTGCCCCTCCACCGTTCGTCTCCAGGAATCCAGATGCCTCCCTCACGCCCAGGCTGCCCGTCCCCGGCAGCGCGGCCCACACCTCGGCATCAGCGTGTTTTCCTTGTCTGGGTCAAAACAAGGCCCAGCCCTTCATCCTGAGGCAGCACCTGCCTGTTAACGATTCCTCCTTATTCCCACCCCTTCTTCTCTCTTCTCCAAATCCCTATCGTCTTCCAAATGCCAGGCACTGTGGCCTCATGAGCATCATTCGCTTTCATCTGCTCGGCAGCCTCGCAAGGCGGGAAGGAGAAACCGAGGCTCAGGGAGGCTTGCGAGCTTGCCCAGGGTCGCAGCGGTAGCAAGTGTGAGAGGAGAGGGCGTTGAAACTGTCAGAGGAAGAGCCTGTGCCCCACCTGCAAATGCAGGACCCTAGCTCCCTCCTGGGGAACCCGAGCCTTGCCTGCCCTCACCATCCCCCCAGGGCCTTGGCTAGACCGCACGCTTAGGAGCGGGTCCCAGGGACCCAAGGGTGGGAGATGGGCGCCAGGCATTCAGGGGTCAGCAGGAAGCCCTTTTATTTTTCAGGCTCAGGCATCCAGCAGAGACCAACCCTTGGGCTCTCAGGGCCACGGGGCCCCTCAGATGTGGGTCTTCCTTTTTGGGGGAGCCTTTTCTTTCTGCATCATCCCATCAGGATTGACTCTGGGGAGGGGTTACCTGCCCCATACAGGTAGAGGGCTTAAGAGCCCTGAGAATCCCGGCTGCCATCTGGTGCCTCCCTCTTCCCTGCGCAGCCGAGTGCCAACCTCTCTCCACCCTCTCCACCCTTGGCTCCCCACTTTTGCTGCTGTCATGTGCCCGCAGGGGGACAGCAGAGGGGTTCAGCTGTGACTCAGGCCCCTGGTGCCTTGGCCTCGACTCTCTCCCAGTCCTTGGGAAGGAGTAGAGAGCTTTCTCTCCCCAGCGGGAAGACACATCAAGATAGCATCTAGTCTTTTGGGAGGGCTGACCGCATGGACGCTCGATCCCAAGGTCGGGTAGCTGTGTCTCTGACCTTTGCCCCCTGTCCTCCTCCCCCAGGTGGCCAACCTCCTGCGGCTATTTCAGATCCCGCAGATCAGCTATGCCTCCACCAGTGCAAAGCTGAGTGACAAGTCCCGCTACGACTACTTTGCCCGTACGGTGCCCCCCGACTTCTTCCAAGCCAAGGCCATGGCCGAGATTCTCCGCTTCTTCAACTGGACCTACGTGTCCACCGTGGCGTCCGAGGGCGACTACGGCGAGACAGGCATCGAAGCCTTTGAGCTAGAGGCCCGCGCGCGCAACATCTGCGTGGCCACCTCGGAGAAGGTGGGCCGGGCCATGAGCCGGGCCGCTTTCGAGGGCGTGGTCCGCGCCCTGCTGCAGAAGCCCAGTGCCCGTGTGGCCGTCCTGTTCACCAGGTCCGAGGATGCCCGCGAGCTCCTCGCCGCCACCCAGCGCCTCAACGCCAGCTTCACCTGGGTGGCCAGCGATGGCTGGGGGGCGCTGGAGAGCGTGGTGGCCGGCAGCGAGGGGGCCGCCGAGGGCGCCATCACCATCGAGCTGGCCTCCTACCCCATCGGCGACTTCGCCTCCTACTTCCGGAGCCTGGACCCCTGGAACAACAGCCGGAACCCCTGGTTCCGTGAGTTCTGGGAGCAGAGGTTCCGCTGCAGCTTCCGGCAGCGAGACTGTGCCGCCCACTCCCTGCGGGCCGTGCCCTTCGAGCAGGAGTCCAAGATCATGTTCGTGGTCAATGCCGTGTACGCCATGGCCCACGCACTGCACAACATGCACCGCGCCCTCTGCCCCAACACCACCCGCCTCTGCGACGCCATGCGGCCCGTCAACGGGCGTCGCCTCTACAAGGACTTCGTGCTCAACGTCAAGTTCGATGGTAATGAGCTGGCCAGCGTCCGCTAGGCTGCTGGCCGCCGGAGGGTGAGAGGGAGCAGGCTCTCAGGTTCCATTGCTTGGCTAAGAAACCATAGCCTACAGCCAGTAAGGGACCTGCCCAGGGGGCTGGTGTCAGAGCCAGGACAAGGATGGCTAGGCAGAGGGGACTGACTCCAGCTGGAGCCAGCACTGAGGTTCCACTTTCTGAGACCTTTCCAGAGAGTAGGCTTCTGGTCCTGCACTTCGAGGGTCTCTGGGTCCTGCTCAGGCAGGGGCTGGAGCTTGGCTGCTCTTGCACCTGCCGGGCCACCTGCCTCTCTCTCCTGCCTGTTTCACGTGCACGTGCAGGGTGTAGGGACCAGGAGACCTTGAGTCCGTTCTCAGGCAACCAAACATCAGTGAGAGGGATGGGTGGGTGGAGAGTGAACATCTGGATGACACTCTATTTTCCGGAAAAATTTCTATTTCTAATTTTGATTTTCTACTCAAGGTAGCCACAGCTTCTTCAAACCAAAAGTTATTTTAATAAAAGTTCCAGTTTGAAGAAAAATGAATGCCTCAGAATTATCACTGTGCTTCAGGGAGAATCACCATGGGAACAGTGGGGAAGGGTGGCAGGGCTGACAAAAGCTTGGAGCTCTGGCCCAGGGTCAAGACCAATAGTCATCCCAACAAGATTGACATTCAGAGTTATGGGAGGATCAGGGTCTGGTCGGGCTGACGTTGGAGCAAGGCTACATTCAACCCGCTGGGCTTCGTGGGATTGATGGCGGGGCTCAAGTTGGATTTTGAGGACTTTGAGTCTGGGAGGCAAGAGTAGCACCCGCAGGGGACCCGCATGTGACTCTGGGCAGCACCATTCATCACGGGGCCTTAAGCACGTCATCCGCTTTGCTCGATCCCTGATTTCTCACTGGGACCTGGGATGGCAGTGGCCCGGCCTCCTGAGCCTGACCGGGAGACGTGGCATTCACGGGTGCGGGGGAAGGGGCATGGGGCGTAGAAGTGATTTGTGAGCTGCCTGCCGAGCACGTTCTGGGGCCCATCGATGGTTACAGGTGACGCTGAGGTTGGGATTCTGCCTGCACTGGGGTCAGGGTTAGGGCTGGCGGGGGCTGGAGCTGGGGTTGTCATTGATAAGACCAAGTGGAGGCCAAGTGTGGCTTTGGGGGTCTCCCTGTTAAGTTTGGGGAGAGGGATGTGGTGCGTTTTGGCATCTGGCGTCTGGGTTGGAAGGTACTGAAGATTAAGTCTGAGGCTGGGTTTTGGGGAGTCCTGGTTGGGGGTCGGCTTGGGCTTTAGGTTTGTGGGGATGCCTAGGCTCTAAGGTTGGGGTTCTATCTGGGGGGTGGGATTGGGATTTGATGTAGCCTCTCATTTAGCAAAACGGCTGAGGGTAAGGCTGGCCTCAGTGTGGGGGTGCGGGCCAGAGGGACGAGGAGTGGGCTCAGCTCTGGGGTTCAGGCGCCCTGTCAGGGTAGGGGTTGGGGACACGTCAGGATGACCCACCAATCCGCCCCTCTCCCCCCAGCCCCCTTCCGCCCAGCTGACACCCACAGCGAGGTCCGCTTCGACCGCTTTGGGGACGGCATCGGTCGCTACAACGTCTTCACCTACCTACGGGCGGGCAGTGGGCACTACCGCTACCAGAAGGTGGGCTACTGGGCAGAAGGCCTGACCCTGGACACCAGCCTCATCCCGTGGGCCTCGGCCTCGGCCGGCCCCCTGCCCGCCTCCCGCTGCAGCGAGCCCTGCCTGCGGAACGAAGTGAAGAGCATGCAGCCGGGGGAGGTCTGCTGCTGGCTCTGCATCCCCTGCCAGCCCTACGAGTACCGGCTGGACGAGTTCACCTGCGCCGACTGCGGCCTGGGCTACTGGCCCAACGCCAGCCTGACTGGCTGCTTCGAGCTGCCGCAGGAGTACATCCGCTGGGGCGATGCCTGGGCCGTGGGGCCCGTCACCATCGCCTGCCTCGGCGCCCTGGCCACCCTCTTTGTGCTGGGCGTCTTCGTGCGGCACAACGCCACGCCCGTGGTCAAGGCCTCGGGCCGGGAGCTCTGCTACATCCTGCTGGGCGGCGTCTTCCTCTGCTACTGCATGACCTTCGTTTTCATCGCCAAGCCGTCCACGGCGGTGTGCACCTTGCGGCGCCTGGGTTTGGGCACCGCCTTCTCCGTCTGCTACTCGGCCCTGCTCACCAAGACCAACCGCATCGCGCGCATCTTCGGCGGCGCCCGTGAGGGAGCCCAGCGGCCGCGCTTCATCAGCCCCGCCTCGCAGGTGGCCATCTGCCTGGCGCTCATCTCGGGCCAGCTGCTCATCGTGGCCGCCTGGCTGGTGGTGGAGGCGCCAGGCACGGGCAAGGAGACAGCCCCCGAGCGGCGGGAGGTGGTGACATTGCGCTGCAACCATGGCGACGCGAGCATGCTGGGCTCGCTGGCCTACAACGTGCTCCTCATCGCGCTCTGCACGCTCTACGCCTTCAAGACCCGCAAGTGCCCCGAAAACTTCAACGAGGCCAAGTTCATCGGCTTCACCATGTACACCACCTGCATCATCTGGCTGGCCTTCCTGCCCATCTTCTATGTCACCTCCAGCGACTACCGGGTGAGCCGCCTGCTGCGGAGCCTGGGGGGCGGGGCACCGGACCTCCTGCCTCCTGGT
>NW_011888881.1:2455175-2462674 GCF_000151845.1 Pteropus vampyrus | reverse complement strand
ATCCCCCACACACACACACCCATGTACATGCTCCCCTGCATGTTCACCCCGACAGCTGCAAGACCGTCCACTGGGGCTAATGCTGGGACTGTGCTCAACCTTCCTGGAAATCCCTCGGGGCTTGGCAAAGGGACCAAGGCCCAGCAGATGCTTACCATCTCCCCTACGGCCTACCCTGCAGCCTGGGCAGGGGCTCCTGGTACCAGGCCCAGGCCTTTGGGACAGACTCACCCTTGACCTCCCCACCGCAGGTGCAGACCACCACCATGTGCGTGTCGGTCAGCCTCAGCGGCTCGGTGGTGCTCGGCTGCCTCTTCGCTCCCAAGCTGCACATCATCCTCTTCCAGCCCCAGAAGAACGTGGTTAGCCACCGAGCGCCCACCAGCCGCTTCGGCAGCGCTGCCACCAGGGCCAGCTCCAGCGTCTGCCAAGGTCAAGGTCTGCCCTAAGCACTCTCCTCCACCTGTGCTCCCTCCCCACCTGCTCCTCAGCTTGGAGGCTGCTCCCTGCGTTGCTGAGAGTCCTTGGGGGTGGGGAGGGGAGGGGAGCAGAGTGCCTCTCGATGAGGATGAGGCTGGACGGGAGAGGGCGGGATCGGGGAGCTTCCTTCTGCAGCCCCGCCTCCCTCGCCTCTCTCCCTTTATGGAGGACCTTGGCGTTAGGACCCGACTTCCGGCATCCTTTCCCTAGGGTCTGGCTCCCAGTTTGTCCCTACCGTTTGCAACGGCCGTGAGGTGGTAGACTCAACAACGTCATCGCTTTGAGGACACCACACCCCTGCCTTGGCACGGCTGCTCCCCGAAACCCGGGGCCAGAGCGTGTCCAGAGCCAGGAGGAAGTTGGCTGGAGCACTGCAATAACACCGCCCCCACGCCCACCCCCAAAGCCACTTACCCACCCACTCACTCCAACCTTTCAGAGTCGGAAGGCAGGGTCCTTGGCCAGGTGGCCGCCAACTGCAAGGGCAGCGTGTGCCCCCGCTGTCAGGCCCAGGACTCAGAAGGGAGCAAGCCAGGGTCCACGTAGCCTTGGAACGGGGTGGCTGAGGACTGCAGGCCCCAAACCCCAATTTGCAAAGGTGCTTCCAGCCCTGTCCCCCCCACTCCTCCTAGGGCCTTTTTAATTTTTTATATAAGTTATTCTGGGATGGGGAGGGGCATTATTATGGGGGCCGTCCCTCCCCCTGCACAGTAGTTTGTCTTGTGCTTTATTTTGTATTATCTGTAAATAAAGTGTCTTTATTTTAAAAAAATCACTATTTGTCCTTGGCGGGCGGAGGCCCCTCACACCAGCCCCCGCTGCCCAATTTTCATTTTGCCAGTTACTTGTTGACTCTGCTCTGTGCCGGACGCTAGAGCCTGATGGCCACCAGATCTAGACCCAGCCCTGACTGGCGGGGAGACAGAAAATAAGTAAGCCACCTTCTCGTAAAAGGAGCCACCGCTGCAGGCTATGAGCAGGCAGGCTCATCTGGCAGTTCGGTGGGGGACCTGCATGGCGCGGCCTCCGGGGCAGGAGGGGCAGCTGGCTGCACCTGGGAACTGTGGGCGTCGCCACAGCCAGCTTGCCTGGCACCTGAGGGGAGCCGGACGTCCGCGCAGAGCCAGGCTGAGCGTTCAGGTGTGAGGGAACCCGGAGGCGGAGCCGTGGGGCAGAAGGTCGCGTGTTCACGTGGTGCGTACGAAGCCAGAAAGAGCTTGCGAGGAGGGAGGAGATGAGCACGGAGGGCAGAGGCTGGACGGTGGGAGAGGCCACCTGCTGTCAGCCAGTGAGAGCTGGGAGTTGGGGGTCTTCCTCCAGTCCCCGGAGGAGCTCGGACGCGGGGGCGCGGTCCTGGAGCCCCGCGCCCGTGCGCGTCCCGCGCGCGTGTGGCCGAGGCTCACCAGCAGAGGGCGCAGAGGCACAGTCCCGGCCACACGGCTCCGCCAGGCCACCGCCGCCCTCCCGCGGCCTTTGGGGCAGTGGGCAGCGGACCCAAACAGGAGCCGATGAACCGGGCAGCTTCGGGAAGCTCCCCGGACCGCGCCATCCCAGAGGCACAAAGTCCTGCGTTGGGAGACGGGCAGGCCAGGGACATTTGTCATTTTTAAGTGAACTGATTTGCATGTACAGGCTGGCATGGCTGTGGAAATTCGGGTTAACGATTTAAAAAATGAAAACAGAAAACTGAAAAAAGATCATTGAAGGGATAGCTCTTCCTCGCCAGCCAATATTTGGGGTGTAAGGGTGCCAAATAAAATACAGAATGCCCAGTTAAATCTGAATGTCAGATAAACAATGAATAAATTTTTACTCTAAGTATGTCCCATGCAATGCCGGGACATACTTAGACTAAACATTTTCATTGTTTACCTGACATTGATTTAACCTGACATCTTGTGTTTTCATTTGCTAATTTTGGCAATCTTATTGGGGTGTTTCCGTTCCAGATGTGCGGCCCAAATTACCCAGGCCTGGGTGCAGCCCCCAGCAGACGGGCACCAGGGCACTGTGCCCCATGGGACCTGCAGTGCTGTTCGCTGCTCCAGCCCCAGGACAGGCCAAGACGGGGCTCTGATCTCCTTGCACCTGAAAAGCCACCCTCCTTTGCGTGGCTCGGGAATATTTTCCTTAAAATAAATAATTTTTAAAAGGCAGTAATTAACATGGTTCACAGCTAAACAGGTATGAAGGGTATTCAGTGAAGAATCTTCTATCCCTGCCACCTCTGGCGGGGAGGATCCTGGACCCTGTGGGGAACTTTGCCCGCCAGCTACTCTCATGCCAGAGCTCTCCATTCCTCCCACCCCACCCCGGTTGCTCGGGCCTCCTCTCCTGGGATGGAGGGGTCGTGGAAAAGAGGGATCGCGGAAGGTCTCAAAACTCTCTGAAAGTGTCCCCACCCCAACCTTCTGCAAGAAAAGAAGGGAGCCTACAACTCCACCTGGGCCAGCGAGGCTTTAAGCACTAAAGATGGCTGTCCTCAGTCTGGGGGAGGAGGGCTGGGTCTGGACAGAGCAGGGCAGGAAGGAGGGGGGTTCGAGGAAAGTGAAAGCTGGGAATGGGAAGAGGGGGGGAAGAGGGAAATGAGGTGGAGAGTAAAGTAGGGAACCCTTAAACCCCAAGGGCTCTCACTGAGATGTCAGGGTTGGGTTTTTTTAAGTTTATTGGAGTAACATTGGTAAATACAATTATATAATGTTCAGGTGCACATTATCATTTGACATCTGTATATTCTACTGTGTGTTTACCACCCAAAGTGCAGTTTCCTTCAGCTGCCATATATTTGATCCCCTTTGCTCCCTTCGCCCTCCCCCTACCCCTCTATATTTGACCCCCTATCCCCTGTCTACCTCCCCCCTCCTTCCCCCTCTGGTAACCACTAGTCTATAGTCCATGTCCATGAGTCTCTGTTCGTCCTGTTCATTTGTTGCTTTTAGGTTTATATCTCACATATAAGTGATATCATGCGATTTCCAACTTTTTCTGTCTGGCTTATTTCACTTAGCATGATTATCTCGAGGTCCATCCATGTTGTCGCAAATGGCAGTATTTCATCTCTTCTTATGGCTGAGTAATATTCCATCGTATGTATGTACCACAGCTTCTTTAGCCGATCATCTATCGTAGGACACTTTGGTTGCTCCATGTCCTGGCCACTGTGAATAATGCTGCTATGAACATCGGTGTGCAAATCTCTTTTCGGATATGGGTTTTCAAGTCTTTGGGGTAAATACCCAGTAGAGGGATTGCCGGATCATATGGTAGATCAATTCTTAGTTTTTTAAAATCTATTCTTTCTGTGAAAATAATATATGCTCCCTATAAACAGCTTAAGCATTGCAGAAAAAAATACAAAAAGAAAATAAAAGTATTACCTCCAGTTTTATCATTCAAATATAACTATCGTTAACATTTCTGGTACAGCAGCCTAGATTTTCATGCATTTTTACAGATAGAAGGAGAGATAGAAATACTTCCATAAAAATGGGATCATGCCATATGTCTATTTTTTTTAGTGAAGACTATTTAATTTTACTTTATTCTAATTGAAGAAAATGAATCTGAAATGAAACTGAAAACATTCTTGAACTTCACATACATTTCTTCACCGCAAAAGATATCCCCACCTCCCTCCTCACCCTCCCCGCACCGCCCCCAAAGAGTCCTGTAAATTTAAGGAAAGAGACAGTGACATTTAGAGGTAACCATTCTTTTAGCCTCAGGAAATCTGAGATTCTGACCCACTGTCAATCTTCTGGTGCCATGAACGGGAGGCGGGAGAACCAGGTCCTCCCAGCTGCACCTGGTCTTGGGGATGGCTGACTGCCCGACCTGTCATCTGTGCACTGTGCTCAGCAATGTCATTTAGGCACTGCACCCAGCAGCGGGAGCCAGGCGGCGTCTCTGGGCTGGAGTGGACTGCACTCATGTCAGCTCTCCGCCCTCAGGAATGGCAGCGTGAGAAGCGGCTACTGAGTCTCGGGGGGCCTGGAGACCCCGAACTCCCTGTTCTGGATCCTTTCTCCAAGCAAAGTTAACTTGAGCGTGGGACAGCCTCAGGTGTCCTGTGAGTTTGATTCACAAACTCTGACGCCGGCAGCATTGTGGCGCCGTGGTTTTCACTGACCACATTTTTCTTTGTGGGCGCTCTCGATCGATTCCTCGTTGAGAAGTTGAGAAGACCGGCGTTAGTTGGTAGTTTACGCTGTCGAGTTTTATCGCGTTTAAATTGTTTTATAGCAGTATTTAGTTATTTAATGTTCATTCTGTATCTAATGTATTCACAGGTCACCACCAGCCCTTAATTTCAGCTTCTCCGTTCCTAAGTTCTAATCTTCCTGTGCAGCTGGAACTTTCTCTCCCCACCCTGTCCCTGTCCCCACCTCTTGCCATCCTCTGAACACTGAGGCTGACCAGTCAGCTGGGAACACCTCCCGGTTTGCCTGGGAAGGTCCTAGTTTGCATCCCCATCACCAGTGGGGGTGTATAACCTGGGCGGGAGGGGCTTAACTCAACACACTGAGTCCCAATGCCCAGCCTCTCTCAGCCCAGTTAAACCAGGATCTCCAGCTGGGCCCAGGCATCAGCATTTGTTACGTCCCGCGGATTCCAACGTCCTATGTAGGTTGAGAATCAGAGAGTCAAACCCTCGATGGCCCAGGTTTTAAACACCCCTCACAGCAGGTGTGGCGCCTACAGGGCTGGTCTGCTCATTCAGAATTCCCGTGGAGGTCCATGGTCACATGCAGGTCCACGGTCACATGCAGACGTGACTCGTTTCTTACCACTCCCTGCTGCAAGGAGGGGGTGGAGAGAGCTGAGACTGGAGCTCCTGAAGGGGGACCCTGGGAAGAGCGAGGAGCCTGGCTGCAGCCACTGGGGGTGACGGATAGCGGACCGATCCGTGAATTCTCACATCTGCCACAGCTGTTCTGGAGACCCGCCCCTGACCCCTAAACACACACACGTACATGCACACATGCACACACACATGCACACACGGGGACCTGAGGGAGGGAAGCCTGATCCAGCTGTGAGGCCCCATGAAGACCTCTGACTCCTGGGCACCTCCCCACTGGTCCTCCCACCCCCCCCCCGTGCAAGGCCGCCCCACCACAAAACCCCAGGGGGGGTGAGCGGCCTCAGACTTCTGGGATGCAGGTTCGGAGACCAACATTTGCTTCTGAGGGTGCGGTGGGATCCGGCGGCTGCATCCCCAGACCGATGACATGCAGTGGAAGAGGGGCAGCCCTTCCCTCTGGCCAGCCCTGGGTCTCCCTGGCTTGTTTCCCCACCATGCCTGGCACCCCCAGCAGAGGAGAGGGAAGCCTTGTCTTTCGGCCCAGGCACAGCCACTGCCCCTCATCTTCAGCCCCGGCCTTGCCCAGGGGCTGGCCCTGCCTGCTGTCCCCCAGTGAGGCACAGCACCTATGCAGCTGTTTGTTACTCAGCTGGGGTGCCCTGTCTTCCTGGCTCCCCCCCAAGCACTGCACGGGTGTGGGGGCCCTGCTGAGCACGGGACTGTGGAATCCTGGCCTTCCTAGCTGACTCCGGCTGCAGCCAGACTCTGCTGTCCTATGCTGAGTGGAGATGCCTGGGCAGGGGTTGCCCAGTGCCCACCTCCACTTGTGGAGGGAGCTGGGATCAGGCTAGCTGAGGTGTCAGAGTCTGACCTGGGCCCTGGGGTCTCCTTTGGGTGCAAGATTGGTCAGGTTTGCATTTGGAGCAAGCGCCTAGGGTGCATTGCCCTGGGATGGGCTCGAGACTATGCAAGGGAACCATTTTGGGGGTGGAAGGCGGGAAGGTTAGGGGTGAGTCTCTCTTCTTTGGGTCTGATTTCCGAAGGGCAAGACTCTGGTCGGTGAGCCTCTTTATTGGAAGAGAGATCCAGCCTCCTTGGCCCCGCCAGCGCCCTAGGTCATGAGGATTTCGATGTCCAGCTCCAGCCGGCTGGCTCTGACCTCATAGCGGCCCTGGATCAGGCCTCGGGTCTGGCTGGCATGCCAGCGCCAGTGAGACTGGATGATGCAGGCCGCCTGGCGGGCCTGGAGGAACCGTCTGCGGGCCTGCCACATGCGAACCTGCGCCTGCACCTTCACCACTGCCCACTCCTGACAGGTGTAGAGCCTCAGCGCCAGACGCCGCCTCTGCTCCAGCATCTTGGCCTGCATGGACCTCCACCAGCACTGGATGACCCAGGCCCTGAGCGCCGCGTGGAGCAGCGCCTGGCGCACTATGATGCCACGCCACCATGCCTGGATCCTCACGGCCGCCTTCTCCAGCTGGAGCGGGGAAGGAAGACCTCGCAGATGCTCGGCGGGGTTCCCTCTTATTCCTGTCCCTACCTCCAGGGCTGGGAGGGAGGGGAGCCTGGCCCAGGTGGCCCTGCCCTCTCATTTCCAGGCCCCGCCCGTCCAATTTTCAACCTGCCACTCACCTTTCGACACAGCTCATCACCCTCTGCGCAGACCTCTCCCGTGCTGGCCTTCATCGCAGTTTGCGTGTCCATGGCCCTGATCTTTTGAGTCCACTCGTCTATCGGTCGGGCCACCCTAGTCTTCAGCCCCGCCCTCAACTGTTAGTCACCCCATCACCAGACTCCGCCCACCCGCACACAAGGCTCCGCCCACCAGCGCCCTCGTCCACATGTCAGCCACAGCTCTCTCCTCGTCTCTTGCTCTGTCTCCTCAAGCATTGACCGGTCACCTTATTCATCCATCCCCACCATTTCGGGGCCTGCAGTTCGTTCCCTCTTGCCTTCGGTATATTTCTCAGACCCAGCTGGTATCTTAAATCTCGCTCTTCCTACACCTTCCAGTCACTTAGTTCCGTCCCTTCTGGTGACGGCACAGAGAGGTTCGCACAGTTTTCCTTCAAGGAAGGGGCTTTGCTTCAGGAGTTCTCACCCCCAGGTTGGCCTTCCGGAGGCTTAAGAGTCAGGCTCTGTGGGAGGGGCCTGGACATTCTGTGCGTGGGCTCGAATGTTTCTGTGTAAAATCTGTGAAAGCAAGGGATTC
>NW_011888881.1:2424486-2454445 GCF_000151845.1 Pteropus vampyrus | reverse complement strand
CACCAGACTCCGCCCACCCGCACACAAGGCTCCGCCCACCAGCGCCCTCGTCCACATGTCAGCCACAGCTCTCTCCTCGTCTCTTGCTCTGTCTCCTCAAGCATTGACCGGTCACCTTATTCATCCATCCCCACCATTTCGGGGCCTGCCGTTCGTTCCCTCTTGCCTTCGGTATATTTCTCAGACCCAGCTGGTATCTTAAATCTCGCTCTTCCTACACCTTCCAGTCACTTAGTTCCGTCCCTGCTGGTGACGGCACAGAGAGGTTCGCACAGTTTTCCTTCAAGGAAGGGGCTTTGCTTCAGGAGTTCTCACCCCCAGGTTGGCCTTCCGGAGGCTTAAGAGTCAGGCTCTGTGGGAGGGGCCTGGACATTCTGTGCGTGGGCTCGAATGTTTCTGTGTAAAATCTGTGAAAGCAAGGGATTCGAGGTGTAATTGGAGAGAGCCTCTGTCTCCCCCTCTCTGGCTCCTTCTGTCACCTGTTGGGTGGGGAATGGCCGTGGCCTCTTTGGGGGTGGGACTAAAGGGAAGCTGAATGGGGATATACTCGGTTCAGGTTAAACAGGATAGATTTATGCGGTTCACAGCCATTCTGCTGGAAGTGGCTTCCAGGAGTATCCTAGCAGTGACCACATCTATTCCCCCGTGTCACGGTGTGAAGACACGGGGACAGAAGTGCTGCTTTGGTCATACGGACGTGCCCGGCAGTGCCCGGCACCAGAAGTACATGGGCGGGGGAGGAAAAGCTCGTCTGTAGAAAAATTTTCCTGTTATCAGACCAAAATTCTTCCTGTTGTAAGACTGTAAGTGGAAGATTCTGTTCTCTCCTGATTACAATTGAAGTTCTGTCTTGTCAGGAATATGCGTGTAATGCAGTGAGACCATTACGAACACGCTATACTCTATTTCTTGTTTTGGTCTGGATTTTGTGAAGTAGGGTTCGTCAGAATCCCAGTGCCAGAAGGGCTCCGACCAGTCGCACCACTATGGACCATGGGTGAGCCGGCTCGGGAAATCACGTGCTGTGCATCTTGAGTGTCCATAAGAAACAAGTTTCTGTGGAAAATATTTTCAAAATCGTCATGGGAAGAAACAACCAGAGGCTATGCAACTAAAAATGTAAGGAAAATATTACAGAGGTAGGACAGACAGTTAACTAACATAAACATTGTGTTTTAGTGTTTGCCAACTTCTAAAAATTCGTAATGTGTTGCCATATCTTTACTCATCCTAAAAAACATGCACTTGCCTAATTTTATGTCTGTAATTTTGCACTTTTGTTCTTGAAGTAGGGCTTCCAAAATACATAAGCTCCGGGTCCCACAAAAACCTGGATCTGCCGGGCCGTGCTGTGAGGACACGACCGTACAGCCAGGTCTCCCGGGAGCCCACAGAGAGCTGCGTCTCTGCATCCTGTTAGGACTGGAAATGCAGGTGCGAGTGATGCCAAGGTGCTGGGAGTCCTTTGGGACTTGAAAGGCCATCTTGACTCTGGCTTCAGCATGCATGTTGTCACTCATTTTTCTGCACGAGGCTTTGCTGGGTGCCCAGGGCCTGTGGGGCCGCACATACTATCCGTGGTTATTGCTGATGTGTGTTTGAGCCCTCACACTATCTGTCGGGGTGCCTTACAGGTTCCGGCCCTATTGTCAACCAGGTAACCTCTTTGCATCATTTTAAAAGTCCTCCAGAGTGGACCCTATTGCATCCTTTAATGACTGTCAATCTGAGCGGAGGGCGGGGATTGGCCTTCTGAAATGCCTCCATCTCTGTGTTAAGCCCTTGGTCCTGGTGTCCAGCCTCCACTCCCAGTCCGATCTGCAGGATTCTGCAGAAGCAACTGCATAGTAGGGGGATGTGGTTGTGGCCAGTGCTTTGAGGCTCAGTCCACCCAGGCCAGGTGGCCATGGTCAAGACGCCAGACCCCACTGTTCCCTGTGGATCTCTCACCAACCCCGCTCTGGCCTGGCTTGTTGTTGCCAGAATACCCTGCCTTTGTCTCCGTAGAGCCCCTGGGAACACCTGCCAGCCCCTTTCCTGCGCATGCTTTTTTAATTATTCACAGAGTGGCAGCACGGGGTGAAGGGGTAAGCGACTCCGCGGTCCTACTAAGTTGTCACAGGTCATGACCCTTGGTCGCTCTTTCCTCATTGGTCCCCTCCCCAGCTTCTGGGTCTCTTCTTCTTGATCGATGCTTTTTTTTCTGATTATAAATATGGTACATCTGTTGCTAAAATTTTCAACAATGCAGAGACATGTAAGGTGGAAAGGGAATTATTCATGAACTTTGCCCAGAGCTATTCCTCCAGACTTATACCAGGCACGGACCGACTGAAATTTTTGATTAAAAATAATTTCTTTTTAATTTATACATTTCAAACTAAAAATTTCCTTGGTGATTAATGTTTTCTTCCATACCTTTTTACTGCTCCCAGCTTGGAGGGTACCCTGGACAATTGGCTGTACATTTATATTAAAGAGGAATTTTCACTCAAAAGGCTAACCTTATAATCAGCTCTTTGTTCTGCTTCTGTAGATATGCTTGCCGCATAGGCTGTAGGGCAGGGTGACCTTGAAATTAACTAAATCCTCCCTTTTGGTTGTTCTGTCTAAATAATAAATGTTGTCTGTAATCCATAGCAACTCCCATGCTTTGTAACTGTAATTGCCTGCTGCCCATAGCAACTCCCGAGCTTTGTAACCATCTGAAGGCAAATTAACCAATCGGCCAATACTAACTAAGCCCTATAAAAGCAAAGTTGCGTCTGAGCTCGGGGCCCAGATATTCAGAGCGCTAGCTCTTCTGGGACTGCCGGCGTAATAAACCTGAGTTCTCCAACTCTCCGAGTGGTGCTTGGTTTCTCGCTGGTCTGATTTCTGCAACATTTCTGCAACAATATAACATAGAATTGACCATTTTAACTATTTTAAAGTGTACGGTTCAGTTGCTTTTAGTATAGTCACAATGTTTCATACCCATCACCATTATCTAATTCCAGTTTCTAATTTCATCTAACTTTAATTCTAATTTTATCATCCAAAAAGGAAACCCTGCAGTCACTTCTCATTACCTTCCCCTCACCCCAGGCCCTGGCAGCCACTAACTAGTCTTCTTCTAGTCCCTATGGATTTGCCTATTCTAGACATTTCATATAAAAGGAATCGTATAATATATGGCTTGTGTGTCTGGCTTCTTTCACTTACCATGTTTCCAGGGTTCACCCATGTTGTAGCCTGTGCCCTATTTATGGATAAATGATATTCCATTGCTGGACACACCACATTTTGTTATTATATTCATAAGTCAACAGATACTTGAGTTGTTTCCACTCTTGGGTGATTATAAATAGTGCTGTTGTGAGCTTTGTGTACAATATTTGTTTGAACACCTATTTCCAATTCTATTGGGTACATGCCTAGGAGTGGAATTGCTGGGTCATATGATAATTCTGTGTTTAATTTTTTGAGGAGCCACCATGGTGTTTGTACACTCGATGTTGTCTCCTAGGTCCCTTAAACTATCCTAACTTTTGAAATTATTTTTTCTTTTTGCAGTTCAGCTTGGGCGATTTCCATTGCTCTGTCTTCCAGATCACTGATGCATTATTACGTATCATCTAATCTGCTGTTGATTCCTTGTATTTTTTTTTATTTCGGTCATTGTTTTGCTTAGCTTTGACTGGTGTCCTCTCACATTTTCTGTCTTGTTGAAGTTCTCACTTTGTTCAAGTTCATCCGTTTCAGTCCTAAGTTTGTTGAGCACCTTTGTGACCATTACTTTGAACACTTTATTGGGTAGATTGCTTATGCTCATTTTGTTTAGTTCTTTTTCTGAGGTTTTGTGTTGTTCTTTTGTTAGGGACATATTCCTTTGCCTCTTCATTTCGCCTAATTCTCCATTCGTTTCTATGTGTTAGGTATATCAGCTACGCCTCCTGCTCTTGAAATAGTGGTTTTATATAGGAGATGTCCTGTGGGGCCCAGCAGCACAATCCCCTCTGGCTACTGGAACTGTTTTCCTGGGGTGTTCCCTGTGTGGGCTAAGTCCTTGGTGGGTTGTGTCCACTGGTGCTGGTAGGCTAGGAGGAAGATTTCAAGATGGTGCTCACTAGTGCTGGTGTTAGCTCGACGAAACGAGATCACAAAAATGGCTGCCACTAGCATCTCAGTCCCTGGGGAGAGTCCTACTTGTCTCCTGCCTCTCCAGCAGATGCTTCAGGATTAGTAAGTGGGTCTCCTTCACTTATGGTCTGTGTGCTTTTCTATCTGGTGTTTTCGCACTGAATCCCAAGGCTGTTGTACCATTTTGCATTCCCACCAACAATGAATGAGAGTTTCTTTTGCTCTTCACCTTTGCCAGCATTCAATGTTGTCAATGATCTGGATTTTGGCCTCTCTAATAGGTGGGTAGTGGTATCTCATTGTTGTTTTAATTTGCATTTCCCTGATGACATATGATGTGGAACATTTTTTCATGTGCCTGTTTTTCATCTATATATCTTCTTTGATGAGATGTTTGTTAAGGTCTTTGGCCCATGTTTTAGTTAGGTTGTTTGCTAATGGTTTTTAAAATGAAGAATTTTATTAAATACTTTTTAAAAAAACAATTGCAGAGAGGATTACGTGGTTTTCTTCTTTGGTCTGTTAATATCATGAATTACATCAATAGATTTTTTTTTTTTTTTTTTTTTTACTATGGAAACCTGACAGTGGTGGGCCTTGGCCATATCTTGGACTACCTGGCACCTGAGTCCCTTCTCTATGTTTGGGGACTACCCTTTTTATCTCTCTTTGTAGGAGACAGCTTACCTCTAATTGTAGACTTGAAAAATTCCACTTTCCTATTTTCCCAGTTTTCTTGGCTGCTGGGCAGACATGTGACCAGGTTTAGCCAATCGAATGTACCCACCTGGGATTTTTCATCTGCTGTGTGGGATCCAGAGCACCAGCAGAGCGTTCCTTGTGCCATTGATGGACTCTTCATCAGGCTGGTTCTGTGGTGTGGTGTTTTCTATGGATCTGGATGTGTACTTTCTCTTTGCCCTGCCTGTTTCTGAGCCTAATTCTCCAGGCTTCCTGAAAACCTGGTGAGCTACTAAATATTCTTTTGGTACTTTTTTTGTTTTCTGATTAAGTAACTATAAATTAGTTTCTGTTGTTTGCAGTTAATAACAATGACCAATATGCTTGCACTCATGGGATAAATCCTGCTGGTTTAAGTATTATTTGAAATCATCATTGAATTCAGTTTGTTAATATTTACATAAGTCCAACTGGCATATAGTTTTCTCTTCTTGTCCTGACCTGATCTGATTTTGGTGTTAAGTGCATGTTAACTTTTGGGAACATTTGGATAAAAAAAAAAAAAAAAATTTCCCAGAGTAAAATTGCTGTATCAAGCGGTCTGTGAATTTTTAGTTTTGATGGATATTGTCAAATTGCTACTCAAAGAGGTTTTTCCAGTTTACATTCTGACCAGCAATATGTAATACTGCCTATTTCTCTTCACCCTTAACATGAAAGACCTATCAACACCAATTTTTTTATGGATGAGTTGACCATCTTTGCATATGTTCAGAATCTTCTGATCCTGCTGTTTCTTTTTCTACAAACTGTCTATTCATGTCCGTGAGACAGGCAAAGTCCTTATATGTGTGCAGGACATATAAGCGGGGAGAGATAAGTAAGTAATAAGTAGGCGAGGAAATTATATTTCCAACGTTTTAAGTGTTCAGCTACAAGGGTTTTTATGAGTGAACCACATTCCTTTTGGTAACAAAATTACATAAAGAAGGAAATCTTTTTAAACATCTGTTTTTTGAAACCATTTTCCATGCTATCTTATTTTGTCTGATGAGACGCTCCCCCTAGAGGCAAGAAATATATTAGCAACAGAATGTCTTGGTTGCTTTCGCTTGCTTCCAAGTTAGTAACATTTCGGTTTTGTTTTTTTTTTTTGCAGGAAACTTTTTTTTTCCTTTTATTTTAATTAATTAATTAAATTTACTTTTATGGTAACATTGGTTAACGAAATCCAATAAGTTTCAGCTGTGCACTTTAACAGTAAGGCATAAATATACTTACACTGTGTGTTCACCTCCCATAGTTAGATTTCTTTCTGTCACCACATATTTGACCCCTTTCACCCCGTCTACCTCCCCACTCCTCTCCTACTCTCTAACCTCTGGTAATCACTATCTATTGTCTATGTCCATGCGTCTCTGTCCTGTTCATTTATTGCTTTCAGGTTTATATCCCACGTATAAGTGATATCATGCAGGAATCTTTGTAACCCATTCATCCATGTCGATGAGAGTTAGCATTGTTAAAACTAGACAGTGCGATCCATAAACACCTTTGTCAGTGCATAGAAACACAAATGGCCACCTGTCCCGATTCATGGAAAGCACATTTATTTGTTGGTTCATCTCTTTCACTGGAATGTGACCTCCACACATATAAGGACTTTGCCCGTCTCACTCTTTGCTTTAACAAATGCCTATAATGGTACCTGACACACAGTAGGGGTTAAATAACTGTTGAATGAATGAATGAATGAATGAATGAATGAATGAACGAACGAAACTCTCAGCTTAGAATCCACAATCAGGCCCTGTGGCCAAGGGAAGATACTAATTTGTGACCTAGGACTAAGCAGCCTGTGCTCAGTGGGATTTACTTAACTGGCTTAGGCCAAATTTATTTGCTTGACACTTATTTACTGAGCACCTGCTCGGTGCCACACACCATTGTGAGGCTGAGGGTCCGCTGATGATAAAAGCAGGCATGATTCTTGCCCTTATAAAACGGTTATTTAGAGAGTGTTTTAGATGGTAATATCTGTTATGGAGGAGAGTCAAATAGGGAAGACAGAGCGTGCTGGGTGGAGAGGAGGCCCCACTTTTATGGAGTGTCAGAGAGCACGTCACTGAAGGGTACAGGAGGGAGGGAGGGAGCTCTACAGCCAAGCGTGTGTCAAGACACGGGAGCAGGAATGTGTTCAGCACGTTTGAGGGACGTCAAGGAGGCTGGTGTGGCGGAAGCAGAATACAGGAGGGGGGAGGGAGGAGAAGGCATCAGAAAGATAAATTTAGGAGATGTGCCCCAGAGATGTGAAATTTCTAGAGAGACTGATAGAGGATTTTCTGGCAATGAAGAAGGACCTTGTGAGTCAAGGGCAAAAGCAGGGCTGGGTTTTTCCCACAGATTTCTCTGCTTCCGAGGTTAGCTTCCAGGTTGCCTTCCCAGAGACCATTTCCTTAGAAAGAATCCGATCGTGACTATGAGGTGACAACCCTATAGTGTGGCCCACATGCCAGGAGATGGGAGATGTTCTAGGGTGGCACAAGGTACATAAGGAAGAATCTGTTGAACCAGATTCTTTCTGAACTAAGCCAAATGGAGAGAAGCGACATTCAAAGCATTAATGAGAGAATTTTCAACCATTAAGGAGAGAGTTTTTAAAGTGATTCTTTTGAAAGACTCACAGTTTAAAACAGTTGACCAACCGCACCCAGATGATTAAAAACAGATGCAACACAAAATATGTCGTGACACAATTTTAACTGATGAAGATAAATATTTAAAGAGGAAATAAAACCCACCAAGAAGTTTACCTACCCAGGAGTGAATCAAATTGACACCAGCTAATTTCGCAACACTGGGCGCAAAGGAGAGAATAGAAACACATCTCCGGCTCTCTGAAGAAATAACTTTGTAAGCACAGAATTATAAACTCGCTCAAAATGTTATTAAAGCGTCATGACAAATGAAAGACCATTTGGTATTTGTAAAGATCCAGGAAGTTTACTATACTGACAAGAAATATTTACTGGGCGACGACGACCCCATCACAGTGAAAACTAGGGGAGGGCCACAGTGGTAGCAGTGATCAGAGAAGCCAGAAAAAAAGGATTCTTAACTCTAAAGAACTTGACTGTAAAAATGTGCATGTCGGTTTAAAAATAACGTTCAAGATGATAATGACATGCGGGATTGGGGGAGTGAGTGGAGGAGTAGGAATTGGGCTCAAGTTCTTGCCCGATTTAGGAGGCAATAGATAATGATTTTGCTCCAGATGTTAACAGCAAATTAGAAAAGAAAATAAATATGAATATTGGAATACATTAGAAAAGTAAGAATAAGATATATCACTTTTCTATCCATTAGAAATTGTATTTCGTTGCTATAACAGAAACCCAGACAACAGTGGCTCAAACACATTAGAGGACTATTTTTATCTCTCATAGAAAAAGCCTAGACGTGGGCATTCCCCAGCTGGTATCCAGACTTCTTCTGTCACTATGTTTTCCCATGCTCGTGACTGGATCTTTGTCCTCATACTCACAATATGGCTACCAGAGTGCCCCTCCTCATGTGGAAAGAAGAGGCGTAAATACAAAGGGCAAGAAGACCATTCTAGCCTGAGGCAGCCTCTTTACAACAAGCTTTCCCAGAAGATTTACCCAGGGCCCTCTGCTGACATCTCACTGGCCGGCGAGTGCCACGTGACCCACCCCTAGCTGCAAGGGAGGCGGATGAAGATAATCCTTTTCTCTCCTCTCTTTGAGGTAGATATACTGCCACCTCAAATTATCATGGTCCTATTAGTTAGGAAAATGAGAAAAACGGAGACTGGCTAGGCAACTAGCTGTCTTTGTCTCAACTTCGAAAATAATAAAAGGAATAAAATGCCAAAGACAACTCAATCAATTCAACAAAGATATGGAACATGAAAAAAAAAGATGATAGACGGAAATCATGAAATAATATGGCAATAAGTCCAGGCATATTAGAAATCATAATAAATGTAAATTTGCAGTATTCATCTATTAAAAATACAAAGACTTTCTTGCTGGGTCAAAACGGACGTATCTGTATTTGGTTAACGAAAAGAAATAAGAAGTCGAAAATAAATCAGTGAATAAAAATATAGCAGGGAAGAGACACCCACTTCTGATAATGGTGTGCTAAGAAGTATTAACCCTTTTGCTGAGAATAACTGGAGAAGCCGATCGAAATGCTTTATATTTCTGCCTGAAGGAATTGGAAAGCAGTCCCGTAGTTAAAAAATGTCTGGGCCGTGATCTGAACTAAGAAAGAAATCCAGAGACGGAAGCCTGGCGTTTGGAAATTGTCCCGCAGCTTGTTTCTCGGGCCTTCCCTGTCCCCTGCAACCACCCGCCACTTCCCCCACAGCCTTCTATGGCCGACTCTTCTCTGCATCCCCTCATAGTCCCACACTGGCCTCCACTATACTCACCCTCCACACTCCAGTGTGACCCCTCGGTGACCCCTGGGGCTGTGACTCTGAGAGGGAACCAGGGCCGCTCAATAACGCCCAGTCCTTAGTCAGGGACCTTTCTGCTCAGCATTGACCTTGTGGCTCCAGGTACGTCTTCAGAGGCTGGGAGCAGGCAGAGGTAGGGCCTTGCTTATGCAATGGCTGCTCCTTACCCATCTCCTGACTGTGGCCTTGAAGCCCTTGGGAAGAGGAAGACAGGAAAGTATTTGAAGCCGCTTGAGCGTGAGCTGGGGGCCCTGGCTGGTCCTGGGGGCTTCGTACTCTTCCAAGAGGCTGATAACTGTGGACCTGGCAAACGAGCCAGACACGGGGCATTCAACTAGGAAATTTACCCCACCCCCCTAACTCCACTGTCTTCATCAAAGTTAATTATGGTTAAATTTTTATAGTATATATCTCCCAGATCCCCTCTTTAAAAAAAAATGCCTTTATAACACAAACATATAAACACTTTCTGGGATAGAAACCATATTGTTCTTCCATGTCAGCACATAGAGAACAAACTCATTCTTTGCGGTTTTTTCTTTTCGGTTTGTATTCAGTATTTCTTAATAGATGAGTTTTCACAATTCTACATTCCCCAGTAACCACCACCCAGACAAGACATCGTACATTTCTCTTTGTTTCTTTGTGCTGTTTGCAAACAATATCTCTTATACCCCTACCCTAGATGTAAACTCTATTCTGAATTATTTGCCCTATAGTTTAGTTTTGCCTGTTTTAGAATTTTATATGAATGGAATCATTCTTTAAATACTCTTTTTGTTTCTGACGCCTTTCATTTAGCATAAGGTTTCTTAGATGCATCTATGTTGTGTGTATCTGTAGTTTGTTCATTTTTATTACTGCATATTATTTTATGACTATACCACGATTTCTTTGTCTAGTCACCTGTTGGTGAACACTTGAATTCTTTCCAATTTTGATCTATTTGAATAAAATTACTATGAACCATCATACACAAGGCTCTTGTGGATATGTTTTCATTTTTCTTGCACAAATACCTATGAGTGGAACACCTGAGTTATGGGATGGATACACGCTTAACTTTATTAGAAACTACCAACCCATTTCCACAGTGTTTCTACTGTTTCATATCATCCACCCACCGTGCGTAAGTGACCCGGATGTTATACGTCCTTGCCAAAATTTGGTGTTGTATTTTTTTTATTTTAGCCATTTTCTAGGGTGTTTGGAATTATCTCATTGTAGTTCTAATTTTCATTTTCCTCATGACTAAAGACGTAGGACATCTTTTAATGTGCTTCTTAGCCATTTGTAAATCTCCTTTTGTGAAGGCCTTGCTTATGAATTTTACTCCAAACTCATTCTTTCTAATCATTTGGTTCCATTATTTGATAGAATTGAAATACCTGTCATTGAATTCTCTATTAATACTGTTGAAAATGTCTCAAATTTATGTTTGCATCAACCAGATTGAAATGACTAACTTTATACGCATTTGTGCCAAAGGGCTGGTATTTCGGGAGTTTTGACTCTTTAGCCAGATATTGGGCATTTATGGAGGAAAGAATGGACAAGAGTTCCACATTTACACCAAAAAGCTGCTCGCCGTTGGAAGGTGTCCCGGTGCCTGAGTCACATGTGCCCTTATGACATCATGGTTCTCCCCTCCTCCTCTCTGCCAGACCTGTGGCTGGAGCAGTGCAGGCCTGAGAGCGAGGGACCATCGGGCTCCTAATTGTGGACAATTTAGGGGAGCTTAGACCTGGGGGGATTTGAACCATCTATTTCCGAACCATGGGCACTTGATTTTGTGTAAGAGAGAGCCAAGCCACCCAAAGGCGCAGGCAAGGGAAAGTAGATTCCAGAATCTAGGGTCTCTGGGCAAAGCTGAAGGTTGAGTATGTGGTGGATGCTGCACAGAGTTGTAGAGAGAACAATTATGTACCCATAACTGTTATCTCTAAACTCTGGTTACAGAAGGATGGCTAGGTTTATGAAATCATACTACAAGAATTTGAGGAGACTGCAAAGGTAAAGAACACATGGGAAAAGAAAAAGAAAGTCTCCACTCCCAATCCCACATACTCCACGAACGGTAGTTCTGCAGAGGCCCTCAGAGTGGAGGGACCCCACCTGCACTGTCTCTGACCCGAGTCACTCAGGAGCGATGCAAATTTTTATGTCCTTGATGTAGGCAACAGTTTCTTAGCTATGAGACTTAAAACACAATCAACCAAGAGGAGGAAACAGATGAATCAGAATTCATCAACATTAAAAACTTCTATTCTTTAAAGAACACTTCAAGGAAGTAAAAAGACAACCCACAGAATAGGAGAAAATATTTGCAAGTCATATATCTGATAAGGCACTTGCATCTGGAATATAAGAATTATAGACTATCAAAGACCCTTACAATTCAGTAATAAAAAAACCAAATGATTCCATTAAAATGGAAAAAGGATCTGAATAGACTTTTCTCCAAAGATATTCAAATGACCAAAAACCACATGAAAATATGCTCTACATCATTAGTCATCAGGGAAATAAAAATAAAACCACAGTGACATACCTCTCCACACACAGTAGAGTAACTATAATTTTAAAAAGTAAGATAATAACAAGTCTTGGCGAGGATGAGGAGAAACTGGAACTTACATACACAGCTGGTAGAGATGTAAAATGGTACAGTCACTTTGGAAGTGCGTCTGTTCCTCAAATAGTTACACAGAGAGTTACCACGTGACCCAGCAATTCCGCTCCTAGATATGTACTGAGGAGATGTCCACACAGAAATTTGTGTACAAATGTTTATGGCAACATTGTTCATAATAGCTAAAAAGTGGAAACAACCTAAACGTCGATCAGTGAATGGATGGATGGATACATAGAAGTAGTATGTCCATTCATAGGAATATTATTTGGCCATAAAAAAGTATGAAGTACTGATCAGTACTACGATGTGGTTGATCCTTGAAAGCATTATGCTGAATGAAAGAAGCCAGTAGTAGAAGACTGCCTAGTATACGGTTCTATTTATGCGAGAAGTCCACATAGGCAAATCGTTGGAGACGGAAGTAGTTTAGTGGTTGCTGCGTGGTAGTGTAGTGATAGCTAGAGTGTAGAGGATTTCTTTCTGAGGTGATTAAAATGTTTTAAAATTGACTGTGCTGACGGCTGCACAGATCTGTGAATGTGCTAAAATCCATTGAATCGTAGACTTTTAAATAGGCGAATTGTATGCTAGGAAAATATCTCAATAAAGCTCTTATTGTTAAAAAGTGAAAAAACAACCCACAGAATAGAAGAAAATATTTGCAAATCATATACCTGACGATGGGATAGTAGCCAAAATGTATAAAGAACTCTTATACTCACTAGTTTTAAATATCCAATTAATAAATGGGCAAAGCATGGACAATACACTAGTGGTTACCAGAGGATGGGGAGAGGGGAGAGAGGGGAGGTAGACAGGGGAAAAAATTTAAATCATTTCTTCAATTAAAAAAAAAAAGAATACTCAAAACCTTATGTGGTATTACAATACAGGTTCGTGGAGGTACACATTGGGTTGTTCCACTATCGGTGATGCTAAATTTGATTATTTTGTTAATGTGACTGCCAGATTGCTCCATTGTAAAGGAATAGTCTTTTTATCATTGATAAGTAATCTGTGGTATACTTTGAGTCCAAGCAAATACCCCTTTCTGCAACAACCATTCCATTGGTATGAGAATCCATTGATAATATTTATTTAAATCTGTTATTATATTGAGGGCTACAGGATGATTGTTTTCTGATTCTGTCATTTGTACATTTATTAACTGGCATTCATCTGTAAAACTTCCTCTCATACATATTTACACACACATATATACACACACACATATATGTGTGTATATTATATCTACATATACGTTTGCGTTTTCACCTTAATTTTTAAGAGTTTGTAGGAGAATGTCTATCTCACATATACATGGAAATGTACCTTTCATGATATGTTTACAAATATTTTCTGCAGTTTATCATTTCTCTTCTGACTTTGTTTACGGTGTTTGTCATACAGTTTTTATTTCTATACAATTGAATTTATCAATCTCTTTCACTGCAACTGAATTTTGAGTAATAATTAAAAAGGATTTTCTCACACCCAGATTATAAAAAAAATCACGTTTTCTTCTTATACTTAAAATTCTAAATCTAAATGTCCACTTTAGATTTGGAGGGCTATATAGTATCAACATAAATTTAACTCAAATTTGTGCCCATTTCTGTAAAGATTCATGTTCAGATTTAGTGAAGTTTAAATCATTTGTTGGAGTGATCTGGTTAATTGAATTTTCTCTTCATTGACTTTTAGTCGGAAAGCCCTTTATTTCAACTCTCGCAGAAAATTTTAAAACGTGTTAGCTTCCTGCTTTGAATCCGATAAACAACTTTTAACAATCTTCACACTCCTTAAAATTAAGTCTAATTGCATTTTACTGTGAAAATTGTAGGACTTTTACTAAATCTCTACAGAATGAAGACCATAGAATGAAAATTGTTTCACTAAAGAAAATGTTGGTTAGCACTGTTTTCCCATGACACATTTCTGTCACCTAAAAGTAGAGTAACCCTTAATTTATGAAGGACTTCATTTAGTTAACTTTTACTTAAAATCAAATGGAACGTTCTTTTTCACACCAATTCCATCTGGAAAGTGAATTCACACAATTAACTCACTAATATGATAAGCACTAAAGAAGTACAAAGAACCAGCAATCTTAACTCAGCCATTCATTCCACATCAGCAGTTGCCGATATGAAAAGCTTTCCACTCTTTGTAATCGTTAAAGTAGATTAAAAATGTAAACCCCGACTGTATATATTTACTCAAAAAATGTATCGTATATTTAAAAACAGTGAACTTAATTTTATGTCAACTATACCTCAATAAAGCTGATTTTTAACGGGCTAAAATAAATAAATAAATAGATGAGCAAAGGATTTCGATAAACATTCGGCGTAAGAAGATGTATACCAATGACAAGTTGTTCATCGTGATTAATTTTCATGGTAATGCAAATGAAAACCTCAATGAGATACCACTTCACGCCACTCGAATGGCTATTGTGTTTTCAAAGAAAAGAAAGAAGTGTTGCTGAGTATGTGGGGGAAATGGCGCAACTGCTGGGGAAGTCTGGGGGCTTCTCGAAAAGTTAAAAATAGAGTGATCGTATGACCTAGCAATTCCACTCTTAGGTGTATACCCAGGAGAACTGAAAACGTGTGTCCCGACAGAAACTTAAACGTCAATATGCACAGCGGTACTATTCATAATAGTCAAAAAGTAAAAACAACTCCAACGTCTGTTAACCGATGAAGAGATTTTCAAATGTAGTGTATCCATGAGACGGAGTCTCATTCGGCCACAGAAAGCTATGTAGCGCTGTGACATGAATGAGCCTTGAAAACATTCTGCTGAACAAACGAAGCCAGTCACAAAGCCCCTTTCGCGTGGTTCCGATCATATGAAATGTCCATAATAGGCAGATCTATGAAGATGTAGATCAGCGGTTGCCAGAGGCTGGGGGAGGGGAGAATGGAGATTGGCAGCCCCTGGATCTGGGGCGTATTTTGGGGGCGATGAAACTCTTCTGCAATCAGAGAGTGATGATGGTCACACAGCTCCGTGAATATTCTACCCGCTACTGAGTCGCACAGTCTTCGATGGTAAGTTTCATGGAATGTGAATTGTCGCTCAAGAAAAAACTATTTACAGGTAAAAATATTTAAACTTACAGAAAGACATAAAAGAATTCTTCAGCGAATGGAGGGCTCGACCCTGTTCTTAGAAGGGACTCAATCTCATGACGATCGCCTTCCTCCACAAGATCAAAGTCCTATCACAACCAACACCAACCCCGTGACGTGCTTGACGGGAATGTGTATATTTGATAATAGTTTGCCGCATTAGGAATATCTAAATTTGTCCATTTTAAACAGTTGGATATGAATCTACCTGTTCCTGGTGCCTTATTTATGGTGGAATAGCCTTTTCAACTTAGCGATTTTTACATATTTTCTTCAGTTAATTTTGGTCATTTCCATTTCGTTGGAAAAGTATTTCCTCTGAGTTGTTACATTTGGTCTCCTATATATATTTATATCTCTCTGTGATTACGTTGCCTTTCTCAAACACCGAAGTTCATGGACTATCTACCTTTAATTTTGGTCTTTTCAAAGCATCACCTTCCAACTTTATTTTCCACCTCTCATTTTTTTTTCTTTAATTAACTGAAGATTTTTATCTTTATTTTATTGCTTTCTAGATTTATCGGATCTCTCTCTTTCTAGCTGCCTGCGGTGTGGTGAGCTGCTGAACCCCGAATCGGGAGAAGACAGGAGGTGCCAAGCCTGAGAAGACACTCGATTGTCGTGAGGAGGTACACTAAGGGTCCCTCCTGCTGTCCTGTGTGACTGGGGATGAGGCTCATGGGAATGGGCCTCACTGGAGGGGAGCCCTAGGATGGAATCTCATTGCCCTGTGTTTGCACTGAGCTCTGGTATGTGTCCGACAGGTGGGAAGTAGACAGGTAGCACCAGCTCCCATGGGTCTGGTTTCTGAGGCTGATTCAAGTGTGTGGCGGATATTCCAATCCCTGTGTCATAATGCAATTGTGAACTCATAGCTCTTCCCTTCATATTACTCATGCCAGATCTTGGGAGGTAGAGAGATCAAGGCTCATGAACCATCTAGAGACAAGCCATGAGCACACGGGTTCGATTCTGTGTAAGAGACATGGCCACATCTAGTAGGCATGCTGGGGGTGGGTGGGAGACACCCTGGGCTTCATAAGACTTGGGAAAAGAGGGGAAGCTGAGGCAGGGGGGTAACTTCGTGTAGAGCCCTAAGAGAAACAGCAATCTTAACTCAGCCATTCATTTCCTGTTTAATTCTGATGACAGAAAGGTGGCAATTTAGTTGTATTTGAATTAGAGGATGTCGATCAGACCACTGTATATCGTGTGAAGAAAAAGAAAAGTAAGGTGAGTCGAACCCCATGAAGTCTGAGAGAGATCCAGAGCGCTCACATCCGTGTCACGAGCGTGCGGAACGGCGCCTCTTATGGGTCCAGAGTCTAACACAATCAGGAGTCCGCTCAACGCTGGCTCACGTTCCCTCCACTCCGCCCTCAGCGTGGACTCTCTGGGTCTGGGCCTGACTGTGACATGAAGAGTGGAGAGAGAACATGAAAGCCATCTAGGAATGCCTGGGGCTGGGAGGCGAGGTGGTGAGGACTCTGACTTAGCGAACAGGCTGTTGGAAGTCGGGCGAGGCTGGCAGTAGACGACGTGACGAGTGAGGGCACTGAAACCCCGTCACGGCATCTAAACGCATCGCTACGGCAGACAGAAACCGACCGGCGGGGCCTGGACGAGAATGAGCGGAGACCGCAAGGCGATCGCATCGTGAGGCCAAACTTCCCAGACCCCACGAACACAGCAGAGGTGGCGTGTGACTGACGAAGGCCCTCACGTCCCCAACGCGGTGGTTTCCCCGTGATCCATGGTGTGAGGTGGTCAAGGGGACAATACGGTGACCAGGGGACAAAGGGGTGTGTCCATGGTGGAGAGGAGGGCTCACCACACAGGCCCTCGGCTCTTAGCCAGGGTCCTGCTCACTCCTCTGAAGTCTCTGAAGAGGGGCTGACTGCTAAGAGAATCCAGGATCCCTCCAGGAAGATCCTGGAAGTAGGTGGCAGGATGTTCTCTAAGTGTTTTTCTTTCTCTCTGCCTAGAAATTGGATAAAAAAAGAACAAAGGCAGCCACGGAGATCCAGGCCTGGTGGCGGGGCACCCTGGTGCGCCGGGCACTGCTGCATGCGGCCCTCAGGGCCTGGGTCATTCAGAGCTGGTGGAGGCTGATGCTGATGCGGGCGCTGGACAGGAAGCGAAGGGAAGCCCTGGTTAGCTACGTTAACAGAGAGAGGGCCGTGGTCAAGCTCCAGTCGTTGGTCCGTATGTGGCGCATCCACTGGCGGTACTGCCAGGTGCTCAAAGCCATCTACAACATCCGGTGCCACTGGCAGCAGCAGAACTGCCAGACCTGTGCTCTCCTCCAGGGCCACTGCGTCGTCACAGCCACTCACCTGCAGTTCCACATCGAAATCATCAACCCCTGAGGGCTGCGCGCAGGGGCCTTGTTTCCCCGTCCCCAGTAAAGGTCTGTCCTGGTCTGGAGTCTCTCGTGGTTTCCTCGGCTAATGGAAATTTCAGGACAAGGGCCCTGATGCCTCCTCTTCTCCCTGGGAAAACCCTCCAGTGAGGTTTCCCTCCTTTCCCCTGGACCCTGTTCTGGATTGACAGTGACCGTATTCTACCGACTCAGTTGTCAAGACAGAAACCCAGGTCCTTGTCTACACTGAGCCAGGAGTCAGTTCTTCCTGACTGCCCAGGCCTCTGAGAGACAGGTGAGCTGCATCTCCCTGGGGACTGGCATCTTCTGTACAGGAGAAGGGACTTGGAGGCTGTTCTCTGTCAGCCCGGGATTGGGGATTGGCTGGGATCGGGGACACCTCAGACAAGGGATCTTTGACATGCAGCGAGAGAACATGCCAGCACTGGCTGACTCCTCTGGGAGCGGAGCAGCAGAAGTGGTGGGGGGTCTGGGGATGCCGCCGAGCTGGCGATAACCCTGGGGACGAGCAGAAAACGGGCTTCACGGCACTGTGTCTCTGACGCCACAATTCCCTCAGCTGAGCTCCTCTCCTCGAGGGCTGAGCAGCAAACGGGGCTCCCCCCGACGTTCCCCCACCCCACTCTTGTCTCCATTCTTGGTGATTTCATCGTTGGCCAGGATGACCCCGCCTTCCCGTTGACCTCCCATCCCCTCTAGCGAGCCTTGGGGCTCCTCTCCTCTGCCACTCGCTCCCGCGGTCACAGCAAAGCGGCGCTGTTCAATAGAACTTCCTTTGATGTTCCGTGTCTGTACTGTCTAATGAAGTAGCAGCTAGCCACGTATGGTTGTGGAACACTCGAAATGTGCCTAGTGCAGCTAAAGGATGGAATTTTTAACTTTATTACCATTTAAATTAGTTTACATTCAAATAGCCACACGCGGCTAGTGGCCGTCGCATTGGGCAGCGTGGCTCCAGACCCCAGCATTGCTGGCGATTGCGCTCTTGCCCAAATCTCTTTTTCTTGTGTTCCTTTCTCTGTTTCATTCTCTCCTTCCAGTTCCCTTTTTTCCATTGACCCCGCCGATATTTTTACAGCCTTCGCTCCCGACATGCCCTTGCATCTCTCTTTACCCCGGTCAGATTCTATGGTTAACTATTGTCACCTCTCCTCTGCAAACGCGTGTGGGATGCGCTCAGCCATCTGCCTGCTCTGCGCCTGCAGGAGAGCGAGCGTGACTCCAGCAAAGCCGACGGCCGCGAAGCCTGGTCCCCGTTACATTCATGACCGCAGATCTCCCCTGCACAGAGTTCCCAGGAACTTCCTCTGGTCTGCGTGCATTTCTGTTTTCCACATTGAAGAACTCATGCCACCTCCTCTCCCCATGTCCCATTCCACTTCTCCCCTTGAACTCGATGATAATGACGTCACCACACACTTAACTGGAGAAACGGGAGCAGACTGGACCCCCATCTTCCTACCACCACATTCTCCATCCCAGCTCTATCTGGACCACACTTACTGCCTTCCCTCCGGTTGAAATAAAGGAAGAGTCTTCAGATCCGTCAAAGGCCAACTCCTCCACTACCCCACTGCCACCTCCAGGTAGTTAATGTCCAAAAGATTAATCTACCTCTTACATCTTCAAAAAATTCGTCCTCGATCAATTTCTGTTCCAATTCTTTGCTTCTTCTCATAGCAAAACGTGCTGTCGCTGGGTCCAGTTCTGTGCTTACCATTTTCTTTGCAACCCGCTCCAGTCAGGCTTTTATCCGTCTCACTCCACGGACACTGCACCGATCAGCTCCCAATATCCGTCCTGGCCAAATCCGGTGTTTATTTCTCTGTTCTCACCTCATGCATCTTCTCTACGTCGGGCTATAGAGCTAACTACTCCTCACTGAAATTCCTAAGTTTTTAAAAAGGCGAACAACAAAGAGCACAGCATGTCATCCATAAATACTTTCATATGTCTTTAATAGATGAGAGCTTTGTAAAATAGAACCTCTATATCTTTCAACAGTCACAATAATTCCTCACCATTATGACGTGTGTGTATGCGCCTAATAACTGAGCTTCAAAACACACAAAGCAGAAGCTTCCTGTGCCCCTTTGCAGCCAGCTACTGCCCCACCACCAGACCCTAGCAACCACGGATCTGTACTCTGGGCCTATTGTTTTGCCTTTTCCAAAATCATATAAAAGGAATTATAGTCTGTAGCCATTTTGAGTTTGGCTTCTTTCATTTAGCGTAATAAATATGAGATTTCTCTAGGGTGTTGTGGGTATTCATTTGTTTTTTATTGCTGAGTAGTATTCCATTGTGTGATTCTTACCAGAGGTTTTCACCAGTTGAAGGATCTTGTTTTTGGTGATTACAAATGAATCTGCTATGTATATTTGCATACAGTTTGTTGTGTGAACTTAAGTTTTGCAGTTTTTTTGGTTAAAAAACCAGGAGTGGGAGCTCCAGCTCTGGCACAAATTGTGTTGACTCATTTCTCCCTTCTCCTTTCCTCCAAACACAAACTAAATACTCTGAAAATAATTCCACAGACATCATCAAAGGAGTCTGAGATGCAGATAAAAGGTGGATAGCTAGGAACTTCAAGACTTTCAAAGGTACATCATGAATTCCCTGGATTTTTCTCTTTATCATGTATCACAGACTTGATACCAAAGATGCTTCATCCCAGAACCACCAACAGGCATAGGGGTAAATAAAACAATAAAAGCCTGCTGTCTCTCGCCAAAGGAAGGGGATGCCTAGCAGAGACTGAGCAGGGAGACCCATAGTCATGGCAATGGCGGAGTGGACTGCCTGCAGCCGTGACACTGGCCCCCAGATGAGCCCACGCATCTCACGTCCCACACGCACTGGTAGCCATGAGTGTGATCTGCCCACAGCAGCAGCAGCAGGGGAGCGCAGGCTCATCCACCCACCTCACACCCTACGTCTGCTGACAGCAGTGCCCCAATCTGTCCTCAGCACAGTAACAACAGAACCCAGGCGGGTCAACCTGCCTAATTCCTCACCTGTTGGCAGAAGCAGGTCTGATCTGCCCACAGCAGCAACAGCAGCGCTTGGGGAGGCCGACCCCCTCACCTGCCCCAAACTAGATGAGGGAAGACAGGGGATTCTCCTGCACCTCAGCTCCTACAGGCCTAGTACCTGCTGGCCTTCCGCCCAGTGGCGGAGGATAATCTGGACTCAGGGCCTGAGTGTGGATATCGTCATGGCTTGGTCCTTCCGCCCCACTCCTATGAGTCAAGTGTGGGGTGATATCATTTGCCTAGTTCCACAGCCAGCAGGATGGGAAATCAGCAGCTGTTCATTAAAAACTGCGTTAGGAGTGGATGGACTGGTCCTTCGCTTGCCTCCTCTTCCTACTTATGCAAAACATGTGTGTGGCAGCCTTCACTTCCGGGTTAACCTCAGAGAGACCCTATTGTGAGCGATGGACCTAAGAGGGAGTAATTGAGAGCAATGCTTTTCAAGCTTAGTGCTCATCGCGATCACATGGAGGGCTCGTGAGAGCAGATTGCTGGGCCCCACCCAGCTTTTCTGAGTCAGTAGATGAGGGTCCCGAGAAAGTCTATTTCTAACAAGTGTCCAGGTGTTGCTATGGCTACTGTTTTAGGGAACCCCACTTTGAAAATTACTGAGGGAGAGCTTAACTCTGTGGTGGCAACGAAAGACAGCACAAACAAATTAACAGGGGTTTTAACAAATTGGAGGTTTATTTCTCTTCCCCATAGATTTTCAGAAATCGGTGATCTGAGACTAGCATGTCACTTTACACGTTGAGGAATCCTGGCACTCTGCTATAATGGCCTCTATTCCCAAGGTCCCTTCATGATCCTAAATGGCTGCTTCGAATTCAAAAATACACCCATAATCTAGCGAGTAAGAAGAGATGGAGAAAGGCATGCTCTTTCTCTAAGGGCATGACCTTAAGTTACAGGTGGAACTTCTGTCTACCGCTTCAAAGGACATAAAGGAAGATCTGAATAAATGGAGAAATATTCTGTATAGTCATTGATAGAATTACTTCACATTGCAAGATTTCTCATTTTTTCCAATTTAAACTATAGATTATACTCAATTCCAATAAAAACCTCATCAGAAGTTTTGAGAACTGGACAAACGGATGAGGAAAAAAATCATATTGAAGAATCAAAGTCCACAATTAGTTAAGACAATTTTGAAAAAAAGAGACTAGGATACAGTAACGTGATCAGTCACATTAAAGTACATTACAAATCTACAATAATAACATCGATTAAGTGTCGATTAAGGCACCAGTTACTAAGAACCTCAGGTGAGGGACCGACATTTACTTAAGGATTTTGGGAGGTTTATCCCTTCACTCCATGTCCCTCCTTCACGTGTACATCCAGGCAATAGCCCCTCCTCCACCTGGCAGAAGAAAGGTTTATTTTCTGGATAAGTTAAACCAGAGAGCATCTGGACTCAGGAATTTCAGGTACGGCTGGAGGCAGAGGTGAAACACTATGCTAAAATAAAGGGATTAATTGAAAGTGTGTAGGCTGAACAGAGAGGTTTCCAGCCCTGTGTGTGCCAACGCAGCCCCCTGAAAGCTTGCAGTCACTTTTCATTCCCCTACTCTCTGACTCAAGGTTTTGAGATTTCTCTCTGGGGAAATCAATCCAGTATTGCTGCACACATGCTGCAGAACAAGCCTCAGAGACATGTGACATGAGCATGTTGATCTGGGCCGTATTCAGCTGGGGTGATGTGGCTGGGGACACTCTGCTCCACGTGTTTCTTCCCCTCCTTTTCAGACAGCAGGCTCGTTGGACATTTTCATGTCTTGGCCATGGTAGAAGCACAAGAGGGCAAATATAAATGGACAAAGCCTTTCCAAGCCAAGGCCAAATTTTCATGTCATCATTCCAACTGATTATACTAGTCACGGCGAGTCATATAGCCAAACCCAAGGCACAGGGAGAAACTGCAAAGTCCCATAGCAGAAGATGTGAATATCAGGTTACAAATGCAGTCTACCACGAGCTCCAAAGAATAGTACAAACAAGTACTTATATTCGGGATCCCCCACTGAAGCAAAGCCCAACTCTACCTTCTTAACCTATACTGAATGGCACCGGTCAGCAAGCTCCACCGATGGACATCGAGCTTCCCTTTCACCTTTTTAATACCCTTTCTTACACATAAATAGACAGCTAAGGATCATTAACACTTGCATAAAGCTTCCAATATGAAAGACAGACAAAAAATAAAACAGAATAAAAAGGGTTTCGAAAAATAGAGATAATACTGAGGACAGAAGAAAAGATGTAAAAAAAAAACCAATCAAACAAGCGTAACTAGTATTCTTAGACTGTAAGAGACCATCGCAAATAAGTGCAGCAAGAATCGTAGGCTCTAAAGGAAAAGAATATTCAGAAGACAGGAAAGAGCTCTTGAAAGTTAACACGCTTTCAAGAAAGAAAAAAATCTTCCAAAAAGTAGAACAACAACAACAAAAAAAAAAACAGTTGGAAAATAGTGTAGAAAATGTTGGAAAATTAGAGGATCCATCTATGATTTAATAGGATTTCTGTAAGTATGAAAATGAGAAAATCGAAGCGTAGAAATTACTTTTTTTAAAAGCTAAGACAATAAAGTTTCCCAGAGTTGTATGATGTGAATTTCTAAACTGAAAGACTAAGCCAATGCCCAGCACAATGAATGAGGGGAAAACACACAACCTTTTCAAGAGACACTGAGAGCAATGTGTCTGTCGTGGCGAGGGATCGGGGCTGGCTGGTGCCGGAAGCATTCGGGAACGGGGGGACAGTGCTTCCTAGAGAGCAGCGTTTGAAACGCAATGACGCCACCAATCTAAGACCTGGATAGAAACATGTATTCATTTACTACATAAATGTTTATTGAGACAACACTAACTTCAGAACATCAGGGATGAAGAGAAGATCCTAAAAACTTCCAGAGAGGAAAAAAGTAGGGTCACATCTATGGACAAAAGAATCAGAGTAGCCTTAGACTTCTGGAAGAAAGTGGAACAAAGTCCTCAAAAATCTGAGGGAAAAAAGTTTTTTCAATCTAGAATTCTATACCAAGCAAAACTATCAATCAGATTTGAGGGTAAAACAAAGTCATTTTTAAGACCTGCAACTTTTTACAAATGTGCACCCACGCCCTTTTTCTCTCTTTCGGAAACTATCATAGAATGTAATCTATCAAAATGAGGGGCTAAATCCAACAAAGAGAGAGACACTGTGTGCAGGATCATGTCCCTGTCACTTGGTGAAGAGCTCAATGGACAATGGAAACCAGAACCAAACAGAAAAATACAGACCCCTAGATGGGAAAGTGCTTACTAGTCCAAAAAAAATTGAAACCCAATTATGAAGGGGAAAATGGATGGAAAGATATCTGTGTCATGAGACACCACACACACACGCGCACACACACACACACACACACACACACACACGCACACACACACACACAAGTTAACAGGCCAGTGATAGTCTGGAAAAGAATATCTGTAACATTTCTATCTAGCAAAGGGTTATCTGAGAAGTCACACAAGAGAATAATCAGAATCCAATAGAAAAACAGGCAGAGGACAAGATCCAGCGATTACCAGACGGCCAAGATGCAGCAATTTTAAGAGTGACGGACAGGGAGCAGGGCTAGGACCAGGCGTTGTCCCATGGATGTCACCTGCATAAACCCCTATGACAGCTCCGTGCAGGTGGAGTGATGCTGCTACCTTCACTTCACCCAGGAGGAAAAAGACACAAAGGGGCGGGAAGACTTATCACAGAAAGGATCAGTGTCAAAATGAGTGCCCAGGTACTCGCCCTGAAACATCGCACTCTGCTCAAGTCCCTCGTCAGAGAGATGCAAATTAACACAGCCAGGAGACGCCACTTTGCATCTCTCAGTCCAGCAAACATTAGGAAGTGAACGACAGAGGTTAGTCAGCCTGGTGCTGCCACTGTGGAGAGCAATCTGTCAGGATTTGGTGGCATGGAGGAGCCACCTGTCTTACGGCTCAGCAAGCTGCCCCAGTGTGCATCCTCCAGAGAACACGTCCCACGGCTGCACAGAGACATGCGGGCAGGTGCTCCTCACAGCGTTATCTGCTGTAGACAATCATTGGTGGTGACTTAGAAATTCATTCATCGGTAGAGAAAAGAAAAACAGGTTATGCTGTGTGGTGAGTACATATGGGCTCGTTGTGTGTCGTCAAATTTGTACATATTGCAACATTTTTTTTAACGCGAAGTGCTGTTAGGAAGTTGTGTGGGCAAGGAAAGGGAATCAGAGTGTGCTCCGTGGCGCAGCTGTCACCAGCTCTCGCATAGTCACGATCACGCAAACGCTAACTAGTGACGGGACCTCAACTGCAGGGACCTCATTGGGAAGACGAGGGAGAAGCAGCGGGGTCGCTTGTGGTGGGGCAGAAAGCGCAGTCCTTGTCTGCTTGGTGGGAAGTCGATGGACGATGCCTTGAAAGGAAGAGACCACATCCACTGTCGCTGAGATCTGGAGAGAGCTATCCGCAGGGTCGGTGAAGAGCTCAACACGCCTGGAAAATGGTGGTGGGGACAGCCGGAAGATGGCTGGCTTTGGAAGCAAGCCCGAATCCCTAAATCGAATCTTTAAAATATGCCCAATGCCACCACCAGAGGAGTCTACAGTGGGGGCGACATTATCTCCTACGGAATGACTCATGGTTGCAAAATTCCTCCTACTCACTAAGTTTCAGACACGGCATGGAAGGGCTTGTTTTGTTTTGAGGAACATATATTGGCTTGTTAAGTGCCACCAAATAGCTACAGAAGGACGAGGGGTATAGCAGCTGGTGGGAGGGAGTAGAAATTGGCTGAGGTACCTCCATTCTAATCCTTCCCCAGCTCCTGCTCACCCTCCATACTCACACTGATCCCCACTCAGAGAAGGACCTTCCCACCCACTGAGGACAGACACCATGCGGGAAGGCAGGGGGAGCAGCCAAGCCTACGCTCCTTCCTCTGCACCATGTGAGCTGCTCTCCTCGGTGGCTGATGACAGGATGGTCCTGTGGGTGGGCCAGACCAGAGATCATCCTTGGGGAAGGTCAGACTCAGAGAGGCTGTGGTTCCACTCAAGATTCTGGTCCATCCCTGGCAGGAGGGAAATGGGCAGGTGTTTCCTCTTTATCCAACAACTTTGAACCTGGAGAAGGCATCCTGGTCCCTGGGTCATAGGTGCCCTTGTGACATCATTGCCATCCCCTCCTCTACCGCCCTGCCTGCCTTTGCCAGGACCGAAGCAATGAAGCAGCAACCAGAAGGGGGTGTGAACACCTGAACCACTGCCCCAAAACCATGGGCAGTCAATGCTTTGTAAGACTTAGTCAGATACCCCATCCCCATGGCAGAGGGAAGGACCAGATGACTTCAAAAGACTCGGGGAACGAATGGAGAGCTGGGGCAGTGGGGACATTGCGCGGAGGCTGGTCCTCACTCATGCTTTCTCTCTACATTCTGATTGCAGAAGTCCGATTTAGACAAGGGTGAAGAGGAGACAAAGATTCAGAAGGTAAGTGGGGCCCAGGAGCACGCGAGGACCACAAATCATTGCCCCTCGGACCCGGGTCCCTGGGAGTGGAGGACCCATCTCTGGTCCCACAGGAGTCGTCAGCTCAGTGTTGCTCTCCTGCCCCCAGGAATTCCCTCCCTATGCGAGTGAGCTGTGCTAGGCATGGAGAGACAATAGACAATTAGAATGCAAAGAGCCCCGGTGGAAGGTGGGGCGCAGGACATTGGGAACTAGAAAGCTGGAGAAGGGGCAGCATGATACGGGGAGAGTGAGAGGTAGTAGTGGAGGTGAGGGGAAGCCCCCCAAGGGGCCGTGGCCCAGCGTGAGGCATCAGGAGGCAGCCTCCCGGTCCCGAGTGTGGGCTGAGATGCAGGCCACGCATGCAGAGGTTCATTCCGGTGAGGGCCCTTTGGTGCCTCACGCCCAGGTCGGGTCTTCTGAGTCAGAAAGAGTTTGCACTGGCTCCACAAAGCTGTGAAGATCACAGGGCAAAGCGTATCCTTACTTTAAAGACGAGGACACTGTGACTCAGAGGATGAGCAGATGTGTACCCGACCTCAGACGAGAGAGGAGCAGAGGGAGGTCCCCACCCAGGTCTCCTAGGCCCTCAGAACCAGCAGGGGAAAGGCTGATGGTTACGAGAGAAGATCAGAACACACCTTAGTGGCAGACACAGGAGCCGTGGTCGATGGTGACAAATTCACTAGGAGTCCTCTGCTTTGTTGGTTAGAGGATCCCTGAAAAACAAGACCAGCGAGCAAGAATCAGGGCAGCTGGCAAGATCCAGGCCTGGTGGCGGGGCACCCTGGTGCGTCGGACCCTGCTGGCGGCCGCCCTCAGGGCCTGGATGATTCAGGCCTGGTGGCGGACGCTGAGGTGGAGACAGCTGCGTCAGCGCCAGCGGGCCCTGCTGAAGATCTACGTGCACCAGGAGCAGGCGGTGGTCAAGCTCCAGTCCTGGGTCCGCATGTGTCAGTGCCACCAGCGTTACTGCCGCTACTGCCGAACGTGCAGCGCCGCCTGCGTGCCCCAGGCCCCGAGGGGCTGCTTCGCCTTCCAGATCCAGGACGCTCTGCGGCCGCAGCTCCAATGCGCTGTCAAACAGCTGGAGTTCCACGTAGAAATCCTAACGATCTAAAAGCCTTCCGCGCGCAGAAGCGGCTCCCGTGCCGCAATAAACGTCTGACCAGGTTTTGTGTGTCTCAGTGACTCGCACACCGCGGGGACCCCGAGGGTTCGGGCCCTGCCCCTCCTCTTCTACTTGGGGAGACGTCGGTTCAGGTACCTTGCCCCTGTCCTCACCCCTCAATGCCTGCGGTCCCTGTTGTGGACTGACAGTGACCACGTGCCACTGACTATCCAAATCAGAAGCTGCCTCCTGAGACTGTCCCATTCCACAGATCCGGCACTGTCCTGGTCTGAATCCGCGGTTGGGAGGGGCTGGGCTTTATATACCTGAAGACTCGGGGCGCCTCCTCCTGTGAGATTCTCTCTGCGGTCACGCCCTGTCAACCTGCCATCGGGCCAGCTGAGCCTTGCCCTCATTAGCTTTCTGTCTGGCGAGCCCAACGACGAAAGCCAGGCACTTGGCCGGCTCTCTTGGGAGGAGTGCAGCCCAGAGAAGGCACAGGAGGCTGGTCTTAGCGATGACTGGGCACGAGGCTCTGCCAGCTTCTTGCTAACTTGCTAACTTGGACGCGGTTTGGGAAATAGTAGGTATCATGTTCTTAAGACACGTCAGCTCCGCTTCCGTCCTTTGTCCTCGGCTTCTCCACGGTGCTGAACACAAAGAGGGCTCCACTGATATGACCTCCACCTTAGGTGTGACACCATTTTTAGTGACTTCAGCAGTGACTGCCTGATGCCCCCAAGCCCCCTGCCTCTCATCTCCAGTGATCTGGACTCCCATCTTACCTCAGTCACCTGCTCCTATGACCACACGGTAGACCATCACTTCGCAAGCTATGAGGAAGGTCCATTTCTTAAAAACGTCCAATCCAAAACAGACCAATATTTTTTATAAAATGACAAAAACAAATTATGAGAAAAATAAATGGAAAAGGCAGATAGAATACAGAGCTTCTTTGCAGTCACGATACATAAAATAAGTATTTCAATCTGCTGGAACGGTTTCTCAATGTTTGTTCTCAGTCTCTGTTCTGGTCTCAGTGGTAACGAATGCTCACTGCACTCTAGGTGGCATTTAAAAGTCCAGCCTTGATGACCTGCTATTTCAGTTCTTTGCATTTCCTCAAAGGAAAACATGTCACTATTTGCCCTTCTGCCCCCCCCATCCTCTCTTAATCTCACACCAATCGGGCCTCCCTCCCCCCCACCCAACGCCACAGAAACTGTACTGGTCAATGGTATGGATTGAGGGAGATCGTTTGCAAAACCAACTAAAATCTCTTCCCCCCTCGTATAATCTATGCCCTTTTGCCATGTGACTTTGTAGCTCCATCGATCAAGAGATGGAAACTACTTAAGCTCTTGTATCTAGACTTCCCCGCGACTTTCTCTGGCCAATTCCACGCAGCGAGAGTGGTACTGTGGCCGTTGCAAGCCTAGGCTTCGGGAGGCCTCGCACACCATCCACCACGTGGATGGGGAGACTTCCGCTATAGCATGAGCGATCACATGGAGCAGAGATGAACCATCTCTGATGACAGCATCTTACACCACCGGCCCCCAGCTCGCCTGCCAACCGACCACATCTATTTGAGTGGGCCTAGCTGGAAACAGAAGTATCACCCAGATGAGTCCAGGCCAAACTGTTCCTCCATGGAACTGTGAGCTCAATAAGTGGTCGTTCTAAACCTCTATGCTTGGGGTGGTTGGTTAAACAACAAAAGCTTTCACCACCTAAAACCATCAACTACCTCGCCTAGTCCAATGGGCAAGTCCCTGCCCTCTGCCCTCTTGTTGGTCATACACGCTCCAGCTCAAAACACTCTCCTTTTGGCTTCGAGGACACCATACGTTTTTCTCTTCCTTCACTGACCGCTCTTAATATTGTCAACGACTTCTCTGTTGATCAGCTTCTAACCTTTGAAGAGCTCAATCCTAAAACTTCTTGTAGTCCCTCTTTATGTTTACCCCCAGGCGATATCATCCAGTCACAGACTCTTAAATACCTGCTATATCCTGAAGCCACTCAAATCGCCATCTCCATCCCTGATACCCACTCCGAACTCCATAACCCAAAGTGCGACTTCCCACTTGACATCTTACTTTGATGTCTAATAGGTTTTTCAAACATGGTGTGGCAGAAACGGGACTTCTCAGTCCCCACGCCTCATGCTACCGTCCAAGACTGTCTTCTCCTTCTCCTTCGACCATTCATCCAATCCGTTTGAGTCAAATCCCTCTCTGATTCCTCCCTTTCCCTTATGTCGACAGCCAAAGAAAGAGCGTTTCAAGTAGGAGACAGTGGTCGGCTCTGCAGTCTGATGCCGAGAGGGTGACAAACGAGGGGGCGAAGGGTAGAGACTTGACCATTGGACTAAGCAAGATAGTTGGTGATTTTAGACGGTGTTGGTTTTAGTCGTTTCACCCACCATCCCAACTATAGATCCTGTCCTGCCCACATCGTCCGTAGCCAATGCTGTTGGCTTCGCTTTTACAGTACAGCGGTATCTTCCATATACCATAGAGTGAGGGCCGAAAAACCTAGATCTCTCTCGCATTGCTGGTGGGGACGTCAAACGGGACAGCCGTTGTAGAATGCAGTCTGGTGGTCTCTCAAAAAGTTAAGTGTAGAATTACATATGACTCAGCGATTCTACTTGTAGGTATAAGCCCAGAAATTTAAGACATATCTTCAAATTCAAATTTGTGGAAAGATTTCATAGTAGGAAAAATAGCCAGAAGAAGAAGAAGAAGAAGAAGAAGAAGAAGAAGAAGAAGAAGAAGAAGAAGAAGAAGAAGAAGAAGAAGAAGAAGAAGAAGAA
>NW_011888881.1:2419396-2423066 GCF_000151845.1 Pteropus vampyrus | reverse complement strand
GCACTCACCAGAATGGCAGAGACAAGACACCTATCTGGTCTTCTGGCTCCAGCCAGTGCCCTGCCCCACGCTCCACAACTTCCGAGAAGGAGCCCTTGCTGATAACGATCGGGAGGACGCTTTCCTGGCGGCGCCCTGGCGCTAAGTTGGGTGAAGAACGTTCCTGAGCAAACCTTCTTTTTCCTTGCCACCCCTTCCCTCCCAGATAAAGAAAGCCCCTGATGAAGAGCAGAAAGCCACCGAGATCCAGGCCTGGTGGCGGGGCACCCTGGTGCGCCGGGCGCTGCTGCACGCGGCGCTCAGGGCCTGCATCATTCAGCGCTGGTGGAGGCAGAGACTGGAGAGGCGGCTGGAGGAGAGGCGGCGGGCCGTGCTGGCGTCCTACGCTCGGCCAAACTGGGCCGCGGTCACGCTCCAGTCCTGGGTCCGCATGTGGCGCATCCGCCAGCGTTACTGCCGTTTGCTCCACGCGGTCCGCATCATCCAGGGGTACTGGCGCTGGCATAACTGTCATGCCTGTGGCTTTGTCCAGGGCAGGTACGAACTCACAGCCAACCAGCTGGGCGTGGAACTTGAAATCTTTCTGGGGTCACAGATTTGTCGGATTACGAACTGCATCCCCTTCCAAATAAAGAACTGATCGGGTCTGCTTCAACTCTGCGTCACCAGATCTCTGTCAGACAAGCTCCAGGAGCTCGTGGCCTCAGGGGCAACGATGGCAGAGCCTGGGCATCTCGCGGTCAGCTCTGAGGAAGTGGCAGAGGTGCTCTGCGGTCACGTGGGGGAGAGGATTGAGAGCCGGGGCTGGATGAGCAGGGCCTGTGATTGGTTAGCAATGCCTGCCGTGGCTGGGGGAGCTGGGGTCGCCCACTCCAGGGAGCCTCCTTCACAGTGGGGCCTGTGCGAATGGCACCCATTGCATTTGGGATCCATGGAAGCTCTTAATGCTCTTAATCTTTCCATACCTTCCCGTTAAATTTAGGACAGTTCCAGAAGCCCTCCCTGTGGCCTGCGGAAGCCCGCACGGTCTAGCCCCGGCCATCTCCCCGTCTCTGTCCTCCCTGACCGCCGGGCTGTCCTCCACTGTCGCCGGCGCGCTCTCATCACAGCACGTGGTACTTGCCGGCCCCTCTCCGTGGCTTGTCCTCTTGTCACACCATCAGGTGGTCTCTGCTCCAAGCTTCCTCGAGGGGAGGCCGCCCGTTAGAACAGACCCGCCGCCACCCCCACGCCAGTACGTGGAGCTCCTGACTCTGCCTCCCTGGGGGAAAGTCCTCACAGTGCCTGAGGTTGTTTGCCTTTTCTAGATGCTGTTCCCAAAACTAGAGGGTGAGCTCCAGGAGAGCAGGGACTCTGGGTGCCGGGCCGTGTTCCCAGACCTGGAGCAGGTTCTCGCTCGCGACCTCTTTCTTGCAATATATATATATACACATATGTGTATATATATTAAATATCTATTATATATGCATATTTTTTCTGTATATTATAGTACTTTTACATCCTTAAAAAAAAACAAACAAACCTTGCTGGCTTGGAGGAGACTGCAGCTCCCAGGACTAGCCAATTCTTAAGAGAAGACAAAGGACTCAGCCCCCAGCATGCCTTTCATTTGCAAACTGACCAATCCAGAGCCACCCCTCCTCTCTCTGGCCTGGACACCTAGGGGCCGGCTATTCCCCTGCCTTCTTCATGCAGGTACCAGGCTTCTGGGGACAGCCGAGGGCCCAACAGCTGTAATCACACCAGTCAGTGCTAAACCGATTGCCCTTCCCCGTCTTGTAGTTCTCACCCCCATAAAGGCCAGAGCAGAAGCTCTTTCCTAGTTGCTGTCTCCTGCCACCTGTCCAAGGCCTGATGCTTCTCCTGTGACCCTGTATAACTTATGGTGATCTCCTCTCTAGGACCTGATAGCCTGTGAGTATAAAGAACTTTGTTTTCCTGTGCCTCAGCTACTCTATTGTGGCTGCACCTGACTGACCATCCCATGAAAGAACTCTTTAGAGATGTAGACATATATAAAATTTAAGTGAAAGTCACATGACCATTTTTAGATTAACCTCATAATATTAACCATTAATATAAGGTTAACAACTCAGTGGTATTTAGTACAGTCATAGCGTTAAGCAACCACTATCATCTGTATCAAGTTCTCAAATATTTTTGTCGTGCTACAAGAAAACAGCCTTACCCGGTAAGCATCAGTCCCCAAGGGGTCTCTCTCCCAGCCACTGGCGACCTCCAATCTGCATTCTGTCTTCATGGATTTAGCCGGTGTGGACATTTCATATCAATGGAATCAAACGACCTTTTGTGTGTGGTTTCCTTTACTTACCCTGGCATTTTTAGGGCTCCCCCTACATTGTAGCATGCATCAGGACTTGACTCCTGTTTCGAGCTGCATGATATTCCAGTGTGTGGCCACCTCTTGTCAGCCGTAAGGATTATGAAACCAGGGCTGCTGGGGACACCACGTGAAAACAGCCTGAGAGTGGAGCCAGCACAGAGGTAAGCAGTGCCGAACAATCGAGGAGAGAAACCAAGTCCTAAGGATTCCTTTGGGCCCCTGGATCCAACCACTCCTGAATTTACCGCTAGCTCTGCTGAGGGAATTCTCAGATTTCTTAGACGTATGAGCCAATGAACCCCCTTTTTCATTGAAGTCAATCGACAGATTAATAAGAATCGTAATTGAGTTTTACGTGAGCTGCTTTTCTGAAAGTGGTTTTCGAAAACCTATTTTTGAATTAGAAACATACAGGTGTGCACAGGGAATTCTTGACAATAAATGTGGAATCATCTCTCAGTTAATGCACCCAGAAGTCTAGAACATTCTGGTAATGCTGTGTAGTATGGTGAAAGATTAATGAATAAATCAGCCAATCGCCCAGAATCAGAGGGACCTGAGTGTGGAGTAGTCATGGCTTGGTCCTACCGCCCCACTCCTGTGAGCCGAGTGTGGGGTGATATCATTTGCCTAGTTCCATAGTCAGCAGGATAGGAAATGAGCAGCTATTCATGAAAAAACTGCATTAGGAGTGGATGGACTGGTCAGGTCCTCCGCTTGCCTGCTCCTCCGCCTATGCAAAGCATGTGTGTGGCAGCCCTCACTATTGGAATAACCACAGAGAGATTCTATTGTGAGTGATGGACCTAAGAGAGAATAATTGAGAGCAATGCTTTCCAAGCATATCGTAATCACATGGAGTCCTCATGAGACCAGAGTGCTGGGCTCCACCCGGTATTTCTGATTCAGTAGATCACAATCCCAAGAACATGTATTTCTAACACGTGTCCAGTTGATGCTGTGGCTACTGTCTTAGGGAACCCCCATGGAGTTAGAAAAACCTATAGTTCTCCCCACTCAAAATAGGTAAAAACCTGTTTTATTCTCCTATGAGTCTTTCTCTTTACTGTGCACACAAAATCCTTCACTTCTGATATTTCTGGAACTCCATTTTTCAACTCCTTTCCACTCTCAAGAGAATGAAGGGAGGGACTGGAAATTTCAAATTTTTAATATGGCTTGTTCTTTCCAGTGACCAGCCCTCACCTAAGATCCAGTCAAGAGCCCAGCCAGAATCACCTCATTAGAACAAAAGACACTTCTATTACCCAGGAAATTACAGGATTTCAGGATTTTAGGATCTGGGTGTCAAAGACCAAATATTAA
>NW_011888881.1:2415612-2417796 GCF_000151845.1 Pteropus vampyrus | reverse complement strand
GGCAAAGTGCAAAGGCCACCTGACAAATTGGAGAAAATATTTGCTAATTGCATATCTGATAAGGAGTTAATATTCAAAATACATAATCATATAACTCAATAGCAAACACACACACACACAATCCAAATAAGAAATGGTCAATGATCTTAATAGACATTTTCCCAAAACATTCAAATGGCCAACAAGTAGATCAAAAAGATACTCAACATCACTAATTAATAGGAATGCAAATCAAAACCACAATAAGTTATCACCTCACATTTCTTAGATTGCTTATCATCAAAAAGACAAGTGATAACAAGTGTTTTCAAGGGTGTGTAGAAAAGAGAAACCTTGTGTGTTGTTGACGGGAATTTAAATTAGTGTAGCCACTATGGAAAACAGTACAGTATGGAGGTTCTTCAACATATTCAAAATAGAACTACCATGTGAGCTAGCAATTCCACTTCAGGGTACATATCCAGAGGAAATAAAATCACTGTCTTGAAGTGATAGCTGCTTTTCCATGTCACTGTATCATTCTTCACAACAGCCAAGATTTGGAAACAACCTAAATTGCCATCAACAGATGGAGGTATAAAGAAAATGTGATGTTATATAAATAAATAAATCACACATCCCAATTACAAAACTTAACTACAAAGCTACAGTAATCAAAACAATGCAGTGCTGGCATAAAGACAGACATGCGGATCAATGAAATACAATCAACAGAAATAAACTCATGTGTCTATGATCAAATGATGTTTTGCAAGGGAGCCAAGTCTATTCAAGGGGGAAAATAATCTTTTCGACAAATTATTTTGGAATAACTGGATATCCACATGAAAAGAATTCCTTTGAACCAACAATTCACAACACGATAAAAATTTTAAATGGATCAAAGACCTAAAGGTAAAAGTTAAAACTATGAAACTCTTCTATGAGATTCATATTCTCTATGAAAATCTTCATGTCCTTGGCTTAGGCAACAGTTTCTTAGCTATGAGACTTAAAACACAAGCAACCAGGAGGAGGAAACAAGTGAATCAGATTTCATCAAAATTAAAAACGTCTATTATTTAAAGAACACGTAAAGGAAATGAATAGACAATCCAAGAACAGGAGGAAATATTTGCAAGTCATATATCTGATAAGGCACTTGCATCTGGAATACAAGAATTATAGACTATCAAAGACCCTTACAACTCAGTAATAAAACAAATGATTCCATTAAAATGAAAAAGGATCTGGATAGACTTTTCTCCAAAGATATTCAGATGACCAATAACCACATGGAAATATGCTCTACATCATTAGTCATCAGGGAAATAAAAATAAAAACCACAGTGACATACCTCTCCACACACAGTAGGGTAACTATAATTTTAAAAAGTAAGATAATAACAAGTCTTGGCAAGGATGAGGAGAAACTGGAACTTACATACACAGCTGGTAGAGATGTAAAATGGTACAGTCACTTTGGAAAACAGTGCATCTGTTCCTCAAATAGTTACACATAGAGCTACCACGCAAAATAGGCAGATCTATGAAGATGTAGATCAGCGGTTGCCAGAGGCTGGGGGAGGGGAGAATGGAGATTGGCAGCCCCTGGATCTGGGGCGTATTTTGGGGGCGATGAAACTCTCCTGCAATCAGAGAGCGGTGATGGTCGCACAGCTCCGTGAATATTCTACCCGCTACTGAGTCGCACAGTCTTCGATGGTAAGTTTCATGGAATGCGAATTGTCACTCAAGAAAAAACTGTTTACAGGTAAAAATGTTTAAACTTACAGAAAGACATAAAAGAATTCTTCAGCGAATGGAGGGCTTGTCCCTGTTCTTAGAAGGGACTCAATCTCGTGACGATCGCCTTCCTCCACAAGATCAAAGTCCTATCACAACCAACACCGACCCCGTGACGTGCTTGACGGGAATGTGTATGTTTGATAATAGCTTTGAATAGTTTGTCACATTAGGAATATCTAAATTTGTCCATTTTAAACAGTTGGATATGAATCTACCTGTTCGTGGTGCTTTATTTATGGTGGAATAGCCTTTTCAACTTACCAATTTTTACACATTTTCTTCAGTTAATTTTGGTCATTTCCATTTTGTTGGAAAAGTATTTCCTCTGAGTTGTTACATTTGTAACCATAATAGTCTGCTATATGTATTTACATCTCTCTGTGATTACGTTGCCCT
>NW_011888881.1:2415142-2415562 GCF_000151845.1 Pteropus vampyrus | reverse complement strand
CTTTTCAACTTACCAATTTTTACACATTTTCTTCAGTTAATTTTGGTCATTTCCATTTTGTTGGAAAAGTATTTCCTCTGAGTTGTTACATTTGTAACCATAATAGTCTGCTATATGTATTTACATCTCTCTGTGATTACGTTGCCCTTCTCAACCCACCCAAGTTCATGGACTATCTACCTTTAATCTTGGTTTTTTCAAAGCATCACCTTCCAACTTTATTTTCCACCTCTCCTTTTTCTTTTTTCTTTAATTAACTGAAGATTTTTATCTTTATTTTACTGCTTTCTAGATTTATCGGATCTCTCTCTTTCTAGCTGCCTGCGGTGTGGTGAGCTGCTGAACCCCGAATCGGGGGAAGACAAGAGGTGCCAAGCCTGAGAAGACACTCGATTGTCGTGAGGAGGTACACTAAGGGTC
>NW_011888881.1:2402985-2411647 GCF_000151845.1 Pteropus vampyrus | reverse complement strand
TGCCAGCACTGGCTGACTCCTCTGGGAGCGGAGCAGCGCAACCTCGACTGAAAGATAAAAAGCTGGCCTAGTGGTGGGGGGTCTGGGCATGCCGCTGAGCTGGCAATAACCCTGGGGGCGAGCAGAAAACGGGCTTCACGGCACTGCATCTCTGACGCCATAATTCCTGCACCTGAACTCCTCTCCTCGAGGCCCGTGCAGCAAACGGGGCTCCCCCTGACGTTCCCCCACCCCATGTTCCCCTTGGAATGGAGACAAGAATCTTGTCTCCATTCTTGGTGATTTCATCGTTGGCCAGGATGACCCCGCCTTCCCGTTGACCTCCCATCCCCTCTAACGAGCCTTGGGGCTCCTCTCCTCTGCCACTCGCTCCCACGGTCACAGCAAAGCCGCGCTGTTCAATAGAACTTTCTTTGACGTTCCGTGTCTGTACTGTCTAATGAAGTAGCAGCTAGCCACGTATGGTTGTGGAACACTCGATATGTGCCTAGTGCAGCTAAAGGATTGAATTTTTAACTTTATTAATCTACCTCTTACATCTTCAAAAAATTCGTCCTCGATCAATTTCTGTTCCAGTTCTTTGCTTCTTCTCATAGCAAAACGTGCTGTCGCTGGGTCCAGTTCCGCGCTTACCATTTTCTTTGCAACCCGCTCCAGTCAGGCTTTTATCCCTCTCACTCCACGGACACTGCACCGATCAGCTCCCAATATCCGTCCTGGCCAAATCCGGTGTTTATTTCTCTGTTCTCACCTCATGCATCTTCTCTACGTCGGGCTATAGAGCTAACTACTCCTCACTGAAATCCCTAAGTTTTTAAAAAGGCGAACAACAAAGAGCACAGCCATATCATCCATAAATACTTTCATATATCTTTAATAGATGAGAGTTTTGTAAAATAGAACCTCTATATCTTTCAACAGTCACAATAATTCCTCAGCATTATGACGTGTGTGTAAGCGCCTAATAACTGAGCTTCAAAACACACAAAGCAGAAGCTTCCTGTGCCCCTTTGCAGCCAGCTACTGCCCCACCACCAGACCCTAGCAACCACTGATCTGTACTGTGGGCCTATTGTTTTGACTTTTTCAAAATCATATAAAAGGAATTATAGTCTGTAGCCATTTTGAGTTTGGCTTCTTCATTTAGTGTAATAAATATGAGATTTCTCTAGGGTGTTGTGGGTATTCATTTGTTTTTTATTGCTGAGTAATATTCCATTGTGTGATTGTTACCAGAGGTTTTCACCAGTTGTAGGATCTTGGAGTTGTTTCCAGTTTTTGGTGATTACAAATGAATCTGCTATGTATTTGCATACATTTTTTTGGTGTGAACTTAAGTTCTGCTGTTTCTTCGGTTAAAAAACCAGGAGTAGGAGCTCCAGTTCTGGCACAAATTGTGTTGACTCATTTCTCCCTTCTCCTTTCCTCCAAACACAAACTAAATACTCTGAAAATAATTCCACAGACAATCGTAAAAGCAATCTGAGATGCAGATAAAAGGTGGATAGCTAGGAACTTCAAGACTTTCAAAGGTACATCATGAATTCCCTGGATTTTTCTCTTTATCATGTATCACAGACTTGATACCAAAGATACCTCAACCCAGAACCACCAACAGATATAGGGCTAAATAAAACAATAAAAGCCTGCTCTCTCTCGCCAAAGGAAGGGGATGCCTAGCAGAGACTGAGCGGGGAGACCCATAGCAGTGGCAGTGGCAATGGCGGAGTGGACTGCCTGCAGCCGTGACACTGGCCCCCAGATAAGCCCACGCATCTCACGTCCCACACGCACTGGTAGCCATGAGTGTGATCTGCCCACAGCAGCAGCAGCAGGGGAGCGCAGGCTCATCCACCCACCTCACACCCTACGTCTGCTGACAGCAGTGCCCCAATCTGTCCTCAGCACAGTAACAACAGAACCCAGGCGGGTCAACCTGCCTAATTCCTCACCTGTTGGCAGAAGCAGGTCTGATCTGCCCACAGCAGCAACAGCAGCGCTTGGGGAGGCCGACCCCATCACCTGCCCCAAACTAGATGAGGGAAGAGAGAGGATTCTCCTGTACCTCAGCTCCTACAGGCCTAGTACCTGCTGGCCTTCCACTCAGTGGCGGAGGACAATCCAAACTCAAGGCCTCCTGGCTGTCCACCCAGCCACAGAAGAAGATCCAGAACAGGATTCTCCTGCCCTCCTGCCTTCTGTTCTTGGTGGCACTGGCAGAATCAGAGTGTGAACCCACTGCCATCAGGTGGCTAGAGAACAGGCCAGGGTACTGGTCTCCATCCCAGAAGTTCAACAGCCTTAACCCTCTTTCTAATGACAGCAGGGAATCCAGGGAAATGCCTTCCACCTTGCAGCTGGCATCAGAAGGCATCCAGTGGAAGCACAAGTAGACTCAACAAAGTAGATCTGAATTGCTTTGAAAGAGATCAGAAAAGTAAATTCTCAGTGGAAATAGAGCCTACAAATGTAGGCCAGAATCTGTACACTAAACCTAAATAGGATGCTGCCTTCTAAAACAGAAGGTTTAAATCATATTAATAGTCTCCTAACATAATATTCAAAATGTCCAGCATACAACAGAAAATCACTCGTCATACCAAGGCAATCACCTGATGCTGAAATAAATCAGATATTAAAACTATCTGAAAAAATTGTTAATGCAGCCATCATAAAATTGCTTCAACAAGTGATTACAGGTTCTCTCAAAACAAATGAAAAAAGTACCTGTAATATCACCATCCAGTACTATGTTGAATAGAAGGGGTCAGAGTGTGTGCTCTCGTCTTATTCCTGATCTTAGAGGAAATGACTTCAACCTGTCACTGTTGAGTAGTGTTAGCTGTGGGCTCGTCATACATGGCCTTTGTTATGTTGAGGTACATTTCTTCTCTACTTAATCTGTTGAAAGGAAGTTAGGTATTATCAAATGTTTTTTCCGTGAAAGGAAGTTGGGTATTATCAAATGTTTTTTCTGGATCTATTGAAAGGGTCGTATGATTTTTATTCTTCATTCTGTTAATATGGTGTATTTGTTAATGATTTGTGTATAGGAACCATTCTTGCATCCTAGGGATAAATCTCTTTCTGTCATGGTGTAGAAACCTTTCAACATGCTGTTGAATTTGGTTTGCTAATATTTTGTTGAGGATTTTTGCATCTATGTTCATTTGGGATGTTGGCCGGTAATTTTTTTCTCTCATGGTATTCTTGTCTGGCTTTGGTATCAGGACAATGCTGGCCTCATAAAATTAGTTGGTAAATGTTCCCTCTCTTCGATTATTTTGAAACATTTAAGAAGAATTGGCCTTAAATATTCAATAGTATTCACCTGTCAAGCATGTGGTCTTGGCTTTTCTTTATTGGGACCCTTTATATCATTACCTCACTCTCCTTACTTATTACTGGTCTGTTCAGACTTTCTATTTCCTCATGATTCAGTCTTGGTAAGTTGCATGTTTCCAGAAATTTATTCTTTTTTTTACAGGTTATTCAATTTGTTGGTATATAGTTGTTTATCGTAGCCTCTTATGATACTTTGTATTTTTGTAACATCATTTATAATATTCACTTTTTCCTTTACAATTTAATGTATTTGTCCCCTCTCTTTTTTCTCTTGTTTAGTCTAATTAAAGGAGTGTCAAATTGTTTATCTTTACAAAGAAACAACCCTTAGGTTTGCTGATTTTTTTCTGTTGTCACATTACTCTCATTTATTTTATATCTGCTGCAATCTTTATTATTTCCTACCTTTTGCTCACTCTGAGCTTAGTTTGCTTTTTCTTTTTCTAGTTCTTTAAGGCATAAAGTTAAGTTATTTACTTGAGATCTTTCTTTTTCTTAACGTGGGCATTTATGGCTATAAAATTCCCGCTCAGCATCGCTTTTGGTGTATTCCATAAATTTTGATATGTTGTGTTTTCATTTTTTATTTGTCGCAAGATACTTTGATTTGCATTTTTATTTCTTCTTTGACCTATTGGCTGTTCAGGAGTGTGTTGCATAATTTTCACATATTTGTGAGTATTTTTATTTTCCTCCTGTCATTGATTTCTAGTTCTATACCATTGTGGTCAGAGAATATACTTGGTATGATTTCAATATTCTTGAATTTACTAAGACTTGTTCTGAGAACTAACTTATGATCTATTCTGGAGAATGTTTCATGTGTGTTTGATGAGACTGTGTATTCTGGTGCTGTCGGATGAAATGTTCTGGGTGAAAGTGCCGAATCCTAGCCACTGGACCACCAGGAATCTAGAATGTTCTGTATATGTATGTCTGTGGGCTCATTTGGGCTACAGAGTTATTCAAGCCCATTATTTCCTTATTGATCTTCTGTCTAGATAATCTATCCATATGGTTGAAAGTGGGGTTTGAAGTTCCCTACAATTATTATATTCCTGTCTATTGCTCCCTTTGTTTCTGTTAAGATTTTCTCTAAATATTTAGGTGCTCCAAAGTTTCCTGCATATAAATGTACAATTGTAATATTCTCTTGATGAACTGATCCCTTCATTCTTTTATAGTGACCTTCCTTGCCTCTTGTGATAGATTGTGACGGAAAGTATTTTGTCTGATAAATAGCCAGCCCTACTTTCTTCTGGTTACCATTGGCTTGGAATATCTTTTCTCATTTCTTCACTTTCAACCAATATGTGTTCTTAAAGCTTAAGTGAGTCTCTTGTAGACTGTATACTGTTGATCTTGTTTTTTAAAAAATTTATTCTATGTGACTTTCGTTTGGAGGATTTAATCCATTTATATTTAAAGTAATTATTTGTAGCGTAGAGAGTCAGAGAGCACCAGGAGAAAGGGAGGCCGGGGCCTCTACTCGACCCAGTCCAGGCTCAGAGCACCCTGCTCAGATGGCACTATGGGCCCTGGCTGGAATGAAGCACTGGAGAAGTATTTTTTGAGAAAGATATTACAAAGCACAGGAGCCCTTGAGATCATGTGGGATAGGTAGGGACAAGAGCAGTAAATGGCCCAGGGAGCCCCACTTGCCCAGGTCTAAGGACCAGAGTGCTGCTGGCTTGTGTCTGCACAGACTGCCCCCCACTTATTGATCAGAACCAGCATATACTGCCTCAAGGCCAGTCTCTGTAGCTTCTGTGGAACTCAGCATAACATTCTTTTTATATAAGAAAAGCTCAATAAAGTTTGTTAATTGCTTGACACATAAATCTTATGGTTGTTTTTAACTAAAGAAAAAGAGCAGACTATTTGTGGTCTAAACTAACCACCCTCATTCACCACGGGAAGCCTGAGTCACAAGGCACTTGCGGCATATCGTAGCACACCTGAGACCAGATTTCTAATAAAGCCTTTCTGACTCTGTCACCTGTTGTTTCCACTGTACTAAGTTGCTTTGGGACCATCAGAAGTTATGGAAACAAAACTTGGGAAGATTGGGTTAGGTGGGAACCAAATAGGATATAAGAGGATTCAAAAAGTCTCTGGTAAGAATCTCTAAAATAAAGGGTCTACGATCAAACTATGGCTTCAGTAGAAGTTCTCCTCTCCCCTCCTGCAAATGATCCCTCACTACAAAAATATATATATATTATTATTAGAGGACTTACTAGTGACATTATGTTTATTGTTTTCTGACTGATTTATTTTTTGTAGTGGCTATTCTAATTTCTTTCCTTCATCTAGAGGTTTTCTCTTTGTGGTTACAATGAGGTTCACATAAAGCATTTTATAGTTAAGCAATCTGTTTTAAGCTGTTAATTTACCTTCGATTGCATACCAAAAAAAAAAAAAAAAGCTCTACTTTTACTTCCCTTCCTTCCACACTTTATGCCACACTTTACGTCTTTTTACAGTGCACGCCCATTATAAATTACAAAAAATTATTGCAGCTGTAGTTATTTTTATTCTATTATCTTTTAACTTTTATAGCAGAGTTTAAAGTGATTCATGCACCACGATTACAGAGTTCGAGTAACTTAAACTTGACGATATATTTAACTTCACCAATGAGTTCTGTACTTTCACGTTTTCATGTTGTTTCTTAGTATTCATTCACTTCCGCCTGAAGAATTCCCTTTCACGTCTTTTTATAAGGCAGGTCTGGTGGCGATAAACTCCCTCTGCATTTGTCTGTCTGGCCTTTATCTCTCCCTCAATCGAAAGGACAGAAGTGCTGGGTATAGTATTCTTGACGGTTCTTTCGTTTCAGCACTTTGTATACATCATCCCACATCCCCCTGGCCTGCAAGTTTTCTCTTGAGATATCCACCGATAGCCTTGGTGAGGGGGACCCTTTCATGTAATGAGTTGCTTTTCTTCTGCTGCTTTTGAAATTGGCCATCCTGCTTCCAAGGTCACTGATAGGTATGTCTCCCAGTGGGTCCCTAGGCTGGTAGGACTGCCTGTGGACTGCATCTGGGAGAGGCCGGAGCTAAATTACAGGGTCATTTCAGAATCTCCAAGAGTGAAGATGAACATGTGTCTCACTGGGTCCCTAGGATGACAAAAAAGCTTGGAAGAGCTGGAACTGAGTTATAGGGCCATTTCAGAAGCTGCAGTCAGACAAAGTTTGGTCGGCTTGCCTCTAGGGGCTCTCAGACTGGCTATGAAGAGCTGGAGCTGGTTCCCAGGCCACTTCAGGATCCACGGCTGGGACCAAGGTTGTGGACCTATTACATGAGACACAGGCAGACACAGGCAGACTCCTCCCAGGTCCCTTGGTGTCTGGTGCTGGTGGCTGGATCAAGGCCATACAAGAATGTATCTAAGTCCACAGGGGGATGGAACTGTATCCATGTCTGTAACCATGGTTGCATGTCAGCCACCTGGGCACAGCCTGCATTCTCAAAATGGTCCTCCTAGGTCTGAGACGCCACTGGGATTTCACAGTCCCCTACTTGGATCCCAAGGCTCTCATAAAGGCACTTTTGTCCATGGATGGCTGCCAAATTACTGTTGCTGAGTGGGGAATACAAGCAGGGAACGTCCTACTCCATCATTTTCTGATATCACTTTGCTAGAATATGTATTTTTTAAAACTATCAAAACACGACAGTAAAAGAGAAATAACCCAACTAGCAAATGGGCAAAAGACGTAAACAGATATTTCACTGAAGAGTGTAAGGCAAATAAACACTTGAAAAGATATTCAACTTCATTAGCCATTAGGGAAACGCAAATTAAAACCACAATGAAACTGGACTCCTCATATGTTGCTGGGGGGAATGTTAAACGGTACAGCTACTCTGGGAAATAATTTTGCTGTTTCTTAAACAACTAAACATTGTAAATATGATACAATCCAGAAATTGCATTCTTGGGTATGATTCCCAGAAAAATGAAAATTTATGTTCACCCAAAAGCCTGTGCATGAAGTCAGACCAAAGGGAATGTGGCAGAAAGGAACATCAGGAACTCATCTCTCCACCTGGACGACAATTGCACTGGCAGGATCCGTCTTATGTAGCTATTTTGGAATGCTGGACTGTATTTAGAGACATAACTTTCATAAACTTGGACAGTAAATCATAATTAACTTTAGTCAATTACAGCACAATGCTGGCTACCCATCCCTGACTTCCTAACCGACAGCACCATGGCAGGCAGCCATCCACGAGTATTCAGCTTGTCGGAGCCAAGGCGAACAATAAACCCTCCATCCTCCAAATATTAGGGATCTATGCTCAGATAGATGATTGATCCTTGTGATCACGAAGGGGCAGAAACAGAGGCAGGAAGTCATTGTTGCAATCCCCACCACAATTGCTGCAACACCCCTCCAACTGAAGTGACTTCCAGAGGATTTAAAGAGATGAAATCTTGAGGGGGAAAAAATGGTGTAGATAATAGAGGCTTTGTTCATCCCTCTTGCAACCAAATTAAAGACAGAAACACAGAGCAAACAGCAGGGAACATTGCCTGGGATCTAGATGAACAGAAGCACTATAACTAGGGAGAGAACTAATTAATTAACCTGCAATAGTAGAAGGTAGTGTTGGTGAGCAGCCTTTCACAGTGAAGGACTTGTTCACTCTGAGCACCAGGGCCCTGCTGGCTGCTGGGGGGAGGGAGAGGGGGCACCAGGGACTGACAGGAGGACACTGAGTTGTTGGAGCGAGGGCCAGAGGCAAGGCTCTCTCCTGAGTAGACATGCTGGCGGGATCCATTGTTCCTCTGTGAGCCCTACCTACCCCTTCCCAGTGCACAGATTCAGTGCCGTCATACCTGAGAAGTCATCAAACTGATAACAGAGGTTGTTCTGCCCAGAGGATTCCCTGAAACTCCACTGACTCCAATTCACAGCCCCACCCAAGCCACATTCAGGTGTGTCCTCGGCGAGTCTGGTGCTCCTTGCTGAGCAGCGCCAGGACTCACACTGGTGGCAGCTGGCCTCGGTTTCTGGCGTGGCCTCTTGAGGCAACTATAAGCACAGCATCTGTGGATTGCTTGCTGAATCTTAACAGGTGGCCCCGGAGGGGCACAGACTGGGGCTAAACTTGGCCTGAGCTGAACCCCTCTCAGGACTGTGCCACGGGACACCTACTACACAAGCCACGCTAATAAAACTGGGAGACTTAGGAGCTTTGCTTAGTTCATAGAAACAGACACAGAAAGGCAGCCAAAATGAGAAGACAAAGAAGCAGAAACCATATGAGAGAAGAGAACAGAGATCCGGATATAACGG
>NW_011888881.1:2400239-2401610 GCF_000151845.1 Pteropus vampyrus | reverse complement strand
TGTAATAAATATGTAAGGGGGAAGAGGGGTACTAGATTTAGTGGGGTGATCATTTTGCGAGCAATGTGCATCTCTGATCACTATGCCACTTACTTAAAAATGGTTAAAATGGTAAATTTTGCATTATGTATATTTTACCAAAAAGTCTTAAATAGTGTATTTTAAAAATTGGCGGGAGTGGAGGGGTTAGGGTGGGGACAGTAAAAGACAATAAAGCACTCCATGTTGCATAACTACGGAGCAGACCGTGCTGTGCACGGCAGACCACACCATGAAGGAGGCTCCCTGAAGTTGTGGGACTTGGCCCTGCAACCCTTACATCCCCACCGGCGGCAGGCATTGCTAATCAATCACAGACCCTGCTCATCCAGCACCCCGCTGTCAGAATCCTCTCCCACACGGGACCCCGGACAACCCCTGCTGCTTCCTCAGAGCTGATTTATGCGATGCCACGTCATTAGCTCTATGACCTCCTTGAAATAAATCTGACAGCGCCGGGGACGCAGATACTACAGACCCGATCACTCCTTTATTGGAAGGGCTATGCACTGCTGCACCCTACAAGCCTGTGAACCCAAAGAGATTTCAAGTTGAAGATTCAGTTGGTTTTCTTTGATGTCGTAATGGCCCTGAATAAAGCCCCGGGTGTGGCAAATGTGCCAGCGCCAGTACACTTGGATGATGCGGACCGCGTGGAGCAAACGGCAGTAACGAAGGCGGATGCGCCACATGCGGACCCAGGACTGGAGCCTGACCGCGGCCCATTCGTCCCGTGTATACGAATCTAGAGTCTCGCGCCGCCTCTTCTCCAGCCGTCTCGCCTGCATCTGCCTCCACCAGCGCTGAATGATGCAGGCCCTGAGCGCCGCGTGCAGCAGCGTCCGGCGCACCAGCGTGCCACGCCACCAGGCCTGGATGAACACTGCCGCCTCCTCTTGCGTCATGGTGATCTTAACTCCCTTGGAGCCTTGTAAGAGAAAAAGGGACACTTAGGAAGCGCATACATTTCGGCCAGAAAGGGGCCCGGATCCTCCACCGTTATCACCCCTTCATCTGTTCCGGAGAGCTGTTGGCAACGGCTGCAAGCGTCCTGCTTATGCCGTTCTCTACCTAAGGGACGCGGACACGTCATCTGGCCCTCTGAGTCCCGGGGTCTCCATCTGTAAAGTGGAGGGACACCTGCCCCTGCAACCTCACCTGGGTCCACGTGGACTTCGCTGGCCATTCTAGAGCAAGGTACACACCATTATCTAGAGGTGAGACAGATATACGTTTCACCCGGATCTGACCGTCTACCTGAGATCCATGTCACTTCTCTCCCGGCCCCTCCCATCTTCTGGAAAAGTACCGCCCTTCCCCCCACCCCTTGCC
>NW_011888881.1:2398434-2399109 GCF_000151845.1 Pteropus vampyrus | reverse complement strand
CTCATCAGTCTCGGAGCCGACGTTGGGTCTCGGCTCCGCTCTGAGCCGCTGTGCCACGTGGCCTCCAGCATCGGCCTGCTCTTCCGGTGCTTCTGATTCTCGCTGTTTCTAGACAATATCCAAGAAACCTCCACCCCGAATCTTTAAAACTCAGCTAAGCCAAAGGCGCCAGACTCTGACGAGGGCACCCTGTGTGAATCCACATGCTGCAGGAAGGACAGCCAGCATCAGCGGTGGTGGCCTGGACGTTGGGGTGGGACCTGATTGGGAACTTTCTGGATAATGGAACGCTCCAGATTTCGATTGTCATGGTGGTCACACAGGTGTGTAAACTTGTCCAAAAAAAAAAAAGTACACCTGAAATAGATACAAATGATCATATATACGTAAATTATACCTCAATAAAAATTGATTTCGATACCATAATCCACGCTGGCTATAATGCAGAGAGCCTCGTGCCAACGAGCGTGTTTGAGGTGGTGGTGGGGGGTGGGGTTCAGGTCTCTGTGCTCCCAGGGAGCACCCCACCCATGGAGCCCAGGGGAACAAAGGGGCTGGGGCCCCGGATGGAGGGGACTCGCACAGGAAAGAGGCCCAAGGGCTGGGGTGTCAGTGGATGTGGTGATCCTAAGGACAGTGAAGGTACTAGAGCCTTGAGTGCCACCAGGGCCAGCT
>NW_011888881.1:2389272-2390424 GCF_000151845.1 Pteropus vampyrus | reverse complement strand
ACAAAGGAGTTGGCCGGGCCCGGGGCGACGCGCAGGCCCTGGTCACCACGCTCTGCCGTCCGTGGCTCTAGCCGTGGCGTAATGGCGTTCGCCCACTTTGCAGATGAGGATACTGAGGCGCGGAAACCGCACGTGGCCTGCGCTGGTCTCAGAGCTCATCAGTCTCGGAGCCGACGTTGGGTCTCGGCTCTGCTCTGAGCCACTACGCCACGTGGCCTCCAGCATTGGCCTGCTCTTCCAGTGCTTCTGATTCTCGCTGTTTCTAGACAATAACCAAGAAACCTCCACCCCGAATCTTTAAAACTCAGCTAAGCCAAAGGCGCCAGACTCTGACGAGGGCACCCTGTGTGAATCCACATGCTGCAGAAGGGACAGCCAGCATCAGCGGTGGTGGCCTGGACGTTGGGGTGGGACCTGATTGGGAACTTTCTGGATAATGGAACGCTCCGGATTTCGATTGTCATGGTGGTCACACAGGTGTGTAAACTTGTCCAAAAAAAAAAAAGTACACCTGAAATAGATACAAATGATCATATATACGCAAATTATACCTCAATAAAAGTTGATTTCGATACCATAATCCATGCTGGCTATAATGCAGAGAGCCTCGTGCCGAAGAGCGTGTTTGAGGTGGTGGTGGGGGGTGGGGTTCAGGTCTCTGTGCTCCCAGGGAGCACCCCATCCATGGAGCCCAGGGGAACAAAGGGGCTGGGGCCCCGGATGGAGGGGACTCACACAGGAAAGAGGCCCAAGGGCTGGGGTGTCAGTGGATGTGGTGATCCTAAGGACAGTGAAGGTACTAGAGCCTTGAGTGCCACCAGGGCCAGCTCAGACTCAAGCCAACGAGGCTGAGGAGCCCCAGGGCTCAGGGGCAGTGGGGCAGCACCACCCGAGGGGCGGATTTGAGCGTGTGCTGGGTAAGGGGCCTGGGAGAGCATGATTGGCGCCCCCTGGCATGAGAGACACAGCGCAGGGAACGAGACATGAGCAGCCCTCTGGGGACCTCTGGGGCGATTCCTGGGCACGGCAGGACCAGCATTCCGCGGTCTCTCTCCATGCTCCCGCCCCACCCACACCGGCCAGTCTGCACCGCCTCCGCCAGAGTCTCCCCCCAGAGGTTCTCTGCAGACTCCTTCTACCGAGGGGAGGGCT
>NW_011888881.1:2388570-2389222 GCF_000151845.1 Pteropus vampyrus | reverse complement strand
AAGCCAACGAGGCTGAGGAGCCCCAGGGCTCAGGGGCAGTGGGGCAGCACCACCCGAGGGGCGGATTTGAGCGTGTGCTGGGTAAGGGGCCTGGGGAGAGCATGATTGGCGCCCCCTGGCATGAGAGACACAGCGCAGGGAACGAGACATGAGCACCCCTCTGGGGACCTCTGGGGCGATTCCTGGGCACGGCAGGACCAGCATTCCGCGGTCTCTCTCCACGCTCCCGCCCCACCCACACCGGCCAGTCTGCACCGCCTCCGCCAGAGTCTCCCCCCAGAGGTTCTCTGCAGACTCCTTCTACCGAGGGGAGGGCTGGGGGCGGAGAAGACAGGAGGGTCAGTGGGGCTCTGAATGTGCTCCCAGCCCAGAGCCTACAGGTCCGTGGGGAGTGAGCTGTGCTGGGATGGCCCCTGCCTTGGTCATTTCTTCTGCCTCCAACCACACTGGGGCTAGGTAACCCCCATGTGCAGACCCTAACACGGCTGTCCTCTCGGCAGCCTCCCAAGGGGTCACTTGGTGGATCTGCGTCCTGAGAAATCCCGAACCCCCTTATAGATCTCGCTGCAGCCCTCATCGGACCCTATTGTAGTCTCCCGTTTGCTCACTGGTTGCTGGAGGGCAGAGCCTGAGCGTTTTTCACATTTGTGAC
>NW_011888881.1:2385750-2388520 GCF_000151845.1 Pteropus vampyrus | reverse complement strand
GGGCTCTGAATGTGCTCCCAGCCCAGAGCCTACAGGTCCGTGGGGAGTGAGCTGTGCTGGGATGGCCCCTGCCTTGGTCATTTCTTCTGCCTCCAGCCACACTGGGGCTAGGTAACCCCCGTGTACAGACCCTAACACGGCTGTCCTCTCGGCAGCCTCCCAAGGGGTCACTTGGTGGATCTGCGTCCTGAGAAATCCCGAACCCCCTTATGGATCTCGCTGCAGCCCTCATCGGACCCTATTGTAGTCTCCCGTTTGCTCACTGGTTGCTGGAGGGCAGAGCCTGAGCGTTTTTCACATTTGTGACCTCAAAGTGTGCACAGTATCAGGATGCAGTAGGTAAAAAGTAAGTGTTCATTGAATGAGTAGTGAATGGGTGAATGAATGGACTACCCACCCCTACCCCACTTCCCTGGGAATGCCCAAAGCCCTCAGGGCCCGCCACCCTCTCCTCATTCCTTGGGGCAGAGCCTGCCATGCCCTTCCCTTGTCCCCTCTGCCCCAGTAGGGGTGGGGGTAGCCGTGGACTAGTGCTGAAAATCCCCAGGTCTGAGAGGAGGCTAGAGCATTTGGGGGCTGGAAGAGAAGGAAAGGCACGGGAAGGAGAAGGGGAGACAGAGTGTGACTTTCCGGACGGCCCGCCTGGAAGCCTGAATCCTCAGGCTGCGCCACCGAAGGGTCTCGTTGCTGCCTCTTCTGCCCACTGTCCGTTCACTGCTCATGCCAGGAGGTCCTGGCCGGTGTATTTTGAGAATGAGTCCAAGACCCCTTCATGGTCCAGCTGGGATCCTTGCCCCAGAACTGTGTCACCCACAAAAGACCATTTCTCTGCCCTTCCTAGTGGTCCCTAGCCCAAGCCTGACCCCTCCAGGGGTGATCAGGACCTGGGGCCAAAGAAGAACCCCTGAATTGACCTCATCTGGAGGCCCTGGCCCGTGAGACACAGTTGCTTTAACCCTGGGTCTCAGACGTGGGAGCTTGGCAGGGTCTCCATATTGTTTGTATAGGGTATCGTAGGGTTGAGGAAATTCAGGACCGAAGAGTCCTGAGTGGCTGACAGCCATGACAGTGTCCTGTGGGCCAGACTCTGTCTTACACTGTCTTATATTGGGTCCCCAAAACAGACTCTGAGATGGCACGTTGCATGTGCTTTGTAAGGAAGTGAGGAATACAGTATTGAGCGAAGGGAGGAGCCGGCCTACGACGTATTTACGGCAGATCTCAGCCGATCCTACAAGAAGTTTGGCAGTGGAGATGGTCCTTCGGAATTGTCCCAAATTCGGGCAGGCGGGCCTGGCCTTTGTGTCCAGCTATAGGAGTTCGCCAGGGCTGCTGCCACGAAGTATCACGAAGTGCCTGGCTTAGAGCAGCAGACGTTTGCTGTCTCATGGCTCTGGAGGCTAGAAGTTTAAAGTCAGTGTCTTGGCAGGGCCGTGCTCCCTCTGAAACCCGTGGGGAAGGCTCCGTCCTTGCTTCCTTCCAGCTCCTGGTGGCTCGGTGGCAACCTTGGGCGTTGCTTGGCTTATAGACTCATCTCTCCGATCCTTCCTCACGCAGCATTCTCCCCGTGTCCTCACGCACATCCCTGTCTGTGTCCAAATGTTCCCTTTTTATAAGGGTCAGGACCCACCCTCATTTTAACTTGACCACATCTGCAAAAACTCCGTTTCCAAGGTACTGGGATTAGGACTTCAACATATCTTTGGGGGCAGGGGACTATTCAACCCGAGACCCCAATCACAGCCCAGTCGCTGCCTGCAGGCTTCCTCTTAGGAGAGGCCATAACCTAGGGGTCAAGTCTCTTCTCTAGCGTCAAAGGCAGTTCCCAGCATGGGACACAGCAATGGCCCAGCAGCAGCCCGTGTTCCCAGCAGCCGTGGAGTGACAACCCGCTCTATCCACGAATACAGTACGACACACCCCTTTATGTCCCGCAGATCTACTCGCTCCCCATGAGGGCTCTGATTCTCTGGTTACCATGTACATCTCAGGCCATGACCGTTTGTCTCCCATGACGCCTGGGCAGCAGAGCCTCAAGTCCTGATGTGAATCACCTGAGCAGCATTCGTGGGTGTCCCTGCTGACACAGTGAGGGTTCATTATTCCTGCCCCTGCGGTGACTCCTTCCCTGACTCGCTTGCTTCTTGGCAAAACTATTCTGAAGCGACAGGGTCTTAGCTGTAGCTGTAAGTTTAACGAGACTCTTACTGTGACCTCTGATGACTGCCTTCCCTCCCTAGAAAATCAGACGGAGCCGGGGCTGAATACCCAGGTGAATAGTTGTAAGGAGTGGTCACAGGTGCACTACCGTTTTTACACCCTGCTTCTGAGACACATACGTTCTACCTGTTAGGGACTCAGCACCATGTGACGGGCATCGATTTAGGGCTGGGGTTGGCAAACTATAGCCTCTGGGCTAAATCCAGCCAACTGCCCGTTTTTGTTCATCCTGCAAAGAATGGCTTTGACATTTTTCAGTGGTCGAAAAAACTCAAAAGAATAATATTTCACGACACATGAAAATGATAAGAAATTCAAATTTCAGTGTTCATAAATAAAATCTTATTGGAAAACAGCCAGCCTGGATGGTTTGTATGCTGTCCGTGGCCACGTTTGCAGGACAATGACAAATGTGAGTGGTTGTGACAGAGACTATATGTGGCACTCGTCATTGTCACTGCTGCTGAGCACACAACATCACACTGGTCCAGCTGTAACTAAACAGTGTTTCGAATGCCACACGCATCGCTGTGCTGTGACTCATTTTTTA
>NW_011888881.1:2375690-2378115 GCF_000151845.1 Pteropus vampyrus | reverse complement strand
TCTTAGGAGAGGCCATAACCTAGGGGTCAAGTCTCTTCCCTAGCGCCAAAGGCAGTTCCCAGCATGGGACACAGCAATGGCCCAGCAGGAGCCCGTGTTCCCAGCAGCTGTGGAGTGACAACCCGCTCTATCCACGAATACAGTACGACACATCCCTTTATGTCCCGCAGATCTACTCGCTCCCCATGAGGGCTCTGATTCTCTGGTTACCGTGTACATCTCAGGCCATGACCGTTTGTCTCCGATGACGCCTGGGCAGCAGAGCCTCAGGTCCTGATGTGAATCACCTGAGCAGCGTTCGTGGCTGTCCCTGCTGACACAGTGAGGGTTCATTATTCCTGCCCCTGCGGTGACTCCTTCCCTGACTCGCTTGCTTCTTGGCAAAACTAATCTGAAGCGACCAGGTCTTAGCTATAGCTTTAAGTTTAACGAGACTCTTACTGTGACCTCTGATGACTGCCTTCCCTCCCTAGAAAATCAGACGGAGCCGGGGCTGAATACCCAGGTGAATAGTTGTAAGGAGTGGTCACAGGTGCACTACCGTTTTTACACCCTGCTTCTGAGACACATACGTTCTACCTGTTAGGGACTCAGCACCATGTGACGGGCTTCGATTTAGGGCTGGGGTTGGCAAACTATAGCCTCTGGGCTAAATCCAGCCAACTGCCCGTTTTTGTTCATCCTGCAAAGAATGGCTTTTACATTTTTCAGTGGTCGAAAAAACTCAAAAGAATAATATTTCACGACACATGAAAATGATAAGAAATTCAAATTTCAGTGTTCATAAATAAAATCTTATTGGAAAACAGCCAGCCTGGATGGTTTGTATGCTGTCCGTGGCCACGTTTGCAGGACAATGACAAATGTGAGTGGTTGTGACAGAGACTATATGTGGCACTCGTCATTGTCACTGCTGCTGAGCACACAACATCACACTGGTCCAGCTGTAACTAAACAGTGTTTCGAATGCCACACGCATCGCTGTGCTGTGACTCATTTTTTATGACCAGTACATATCCGTCATGTCAGGGCAAGGAAAGAGGAGGAAGGTAGACTTTACATGTCGCACTTTTGAGACAATGGCAAAGCGTTGTGTTCGTTAGGCAATGACACCGTAGCTGTGCTGAAAGGTATGAGACCGCTCAGTCTGCGCTGTTCCTAACTCACAGGAAAGCAATGAACATAAAATTCAGAAATGTCAAACTTCAAATCTCATCACAGCAGACTTTCTCCACAAGATAAAAAATGAAAATGAGTCTGCCAGCAGAAGACGTTTCCCCATTGCTCATGTGTTAGCCAAGCAAGAAAAGATGTTTACTAGTGGTGAGTTAATTAAATCATGTTTAATTGTAGCAGCTGAAAAAAAAAATGCGTCCCGAGAAAATAAACTTAACCCTATTAGCCTTTCAGTGAGAATAGCTGCTTCAGGCGTTGGTGACATTTGGAACCAAATCAGGAGTCCGTTTAAAACAAGCCAAATGATTTCAAGTGTTTTTCCTTGGCTCTTGATGAGTTGACAGATGCTACCAATACGGTCCAGCTGTTGTTCATGGAAGGGTGACTGCCAAGCTTGGAGTGACTGAAGAATTTAGGCTCTATGAATAGTCCGTGTGAAACAAATACAAATATTTGTTGAAGAAGTTGAGAAAACACTAATTCAGTGCCCCCGGGAGTGGAATCTGCTAAGATGTGATAAAATTCATCATGGAGAAATCACATGTGGACTGGGGAAAAAAAGCTTAGTTGCACAAATCTACAAAGTTTATGAAAATATAAAGAGCTTAAAGCTTATGGTTATTCACCGTATTATTCGTCAGCGTTTCCAGGAAACCGACGAGTCAACCATTCGCCGATGCTGAAAAGTCCCTGCGTATCCTGTCTCAGGCCACTCGCTTCTCTGTCCACACGAAGTGGACGCACAGCCTGAAGCTGCCCATTGAGAAGACTTTTCCTCACCAGCTCCTTCCACAGCTATCCCTGAGTGAGGCTGTGGGTCAGCTGCTCTCTGGGGAGGGCATCCACATACTCGGCTCCACAACCCGTAAATCAGGCTCACACATTTCCCTCTACGCCAAGGGGGTTCCCTTAAGCCCACAGGTATGAGCTGAGAGGGGATGGCGGCACCACAGCGGTGGCTTGTTCGAGAGTCTGGGTTCCCTGCCTAGGTGGCTGGCTCCTTCGCGTTCCCACTGCCCGTGTCCTTGCTGTCAGAGCTTAGGGAGGAGCGAAGGCAGCTGAAGTGACCGCTCAAAGGCTGACTGACAGCTGCGGGCCGCACTGCTGGGGGAGTCTGGGTGCTGTATCTCCGCATCCGCCACAAGCGAGATCTGTTTAACCAATAAGAGAGTGTTTTTTAATAGGTCATCTATTTACATTCATCGGTTCCTAATATTTGTGGATTTATTGCCATCTTATTTTCTGCTTT
>NW_011888881.1:2364680-2373650 GCF_000151845.1 Pteropus vampyrus | reverse complement strand
GAGCTCTGATTTTCAGTTTTTTCGCATCTTCTTTTAAAAAGAGTCCACATGACTTCTGTCCACTGAAGTTCCTAATTTTTTAAGTTCTATTAGAGATTTTAAAAATATATAAATGTACTCCATTATTCCTAAGAATTTATAGTGACAGAGAAAGACCCAAGCCTGTGCTCAAACATTTTGACCCATTTTCTTAGGACGTTTTCTGAGTTTTCTTTGTGGTCATGTGTCCTAGAGATTTGGGGTGAAAACATGAAAGCAGATTTTAGCCAGTGACTGAACATTTTCTTCTGCAGATAGCTTGTCTTTATTTTTTTAGTTGAAAACTTAGTTTCCTCTTCTTTTCAACTTCATTTTCCTCCCTTCCCTTCCTGAACAATTCATTTTGAAAGCCTTTAGTCTCATTAGGCTGGACAGTGCATCATAGGTGCACTGTGTGTGGGGGGGACGGGGGGGGTGCTAGGCACCATGGCATAGTGTGGGGTGTGGATCCCGAGGGTGAGGAAGATGTTGACATCATAGGTCTGCCAGGCGCGGAACCCTGATGAGGGAGAAGTCCACGCAGGGGCCTGCTGGCACAGAGTCAGAGCCAGGTGGGATTAAGAGGGGGTCCAAGGTCATGGCGGTAAGGGGCATCGCAGGGGGAGGAGGGCATCCTTGGTGCTAGCGTCATAACGTGAGCACAGCAAGAACATCTGCGGAGGGCACCCTGACATGTCCTGTCAGCCCAAGCTGGGTGACAGCAGCAGTCACACGGGACAGTGACCAATATGGGGAGCGGGAGCCTGAGCTACATGAAGAGGGTGATGGCCCAACAGGGTGTCAGAGCTCAAGCAGGGTGGGGACAGTGTCTGCGTGGGAAAGAGGCCAGTAGCAGCCATGAAAGATTAGTTAACATACAGGAGAGATCAAATAAGAACACTTATTAAGGATAATGAGAGAAAACTTATTAAGAATCATTTCTTAATCTTGGAAATAGGATAGAAATATAAAAACTTTGATTTTAGATTGAGATTGAAGTCTCAGTGTGAACTCATCCATTTTAATACAGATCGGTGATAGGTATAAGTGTGTGTGCTTGTGTGTATGCGACACAGATATTCCCTGTCCACTGAGAGGGCCTGGGGCCAGCAGCACCCCAGTGATGATGAGCACACCCTGCTGTGCACAGTGGGCTGCCACTCCGCCCCGAATTTTGCTGTTTCCCCTTGGCCACCAGTTTTTAAGGTTTGTAGGTGCAGCCCCCTTTCCTCGTTTTGTTGCTGGTGCTGAATTTGTACGGTATTTGATGTTCACATTGAAAAGCGGGGATCATCAGCCCAACTTCACAGCTCAGGAGGCTGGGGCCGAGGGGAGGGAAAATGGCACGTCCACGGCCACATGACAGCGGGGGGGGGGGCGGGGGCGGGGACAGGGGTCTGACCGCAGCCGGCCTGGCTCCACAGTCCTTGTTCTTTATTCTGAGACACTGAACAGGAGAGCGAAAGAGGCAAGGAGAGGAGACAGGAGAGACCAGGACCTGAGTGTGACACAGACAGGGCAGGAAATAGAGCTCACGCCCCAGTGCAAGACAGAGAGCTGGAGCCCGAGACCTCTGGGCTGCATCTCAGAACCTGTGCCAGTGAGCTGAGGGACCGGCCCGTCAGGGCAGCATAGGTGGAACAGTGCCTGAGAAAAGGCTTCTGAGCTGGCAACATTGATGGAGATTAGCCCAAGACCCCAGATCCCTCTCTGTCTGCAGGAGACCATGGGAAGGCGGTGCCCAGATGGGCAGAAGGGCAGCCTGACCTTGACCTCTTAATTGGCCCTTTATCATCACTTAGGCCCCGATCCCACCGCAGGTGGCAGCTTTTCACAGGAAGGGACTGTCAGACGTCCCTGCCACCTATCGATCTGGAGCGGTGTGTCTCTTCCTTCAGTCTCTCCTTACCCGGAATGTAGGGAGGCCGGTTTACAAATCAACAGGAGCCAGGATCCCAGAGCTTGGGGAGGGTAGGCTTTTCTCAGTCATGGGCAACTAGACGTACGTGGGTGAATTCCTGGCAAATGTGCTGCGTTGCCACTGCCCGTCACCTGCCCCTAAGACTTCCATTATCTACAACCTTGGAGAGAGGCACCGTTTACCTGGACCAAACATGAGTGATGCTCCCTGAGTTGGCCACATGGTGGATCTGTACCCCTGACTTTCCTGCCTATGGCAGGCATGGGCAAACAGTCTCTGCTCAGTCTGGACGAGGGCTCAGAATCCTTGTCCTCAGATAACCTCAGGGCCTCGGACAACCCCTGCCAACTCCTCAGAGCTGGCACCTGGGATACTAAGCATCTGCCGTCATTTGCCCTGACCCCCTGGAGCTTGTCCAACAGAGAGAGGCTGGGAAAAGACCACTTCACTACTTTGTTGGGAGGGGAATACACTCCGTCACAATGCAAGGCCCTGAGCCCAGCAGGATCTCTATCTCAAGATGCAGCTGGTCGGCCGTGACTCTGTACTGGCCCTTGATGAAACCTCGGGAAGTGCAGGAGTGGCACCTCCAGTAGGTCTGGATGATGCGGACCGCGTGGAGCAGGCGGCAGTAGCGCAGACGGATGCGCCACATGCGGACCCAGGACTGCAGCTTGACTGCTGCCCACTCCCTCCGCGTGAAGGTCTCCAGCGCCGCCCGCCGCCTCTTCTGCTGCGCCTCCAGCATGATCTGCCTCCACCAGCGCTGGATGACGAGAACCCTGAGCGCCGCGTGCAGCAGCGTCCGGCGCACCAGCGTGCCCCGCCACCAGGCCTGGATCTTCACCACCTCCGGCTTACTAGTGGGCGGCACATTTCGGTTTTCTGGGATCTTGCAAGAAAAAAAAAAAAAAAAAGACATTCAGAGAATGGTCCCCCACCCACTTCAGCCCCAGGTTTCGCCGGGAAGGGACCCTGAGTCCCCTTCGACAATCACCCCTTATTCTAAACCTCAGGAACCCTGGGTGGGACACCGGCTGGAACCAGAAGACTCGGTAGGTGTCCTGTCTGTCCTGTCTCTGGACATGGACATGGACATATTACACTGACCTCTGAATCTCAGAGTCCCTCTCTGTAAAATGGGAGCACGTCTGCCCTGGCTCCCCAGTTTTACATGGAACGAGTTGGCCAGCATAGAGCAAAAACTTCATAATCTATGGGTCAAAGGATGGTCAACCAAGATCCATGACCCTTCCCTTCGGACCCCACCCACCCGGTTGAGAAGCAGCATCTTTTGTTAATTCCGCCCGTTCATCTTTGACTCCAGCTCCAGTCCACAACATGCTCTCTCCCTCCGCATGTCATCGTACTAAAAGTTTCTTCCACCCCACAAAGTTCTGTCGCTCCTCTCTCTCTCACCCATCTCCACTTCTCTTGACTTTCACACTTTAAATCTTAAGTAACAATCAAACATACATGCACAAGCTCACACACACACACGCACGGGCACACAGACACACAGACACATACACCGTTGACGAAGCCCAGCCTCCCATATGTTGGCCGCTCCATTCCACAAACATGGCCCCCACATTCCCAGCCCCAGCCCTGCGTGTCTGGGAGGGTCATACTTCTCTGGGTGCATTATCTGCTCTCTTCACCTCAACCTTATTCACATTGTTAGCCTGAAAAAGAAATGGGGAAAGAAGACAGGCAAGAATGAGTTTATTCCTGTTTTTAGCTCTGGACCATGCAAAAGACACCAACCATGAGCACTAGGACACAAAGACCAAAGGCATCCAAGTCAGGGCCCCTCCTTACCTCTACCTCCTCCTTCGAGGTCGGTGGTGCTGAGGTTGACTCGGCCAGCTCCTTTCCCAGCTGAGGCTCATTTTCAGTGTGTGCACTAATATTTTCAGGCTGGCCCGCCTCCTGCAATCAGGAGTTAAGGGAAAGGCGAGAATGAGGGTGCTCTCCCTCCCTCTCCATTCGGTATCCCACACATCCCCAGCTTCCAGGGATTCTCAGAGTAATCAGATGTCGAGGGGGCCCCTCGTCTGAGAGATCTGTGGGGACATCCCCGAAAAGCCTGGTATGTCCATCTCTCGCTCACCATTGGTCCCACATGGATTGGGTGTAGATGGTTCAAATCCCCTCAGGTCTGTGTTGCTCTAGCCATGATGGGTAGAAAGAGTGAAATGGGGAGACCCGTGATGTCATAAGGGCAGTTATGACTCAGGAACCAGGATGGCTCCCAATACCTGAGTCTTCTCCAAGGAAGAGACAAAAGTCTGTGCATTTTTTTTCTTCCGGAAATGGCCAAAGCCCTGACTACAAAAACAAGATACCAGACATACTGTCGCATTCATGTAAAGGTGTATAAAGATGGCAATTAGTACTATCTCCAATTAGTAAAATTGTGGATTGATTTGATTTATAGTTCATTCATAGTATAGAAGAGCACATAATTGTTAAAAATAAAGAATTTGATCTAAATGTACTGATGAGGAAGTATATCCAAATGTATTTATAAGTGAAAAAGTTGCTGATCGTTATGACCCCATTTAGTAAATAAAACCATCAAGATACATAATTATACATATAGGTTGTAAATGCATATAAAGGGGAAGAGGGGTACATACACCAAGCTGCTACCAATGATCACCTTAGGAGAGAAGAGTCTAATTGCTTACCCATCCCAACAATGACCAGGGAACTCTGTGAAGTCCCCAGGATGAGCTGGGGCCTCCATCTCAGGTTCCAAAGGGCTCAACTGCTCTCCTGTCTTCTTCTGCCCCTGATGGACTCAAGGCCACAATCAGATGGGTGAAGGGCAGCCACTGCGGAAGTTCTTTGCTCTGTTCTTAGCTCTGACATACGCAAAAGACACTAGTCACAGGCCCCAGATATTAGCTGGGGACCTCCCCACCTCTGCCTGCTTCGGTCCTCTGAAGACCCACCTGTGAGGCAACTTCATGGCAATCACAGAACAAAAATCAGATACGCAAAAGATAAAAGATGAAGGAAAGGAATGAAAGCATTCTGCTACAGAAAAACATACTTCCACAAAGGAAGACAGCACGAGAGGAAGAGAGGGTCTACAAAACAGCCACGAAATAACAAGATGGCATCAGAACGTCCTTACCTACCGATAAGTACTTTAAATGTAAATGGATTAAATTCTCCAATTCGAAGACATAGAGTGGCTAAAGGAATTATGAAAAAAACACAACGACTCTATGCTGCCTGCCAGAGATTCATTCAGCTTTAAGGACACACACAGACTGGAAATGAAGGGATGGGAAAATATATCCCATGCAAATGGAAACCAAAAGGGAGCGTGAGTAGTTATATTTATAACAGACAAAATAGACTACAAGTAAAAAACTAACAGGATGCAAAGAAGGTCTTTCTATAATGATAAAGGGGTCAATTCATCAAGAGGCTATAATGATTTGCAGATATACACAATCAGTATGGGAGCACCTAAATATATTAAGCAACTACTAATGGATCTGAAGGGAGACATAAACGATGATACGGTAAGAGTAGGCGACTTCAACACCCCCCTTTCAACTACGGATAGATTCTTTAGACAGAAGATTAATAAGGAAAAATTGGACTTCAACCAAATATACCTAAGATATATACAGAATACTTAATCCAACAGTCCCAGAATATACATTCTTCTCAAGTGCACATAGAACATTCTCCAGAATAGATCATATGTTAGGTCACAAAATGGGTGTTAATGAATTTAAGATTTAAATCATACTAAGTATCTTTTCTGATAATGATATGAAACTAGAAACCAATAATAAAAGGAAAACTAAAAAGATCACTGATAGGTGGGAACTAAACATATACTTCTGAACAAGTGAATCAAAGAAAACTGAAAAGGAAAATTACAAAATATCTTGAAACAAAAATAGAAACTCAATATACCAAAACTATGGAATACAGCAAAAGCAGTTCTCAAAGAGAATTTTACAGCAATAAATGAATACGTTAAGAAAAAAGATCTCAAATAAATAACCTAACTTTACACCTCAAAAACTAGAAATAAAATGAAACCCAAAGTTAACAGAAAGAAGGAAATAAAAAAGATTAGAGCAGAAAAAGATAAACTGGAGACCACAAAAATAGAAAATATTCATAAAATTAAGATAAACAACATTGACAAACCTTTAATTAGACTAAGAAAAAGACTCAAATAAATAAAAAATGAGAGAAGGAACATGACAACTGATACCACAGAAATACAAAGGAACTTAAGCGATTACTATAGACAACTAAATGCCAACGAGTTGATAACCAGAAAAATTGGATGAATTCCTAGAAGCATACAACCTACCAAGACTGAATCATGATAAAATAGAAAACTTGAACAGAGCAATAGCAAGTAAGGAGATGGAAGTAGTAATTAAAGATCTCCCACCAGGCCCGGACTTGGTGGCTTTACCGGTGAATTCTACGAAATGTTTAAAGAAGAATTAATTCTAATCTTTCTCTCAACTCCCCCCCCAAAATTAAAGAGGTGGGAATACTTTCAAACTCATTTCATAAAAACAGCATTACCCTGATACTAAGGCCAGATAAGGACGGTATAAGAAAAGGAAATGACAGGCCAATGTCCCTGAAGAACGTAGATATAAACGTTCTTAACAAAGCACTAGCAAACGAAATTCAACAGCAAATTATAAGGATCATACACCAAGAGCAGATGAGATTTATCCATGGGATGCAAGGACAGTTCAACATACTCGAATCAATAAACATGATATCCCACATTCGCAAAACGAAGGATAAAATTCACATGGTCATCTCGATAGATACAGAGAAAGCGTTTGACAAAATTCAAAATCTTTTCATGATAAAAACTCAACAAATTTGGTAGCTAAGAAATAAACCTCAACATAATAAAGGCCATATATGACAAGTCCACAGATAACATCATACTCAATAGTGAAAAAGTTGAAAGCTTTTCCTCTAAGATCAAGAATAAGACAAGGATACCCACACTCCCATCCAACGTAGTACTGGAAGTCTTAGCCAGAGCAATTAGGTGAAAAAAATAATAAAAGTCATCCAAATTGGAAAGGAAGAAATAAAGTTATCTCTTTGCAGATAACATGACCCTAAATATAGAAAACCCTAAAGACTCCACCAATAAACTGTGAAAAGTAATAAATAAATTCAGTAAAATTTCAGGTACAAAATAAATATACAAAAATCAGTTGCATTTCTATATACTAACAACAAACTATTGGAAAGAGAAATTAAGAAAACAATCTCATTTACAACAACATCAAAAACAATAAAATACTCAGGAGTAAAATTAGCCAAAGAGGTGAAAACTGTAAGTCATCGATAAAAGAAACTGAAGAACATACAAATAAATGAAAAGATGTCCCATGATTCAGAAGAGTTAATATTGTTAAAATGTCCATACCACCCAAATCCATCTATAGATTCAATGCAATCCCTATCAAAATTCCAACGGCATTTTTCACAGAAATAGAAAAACAATCCTAAAATTCATATAGCACCACAAAAGACCCAGAAATAGCCAAAGCAAATTTGAAAAAGAACAAAGCTGGAGGCATCACACTTCCTGATTTCAAACCATATTGCAAAGCTAGAGTCATCCACATAGCATGGTACTGGCTTAACAAGAGACACATGGATCAATGGAACAGACTTGAGAGTCCAGAAATAAATCTCCACTTATATAGTCAACTAGTATTTGACAAGGGAGCTAAGAATACATCATGGGGCAAGGAGAGTCTCTTCAATAAATGGTGCTGTGGAAACTGGATATTCACAGCAAAAGAATGAAATTGGACCCCCATCTTATACAATCACAGAACCAACTTAAAGTGGATTAAGGACTTAAACATAAGATCTGAAACCATAAAACTCCTAGAAGGTACCATAAGAAAAATGTTCCTTGACATTGGCCTTGGCGGTGATTTTCTGGATGACACCAAAAACATAAATAACAAATGCAAAAATCAACAAGTGGTACTACAGCCTATAAAGTGGCAACCCAGTCCCAGCTCAACTGAACTCCCGATTAGCTGAAAAAAATGACCTCCTTCAGTCTCTACTGCTTTTATCCAGTGTTTGGCAAACAACTTAAAAAATGAGACACATGAAGGAGGGAAACGTGACATGTGATCAGAAGGAAAAGTCAATAGAAGCAGGTCATAGATGACTCATGTTGGAATTAATAGACAAGAGCCTTGAAATAACTAACATGATATAAATATAAATACAATGGACAACGAATTTAGAGGAAGAGGCAGACAAAATAAGTAGGAAAATGGAGGACTTTAGCAGACAAATAGAAACTCAAAAAACAGAATGAAAACTAAGTAAAAATTCCAAAACTGAAAAATATCCAAAATAAATAATTCACTGGATAGGGTACCAAAAGAAAGAATCATTAAACTCAAAGACAGGTCGAAAATTATACAAACGTGAAAATACAAATAAAACCACATACGAGCACAACAGTGAAATTGCTGAAAAAGATTTTTAAAAATCTTTAAAAACCGGAGAAACGGGTTACACTCTATCTAGCGGAAGAAGGATTAAAATGACAGATGAGTTGTCACCAGGAACAATGGAAGCCAGAAGAAAATAGAGTGACATTGTAAAGTACTAAAGACAGGGCGGGATGGGGCAGGGGCTCCATAGTGTAGTGGTTAGCACATCTGCTTTACACACAGAAGGTTCTGGGTTCGCGCCCCAGGTGGAGCCACGGACCATGCCCTGGGTGTGCCGGGGCGCTGGGCTGCAGCAAGCGTGTTGGAGGAGACACTCGCCTTCAGAGATCCAGCTCTTAAGGGGAGACGCAACATCCATAGGTCAGGGGTGGAAGTTGGTGGGTGAGGGGCAATGAAGGGGGGGGTGGGGGAGACATGGTGGGGGAAGGGGAGCCAACCTAGAATTCTATACTCAAAGAACATAACATTAAAAAATAAAGACATAGAAGTAAAACCAAAAGGTCTGTTCTTACCACTTCT
>NW_011888881.1:2361829-2364630 GCF_000151845.1 Pteropus vampyrus | reverse complement strand
AAGGGGAGCCAACCTAGAATTCTATACTCAAAGAACATAACATTAAAAAATAAAGACATAGAAGTAAAACCAAAAGGTCTGTTCTTACCACTTCTGCTTAACAGTGTACTGAAGGTCCTAGCCAGTGCAATATGGCAAGAAAGTCAAATAAAATGCCTAAAAATGTTTTTAAAGTTATTCATAGACAGTATGATTATGTACAGAAAAATTTCCAAAGAAATCTACCCAAAAAACTATTAGAATAATGAAATCTAGCAAGCATGGAGTACCCATGGAGTTGTTTGCACATATCTGTGAATATACTAAAAACCACTGAACTGTATACTTTAAATGGGTGAACTGTATGAAATGTAAATTATATCCCAATAAAGATGATTAAAAAGAAAAAGAAAAAGCACACCAAAATTTGAAAGACACAAGGACAACATACAAAAATCAACTGTATTTCTATACATCGATGAACAGTTGGAAAATTCTTAATATAGAAGTGTAAAGTTGAAGGATTTACATTATCTGATTTCAAGACAATGGTTTACTGTCTTAAAATAACTATAAGGTTACAGTAATCAAGACAGCGTGGTTTTAGTGTAGGAAGAGACAGATCAATGATACAGAATAGAGAAGCCAGAAATAGATGCACATTTATAGTCTATTGATTTTTTTAATGTACCAAGATAATTCGATGCAGAAAGGAAATGCATTTTTCAATGGAAAAAGAATCTTGACCCCTATCTAACAACACAGACCCCCGAAAAATTAATTCAAGAGCTATCAGAGGCCTAAACAAAAACTGAAGCTAAAACTATAACGCTTCTAAAAGAAAAACCATGGGAATTATTTTGTGACCTTGGAGTTGACAAAGATTTCTTAGACAAGATAGAAAAAGCACTAAGTATAAAATATTGATAGACTGGACTTCATCCAAATTAAAACCATCTGTTCATCAAAAGACAGCATCTTTAAAAAGTCACAGGCTTGGGAAAAGGACATTTATCTGACAAAGGACTCGTATCCAGAATATAAGAACTTCTACAACTCAATAATAAAGCCCAGTAACCCAATAAAAATTGTTAAAAGGCTTAAGCCAATACTTCAAAAAAGAAGATATGCAAATGGCCACCAAACACACAAAATGTTGCTCAACATCATTACTTATTAGGAAAAGGCAAAATTTAAACCACAATGGGACACTGCGGCCTATCTACTTAGTTGATAAGATATGATGGTATTAAACAATAAAAAGCAAAGAACTAATGATACATGCAATGAGATGGATAAATTCTACAGACATGTTGAGCAAAAAAACCCAAACCAAAAAAAAAGTGTTTCATTCCACTTATATGAAGTTTCAAAACATGCAAAACTAATACATAGTGATAGACATCAGAGCAGTGCTTGCCTCTGGGAGCTGAGAATCATTAGAAAGAGGCACAAAGAAACTGTCTGGGTGACAGAAACATTCTATGTTAGGATAAAGTATAAATTATGGAATATATATATTTGTCAAAACTTATTTAACTGCAAACTTAAGATTTCTTCATTTGACTGTACATAAATTATACCTTGATTTTTTTAGATGAAGTTGAAATAAAGACATTTTTCAGAAAAACCAAAGTTGAGATCAGTTATCATAAACAGATCCGCACTACAAGAAATGCTAAAGAAAGACCCCAGATGGAAGCCCAGATCGGCAGGTAGGAATAAAAGCTCAGAAATGCTGAGTGTGTGGGGAAATAGAAAGGCTCAACTTTTAAAGCTTCTTTAAATCCTGTCCAACCCAATATCAGCAAGATGGAGTTAAGTGTACTATAGTCAATCCTTCTCAGTGACCACAACTAAAAACTTTGAATAGAATACAAGAAGCAACTGGCCTGTGAAAAGTCAAGAATGGTGGGTAAATTAGGGAAGAAAGTCAAAACTTGAAGAATGATCAGTTCCAGTTTCAAGGTCAAAGTTGAGGGCAGCCCCCAATTCAGAACTATGTAAGTGAAGGCAGCACATAATCCAAGAGAAACCCCTCTTTTTTACCAGAGGATCAGGGTGGGTGGGGGGAAGGTACCTCCTCAAGCCAGAGACTACGGATGGACAGCATCCTTTACTTTTTTCTGTTTTTATCTTTTTGCTTCCTTCCTATGGCTCTAAGAGCCCCAAAGTTAAGTCACAGCGCTGCACTGCCATGGCCGGGGGTGCTATGAGCCCCTGGAAAACCATCTCCTTGGAAATGTCCAAGATACAATCGAAAATTACGCAACGTATGAAGAGCCAGGAAAATCTGATTAAGTCTCAAGGAAAAAGAAAATCAATTAATGTTAGAAGTATCACACAAAGACTTTTAAGCAGTTATAACCATCATCCATGAGGTAAAGGTGAACTCCTTCTAAATAAACAGAAAAGTAGGTGTTCTCAGAAGAGGGATAAACTATAAAACAAAAAATTTTTGAAATTTTATAACTGTAAAATACAGTATATGAAGTAAAGAATTCACTGACATGATCTGTCTCCGTTAGCAGAATGGAGGTGACAGAGAAATCAGTCAGTGAGCTTGAATATAGAGCTTATAAATTAGATAAACTGAACAGAGAAAAAATATTGAAAAAATAAAGAGCCTCAGCAACCTGTGGAACAATATCGAAAGATCTCACATTTATGTTATTGACGTCCCAGAAAGAAAGGAGAAATTGGTATAGAAAACTTTTTGAATAAAGGCTAAACACTTCCCAAATTTGGTGTAAGTCATATATTTATAGATTCAAGAATCTCAGCAAACACCAAAAAGGATATACTCAATCAACAACAAAAAA
>NW_011888881.1:2357375-2361779 GCF_000151845.1 Pteropus vampyrus | reverse complement strand
GAGGGATAAACTATAAAACAAAAAATTTTTGAAATTTTATAACTGTAAAATACAGTATATGAAGTAAAGAATTCACTGACATGATCTGTCTCCGTTAGCAGAATGGAGATGACAGAGAAATCAGTCAGTGAGCTTGAATATAGAGCTTATAAATTAGATAAACTGAACAGAGAAAAAATATTGAAAAAATAAAGAGCCTCAGCAACCTGTGGAACAATATCGAAAGATCTCACATTTATGTTATTGACGTCCCAGAAAGAAAGGAGAAATTGGTATAGAAAACTTTTTGAATAAAGGCTAAACACTTCCCAAATTTGGTGTAAGTCATATATTTATAGATTCAAGAATCTCAGCAAACACCAAAAAGGATATACTCAATCAACAACAAAAAACGACCGACTCAAAAAATAGGCAAAGAACTTAAATAGACATTTCTCCGGATATGCGGATGACCAAAAAGCACATGAAAAGATGCTCAACATCACGAATCACTAGTAAAATGCAAATCAAAACCACTGCGAGACACCACCGCACACTCATTAGAACACCTATCAAAAAAAAAAAAGAAACTGGAACTCTCAAGCACTGTTGGTGGATTTACAAAATGGTGGAACCACTATAGAAAACAGTTATGGCAGTTCTTCAAAACATTGAAACAGAACCATCATATGATCCAGCAATACCACTCGTGAGTATATATCCTCGAAAGCAGGTTCTCAAAGATATTTGCACACGCATGTTCACAGCAGCACGCTGCACAATAACCAAGAGGTGGAGTCACCCCAAAGGACTACTGACCAAAGAATGGATAAATAAAATGTGGTATCCACATGCGCTGGAATGTGATTCAGCTTAAGAAGGAAAGAAATCTTATCACATGCCATGTGGATGAACCTTGAAGACATTAAGCTAAGTGAAATAAGCCAGACCCCAAAAGACAAACACTGTGTGATTCCACTTACGTGAGCGATCCGAAGCAGTCAAAGCCATAGAAACAGAAAGGAGAATGGTGGTCGCCAGGAACCGGGGACCAGGCACCAGGGACTGGGGGTGGTTAGTGTTTAATGACTATAGAGTTTCAGAGGAAGATGAAAAAGTCCTGGGGATCCACTGCACGTGAATAGCCTCGAAACCACTGAAATGCACACTTACAAGATGGTTAAGATGGTATATTGTGTTTTTTACCGCAACTATCACAAGCAATGAGACTCCATCTATACCAAGGAAGTCTCAGCTGACCAGGGTTGAGCATAGAAGTCATAGGAGAAATTCTTTTGTTCAATTTTGAACTGGGAAAGTGCTAATAGGAAAAGTGTTCCCATGTTAAGGGGCATTTCTGTCAGCATCTTCTGATCCGTAACAGGATGTTCGGGGGTGCGGTCTGTGAATCGGACCCTCTGGAGCCGGGAAGATGAAGGCGGGAGCAGGTCTGTTCGAGGGGGAGGCCCGTGAGCACGGGGCAGCCGGGCAGCCCTGTGGCTTCCTCCCCTGAGGGGACCACACTGCCCCTTGCGAAGCACAGGCTCGCAGGGTGAGGAAAACGTCGGCGTGGCATCCTTGACCCTTCCACTCGCTCCCAGAGGAGGCCGTAGGGCGCCCCTGTCCCTCCTGCCTGCCTCTTCGCCTCAAGATGAAACCAGGTCAGCGCACGTTCCTCTGACACATTTACCTGGCAGGGTCGGGTCATGCAGCCTGGCTGTCACTTAGGCCAGGGGCAGAGCCATTCCCGACGTGGGCCCTCATCTCCCAGGCAGTCCGACCTGGCCCGAGGGGGGCAGGGCAGCCCAACCTGGAGGCCTGGCTGTCGTCTCAGCTCTGACACGCACTTGGACAGGGGGCTTAGCTTCTGACCCCTACTGTCCCAGAGCAGAGGGTGGGGAATGGCCTAATGTCACAGAGGACACTCAGGGACTAGGAGCCAGGAGCCAGCTGAGGGCTCCATCCTCGAGCTCCCTAAAAAAGGGCAGAAAGCCCTCAGGCCAGAGAGGGGCAGGACAGACAGACCGTCAGTCTTGGCACCGCCCCCCCACACCCCCAATCCTACCCCCCTGCCCCGGCCTTTTCCAACCCACAGTCCCTCTGCCCGTTCCTTCCCCACCCAAGAAGCTACAGGAGACAAGGCCCAAAAGAGAGGCTTTTAATACAAAAAGGGAAGGACGTGGCCTGGGAAGGACTTAAATAAAGGGGATGAGAAGGTTAGGAGCCCGCGGCCGTGGGCCTGGGACCCCTCCGAAGCGGGATGATGCAGACAGAGTTCCGAGCCTCTCTGATTCGCCACCAGCGGCCCAGCCTGCGGGGGGCAAGGGGAGAAGCTGAGGCCGGGTGCAGCTCTACCCCGACTCCCAGGCAGGGCCCAGCCAGCCCCACCCTGCCCCACCCTCGCCCCTCCAGAGGTGCCTCATACCTGTGCTCCTGCCCCACCCCAGCCACGAGGAAGTCCCCAGCGCTGGAGAACTTGAGGCTATTGATAAAGCCCACCTGAGAAACGGGAGGGGCAATGAAGATGGACATGAGAACAGACCCCCGCGGCACAGCCGGAGCATCGCAGTCAAGGGCTTGGCCTCGCCTGGCCTGGGTTCAGTCCCTGCTCTGCCTCCTGCCACCTGGGCCAGCCCTTTACCCCTCAAGGCCTCAGCCTCCCCATGGCCGAGATGGGGGTACGCAGAGCGCCAGCCTCGTAGCAATTTCACGAGGATAAAGATGACAATGGACACCGAGTGGCCCAGGGTCTGGCTCCTGGCTGTGGGGCCCTAGAGACCCCATGACCATCACCATTGACCCAAGTTCTGCACTGTCACCAGATGTCACTGACAGACCCTGCCACTCTCCCCTAGGGCCACCCGAGACCGCGCACCCTAGCTTAGCATCAGTCTGGCACCAGCCATGCAGAAACGATCGCAGGGCCAGGCCTTCCGTGCTTCTGTCCACGTTGTTCCCTGCCTTGAACCCCAGCACCCAGGACAGGGAGGGGAGTGGAGCAGGGGAGAGGGGAAGGGAGGAGGGAGAGGGGAAGGGAGAAGGCCATCCATGACATCTCTTTATAGTCCCTGCCAGACCCCGTGCTACGAGCTGGGACTATAAAGAGATGTCATGGATGGCCTTGCTCTGAGGAGGCACCCTTCTGGTACTGGGCCTGGGGAGTGTGGCAGACGGGCTGGGCGTTCAAGCCTCGCTCACCAGGGGGATGTCGCAGAGAAGGTCAAGCCGCCGGAAGCCCTCCCCACACTGCCAGAGCCGCAGACAAGAGCTGTGGGAGCCTGGAGGGCAGGGAGATGGTGAGCACCAGCGCCGGCCCGTCCGGGGACTCCCTCCTCTCTGCCGCCCAGGGCACTCACCTGTGGCCACGAGGTCTGTGTTGAGCAGGGCTGCCACCGACGACACCCAGAAGGGCTGCTCCAGGCCGGGCTCCCCCCGCAGCCCATGGGCTTCACGCTGCAGAGCAAGTGGCCGTTTTTTGGAGAGGCCCCACAAAGCCACAGAGCTGGAGACAGAGAGCAGCGTCAGTGAGGGGGCCGGGGTCGGGGCAGAAAGGCCAAAAGGCACAGAAGGGATCAAGCGTATACCAGCCGTGAGACACAGACGACGTAACCTGAGCTGTCTGCCTTGTGTCCTCATCTATGCAAAGGGGTTACAACAGCTCCCGAGCAAGGGGGACTCTACGAGGGCTCCAGGAGCAGTGGCGGTGTCGGGAGACATCCCAAAGGCATCTTACCCATCGTCTGCGCCTGACACCATGTGCTCCTCATTGATGAGCTGGATGCTGTCGATGGAGCCCCTGGAGAAAGGGGCAGTGAGGGGCGTACCCTAACTCCACCCCGCCCATGGAGCCCGACCCGAAGCAGCTGCCACAGCCTCCACATGGCCTTACTGGTGGCCGTAGAAGACAAGCTGCGACTCCTCGGGGATCTTCCACACACGCACGGTCCCGTCCCGGCCTCCAGCCGTCACGCAGCACTCCCGGCTCAGGGCATCCAACGCAGCCACGGCGTCCTGGTGCCCGAAGCTAGAGAGGGGACCGAGGGAGAGGGGGTCACAGGTGGAACTGCACCTGCACGCCACACGCCCTCCACCCGCGGGCGCCGAGGGAGAGGGGGTCACAGGTGGAACTGCACCTGCACGCCACACGCCCTCCACCCGCGGGCGCCGAGGGAGAGGGCGTCACAGGTGGAACTGCACCTGCACGCCACACGCCCTCCACCCACACACACTCACAGGGTCTCCACGTAGGCGTTCTCTGCCACGTTCCACACCTTCACGGAACGGTCGTGGGACGTGCTATAGAGCTGGTGGGTGCCTCTGCGGAATGCCAGCCCCTAAGGGTGCAGAGAGGACAAAGGGGGCCTGGACTACAGAGGGCGAGACAGAGGTCAGGCCCAGGGCGGACTTTGTGAAAAGCAAGTCACA
>NW_011888881.1:2356021-2356634 GCF_000151845.1 Pteropus vampyrus | reverse complement strand
CCATCACCATTGACCCAAGTTCTGCACTGTCACCAGATGTCACTGACAGACCCTGCCACTCTCCCCTAGGGCCACCCGAGACCGCGCACCCTAGTTTAGCATCAGTCTGGCACCAGCCATGCAGAAACGATCGCAGGGCCAGGCCTTCCATGCTTCTGTCCACGTTGTTCCCTGCCTTGAACCCCAGCACCCAGGACAGGGAGGGGAGTGGAGGAGGGGAGAGGGGAAGGGAGGAGGGAGGGTCCGGCCAGACCCCGTGCTACGAGCTGGGACTATAAAGAGATGTCATGGATGGCCTTGCTCTGAGGAGGCACCCTTCTGGGACGGGGCCTGGGGAGTGTGGCAGACGGGCTGGGCGTTCAAGCCTCGCTCACCAGGGGGATGTCGCAGAGAAGGTCAAGCCGCCGGAAGCCCTCCCCGCACTGCCAGAGCCGCAGACAAGAGCTGTGGGAGCCTGGAGGGCAGGGAGATGTGAGCACCAGCGCGGCCCGTCCGGGGACTCCCTCCTCTCTGCCGCACAGGGCACTCACCTGTGGCCACGAGGTCTGTGTTGAGCAGGGCTGCCACCGACGACACCCAGAAGGGCTGCTCCAGGCCGGGCTCCCCCCGCAGC
>NW_011888881.1:2349475-2353076 GCF_000151845.1 Pteropus vampyrus | reverse complement strand
AAGTGGCCCAGGGTCTGGCTCCTGGCTGTGGGGCCCTAGAGACCCCATGACCATCACCATTGACCCAAGTTCTGCACTGTCACCAGATGTCACTGACAGACCCTGCCACTCTCCCCTAGGGCCACCCGAGACCGCGCACCCTAGCTTAGCATCAGTCTGGCACCAGCCATGCAGAAACGATCGCAGGGCCAGGCCTTCCGTGCTTCTGTCCACGTTGTTCCCTGCCTTGAACCCCAGCACCCAGGACAGGGAGGGGAGTGGAGCAGGGGAGAGGGGAAGGGAGGAGGGAGAGGGGAAGGGAGAAGGCCATCCATGACATCTCTTTATAGTCCCTGCCAGACCCCGTGCTACGAGCTGGGACTATAAAGAGATGTCATGGATGGCCTTGCTCTGAGGAGGCACCCTTCTGGTACTGGGCCTGGGGAGTGTGGCAGACGGGCTGGGCGTTCAAGCCTCGCTCACCAGGGGGATGTCGCAGAGAAGGTCAAGCCGCCGGAAGCCCTCCCCACACTGCCAGAGCCGCAGACAAGAGCTGTGGGAGCCTGGAGGGCAGGGAGATGGTGAGCACCAGCGCCGGCCCGTCCGGGGACTCCCTCCTCTCTGCCGCCCAGGGCACTCACCTGTGGCCACGAGGTCTGTGTTGAGCAGGGCTGCCACCGACGACACCCAGAAGGGCTGCTCCAGGCCGGGCTCCCCCCGCAGCCCATGGGCTTCACGCTGCAGAGCAAGTGGCCGTTTTTTGGAGAGGCCCCACAAAGCCACAGAGCTGGAGACAGAGAGCAGCGTCAGTGAGGGGGCCGGGGTCGGGGCAGAAAGGCCAAAAGGCACAGAAGGGATCAAGCGTATACCAGCCGTGAGACACAGACGACGTAACCTGAGCTGTCTGCCTTGTGTCCTCATCTATGCAAAGGGGTTACAACAGCTCCCGAGCAAGGGGGACTCTACGAGGGCTCCAGGAGCAGTGGCGGTGTCGGGAGACATCCCAAAGGCATCTTACCCATCGTCTGCGCCTGACACCATGTGCTCCTCATTGATGAGCTGGATGCTGTCGATGGAGCCCCTGGAGAAAGGGGCAGTGAGGGGCGTACCCTAACTCCACCCCGCCCATGGAGCCCGACCCGAAGCAGCTGCCACAGCCTCCACATGGCCTTACTGGTGGCCGTAGAAGACAAGCTGCGACTCCTCGGGGATCTTCCACACACGCACGGTCCCGTCCCGGCCTCCAGCCGTCACGCAGCACTCCCGGCTCAGGGCATCCAACGCAGCCACGGCGTCCTGGTGCCCGAAGCTAGAGAGGGGACCGAGGGAGAGGGGGTCACAGGTGGAACTGCACCTGCACGCCACACGCCCTCCACCCGCGGGCGCCGAGGGAGAGGGGGTCACAGGTGGAACTGCACCTGCACGCCACACGCCCTCCACCCGCGGGCGCCGAGGGAGAGGGCGTCACAGGTGGAACTGCACCTGCACGCCACACGCCCTCCACCCACACACACTCACAGGGTCTCCACGTAGGCGTTCTCTGCCACGTTCCACACCTTCACGGAACGGTCGTGGGACGTGCTATAGAGCTGGTGGGTGCCTCTGCGGAATGCCAGCCCCTAAGGGTGCAGAGAGGACAAAGGGGGCCTGGACTACAGAGGGCGAGACAGAGGTCAGGCCCAGGGCGGACTTTGTGAAAAGCAAGTCACACAGCACAGGGAGCCCGCTCCCCGAGAGCACTCCGTGAGGCGCTTCTACGCAGCCCTCTCCAGAGCCAGGGGTATGCTCACCTGCGCTCACCTGCCCTTGAGTAGCTGCAGACCTCTCAGAGGCCTCCCTGCTCCCTAGGGGAGCTCAACTTGGTCCCCCTAACCCTGTCCGTTTAGCCCATTCACGTCCTTCACAGTGCCACTCGCTACGCCAAAGAGCAGGTTCCCTGAGGACAGGGGCACCCTGCCTCATTCACCCCACTCCCCAGAGCCCAGTACCAAGCCCGGCACTCAGGTGCTCAATCAACAGCCGCCCGAGGAGGCCGCGGCCCTCACCGACACGGCGTCCCGGTGCCCCGTGAAGGTGTACAGGTGCTGGCAGCTCTGGGCCTCCCAAATCAGGATGAGCTTGCTGCGGTCGCCCGAGGCCTGTTGGGGATGAGGACAATGGCCACAGGCACCCGCTGTGTGCCCAGACCTCTCACCCACCCCCAGGGCCAGCCCTGCCTTACAAGGTACTTGCCGTCGGAGGAGATGGCCATGCAGAGGATGTGGCTGCTGTGGCCGGGGGGCTGCCCCTCGGTCCCTTTCTTGGCTCGTGGGATCACGTGAAGCTTCCGTCCACTCTCCACACTCCCTGACACCGGAGGAAGAGAGAGTCTACTGGGGTGGGGGGACACGACTGGCTGGCAAGCCCCTGAGGGCAGCGTGGGACCACGGGACAGGTCCTGGCCTCGGGTCAGAAGACCTGGCTCAGCCACTGTGAGCCCCTGTTCCCTCTGTTAAGTGGGGACAACAACGATCCTGAAGCACAGCCATGAAGCCCAAAGAGAAGGGACAGAGAAGTGCTCTGGGACCGAGGGTGTGAATTCCTCCTGTCACTGCTGTGGGACGAGGAACTCGATCCCACGGGCCCGCCAGGCCAACTGCCCACTGGCAGCCCCGAATCCCGTTAAATCGTCATCCTGCCTCTGCCCAGTCTCAATGACAGAGACAGGGAGCTCACAAGCTCCACTCTTGGGCAGAAGTTTCCACCGTCACCCAGAAAACACTTCTTTGGGAGCAAATCTGCCCCCAGAAGCTTCCTGCTTCGGGCCTCGCTGGCCCTGATTACTCCCTCCCCCCAGACCAGCCCTCCTGTGAGCCCTGGAGCCCACGCCCCCATCCAGGCGGTCGCTCACACTTAATGATGGTGCAATCTTTGGCGGCAGAAAAGATGGCCAAGTCGTCAGGGGTGATAACCAGACACGTGATGGAGAGCTGGTGGCCCCGTAAGATTCGAATGTCGGCTGGGGCTGGGGCCTGGATCTGGGCAGGCAGGGGTCAGTCACCGTGACGGAGGCAGGAAGGCACCCCCTCCACACAGACACGCCATCCTTCCCTGCTCCCGGCCCAGAAGGGAACTGGACCCAGGGCTAGAAGGACCAGACCCTGAACGGACCCTGTCTGTCCAAGTGCCCACCGTGCTCTCAAGCAAAGACCCCACAGCCTTAGTCCCCAGTTGGGCCATCTGCCCACCAACCCAGGTGGGACCTCCAATTCCTTCCGATCTCACACCAAAGGGTTCTGTTCACTCACCTCCTTTGCTACTGACTTCTGCAGCCTGCCCCTCTGCTCCAGCTGCAGGGAAGAGGAGGGTGAGGTTCCAGGGCCGGGCCAGCCCCACCCCTTCCTCCCACCATCCTCCCACCACACGTACCACGTCCTCCTTCAGGCGCCCCGCCACCTGGTCCTCCTCAAACTCACGGGCGTCCACTTTCTCCTCCTCTACGTAAGACAGAAACCCAGTAATCACAGGCCAAAGCCCACTTTTCCTTCCCATCCCACCCCCACCACCTCCGTCCTGGGCCCCAAACACTTGAGCTGTGTCCCGAGAGAAGTTCAGGCTGCCTCGGACAGAGGGGAGGGAGGGC
>NW_011888881.1:2336377-2349425 GCF_000151845.1 Pteropus vampyrus | reverse complement strand
CATCCTTCCCTGCTCCCGGCCCAGAAGGGAACTGGACCCAGGGCTAGAAGGACCAGACCCTGAACGGACCCTGTCTGTCCAAGTGCCCACCGTGCTCTCAAGCAAAGACCCCACAGCCTTAGTCCCCAGTTGGGCCATCTGCCCACCAACCCAGGTGGAACCTCCAATTCCTTCCAATCTCACACCAAAGGGTTCTGTTCACTCACCTCCTTTGCTACTGACTTCTGCAGCCTGCCCCTCTGCTCCAGCTGCAGGGAAGAGAAGGGTGAGGTTCCAGGGCCAGGCCAGCCCCACCCCTTCCTCCCACCATCCTCCCATCACACGTACCACGTCCTCCTTCAGGCGCCCCGCCACCTGGTCCTCCTCAAACTCACGGGCGTCCACTTTCTCCTCCTCTACGTAAGACAGAAACCCAGTAATCACAGGCCAAAGCCCACTTTTCCTTCCCATCCCACCCCCACCACCTCCGTCCTGGGCCCCAAACACTTGAGCTGTGTCCCGAGAGAAGTTCAGGCTGCCTCGGACAGAGGGGAGGGAGGGCTGACGGTCTCCTGCCCAGCCCCTGCCCGTACTTGCCAGGACAGTCTAAAGCCCCCGAAGGTCTAGCCCGCCCCAGGAAGCCTGTGACAGGTCCTGGCCACCCTCCCACAGGGCGGCCAGCACCAGCAGCCCTGGCAGCCCACTGGGTACCTGCGTCAGTCACTCATCGGGTGGCTGGGGCTGCAGCAGTCCGGCTTAGGCACAGGTCCCACCATTCACCTGCCCAGCCCACAAGCTCACCTTGCTGCCTCAGCTGCTCCAAGTAGAGCTTGGCTAAGCGCAGCTTCTTCTCCTGTGCGGTCTCCTCCAGCTCCTCCTCCTCCTCCATGTTCCTGGGAGCTAGGCTGTGGGCAGGAGGGGCTGGATTAGAGGGGGCTCACCCCAGTCCTCTGGCCACCAGGACCATGCCTCCTGGCTGCTGCCCCGGCCAGCCCCCCATTCCCATCCCTGCCAGCTCTCATGCCCAGTGAAGACGTGACTTCACAACTGACAGGGCCCACCCAGTACCCGACATAAGGGTGAAACAAACCCAAAACGCAGAGATCACCGTGAAATTGCTCCCCTCTGGAGGAAAAGAGAAGGTTTCACAGGCACCCAAGGAAACTCAGGTCATGTACGAAGGGTCAGAAATCAAAATGGCTGAAGACATTTCTTGCTACAGTGACACAGGAAGACATGCATATCGCACACACAAAATTCTGAAGGAAAATGCTAACCCCTGCCTGGACTCCATGCCGGTTAAATTGTCTGTGACACGGGTAGATATTGTCAGATGTCCAAGGCGCTACGGAATTGGTCCTTCCTCCCTCTTTTAAGCATGGAGGACGTGCCCCCAAACGGGAGGATAAGCTAAGCATGAGGACAGCACGGGAGACAGGAAACAGGAGACCAACACAGAGCGCAGGAAGGTAACTCCGAGAACAGCAACCGCCCTGGACGTTGGGGAGCAACCAGCCGGACCCCACGAAAGGACCCGAGAGGCAGACACACTGGGTCTGTCATCGGCCCATCCTCACTGCCGTGGCATCATCCTCTACCTGGAAGCTTCACGGGCCTTGGCTTGACCCCATGCTGGTGAAGTTCCTGCTTTCCCCTCTCTGCCCCTGTCCCTGGACCAGCTGAGACACTCATTTCACTCAAGAAGAGCCCTCCTTTGACTTGCTCCCGGGAGCTGGAGGCAGAGCGAGGGAACTCAGAAGCAGAAAACCCGGGGCAGCCCACTCCCTCTGACCACGCACCTGCAGACGTCTAGTGCCAGTCACGTGCTCCGACTGGTTCCCGGGACTCGTTCATGACCTTGCCTGCGACTTTCCCAGAAAAGACCTTGGAAACCCTCAAGGCCAGACCCTGCTCCAGTCACCATTTAGTACTCGGTGTCCAGTAAGCCTTCAGTCGACAGGGTCGGTGCTATCCTTCCCTGACACAGCCGAGGTCAGAACTTCTACTCAGTCTACCCAAACCAATCGATCTATTGTTCAGAGGTTCCCACACAGGAAACAGGACTCTGAAGAAAATCAAGGGAAGTTACACGATATGATTCCATTTATATGACATTCTGGAAAAGGCAAAACTCAGGTGAAGCCAGTGCCTGGTATACGCTGCCAGTAATCGTGAAATTGTGGGGGAAAGTGAACGAAGAACTAGCGAGCATTTCTTCCATCCCTCTCCCCTTGCAAGTCAGTCCAGCCTGTGCTCAGTTCTTTGTCATAAGCCAGGGAGGCCTCGCTGGTCTCCCACTGGGGCTGGGGGAGGGAGAGGGGCGCATTCCTCCCTACACAGAGACCCTGTGCGGAAGGAGATGAGACTTCTCAGGGTCAGAAACTGGAGGAAAGAGCCAAGATCTGAGAGCGGAGGGCTGGAGTCCCGGGTTTCAGACCCAGCTCGGCCCTGACTCACTGCGTCTTCCACACACGGCGGGCCTCGGCGGGCCCTTCCACTAGGAAGAAACGAAGAGCTCACCTCTCACTCTCGGAATCGCTGGAGATCTCCTCATTCATCTTGCCGCCACCTTTGGACTTGCCTCTGTCCCCGGCAGAGTCGGCCTGGGAATTATACGACCCTTTCTTTGGTCAGGGGTCTCGACCACTCGCGCACTGACCGAGGGCCCCCTCCGGTCTCTCGAGAGCCCTGGGACTGGATAAGGCGGTGCCCCCCGGCTCCAATGCAAGGCCTTCCAGGATTTGGCGGGCAGAGTGATGAAGCCCACTCCAGCTTGGGGTCCCGGGAGAAGGGCCGGGGATGGGATCGAGATGGGGACAGGAGAGGATGAAGGTGGGCCCCGTAGCAGGTCCGACCCCAGCCCGCAGAAGCGCGATGCTCACCTTTCGCCGCCGCTTGCCGGCCCCCGCACCAGCCCGGGCCCCCGAGGCCGGCTTTCCCCGCTTTCGAGCCACCGCTGTCGCCGACATGCTGCCCGCGGAGTGTGTCGCAGGTAGGGTAGGAGCACTCACGTGGCGACTGAACCCGGGCGGCCCGGCGTCACTCTGCTCCGGGATAGGCCCCCACCGCCCGGCGGGCCCCGCCTCCCACGGCTCCATTGGCTCCTTCGGTGGGCTCTGTCACGTCCCCGCGCGCCCATTGGATAACCGCCCGTGGCCACGCCTCTTAGGGCTCCCATTGGCTTCCGCGCCAGGCTCCAATAGGAAGCAAGCCTTTTCCCCGCCCTTCCGGCCCAAAGCTGTGGCGCGTGCGCATCGCTACTTAGTGACGTCTAAGGAGGGACGGACCAGGGGGCCTTCTTTGTGTTTTCGCGCCTTGGACGCTGGGGGGGCCGGGGTTGGGGTGTCCGGATTGGCGAGGAGGACCTCAACCCCATAAGGGGGGCGGGGACAAAGGTGTACCAGTCTGACACTAGATAGATAACCCGAGGGGAGACCTAGGCAGCCCTGGAGGAGGGAAGGGTCCAAATTCAGTGGTCAAGCAGCGAACTTGTATTGCATATGCGCGTCAGTCCTCTGGGCCTTGGCAGTGTCCTGATCAAGTGTCTACCCATCCGTGAAACAGGCAACCCTCATGCACTTGACCCAGCCTCTGACTCACCCGACTAATGGACAAATAGCTGAATCCCACGACTCTATCACTCCAGCTTTTCCCCACCCCTGACGATTACCGGAAAGTTCTCAGGTCACACCCAAGCCTTACCGGAGAATTGCTAGAAGAGACCCTAGAACTGGTACTGCGTGGGAGGTCCTGATACTGAGCAGAGTGGTCACCTCCTTTCCCAGGTCCCTGCTTCTCTTAGGTGAGTGCCCTGTGGCACTGTCCACAGCTCTTCACGGAGCAAGGCAGGGCAGGGTAGGGTGGGATGGCCCTTGCCCTCGAACAGTTCAAAGCCACTGGTCTGGGACCCTGGATGGCACCCCAGAACTTCTGAGGCTATCGGGAAAAGTTTCTGTGCGGCTGGGTCCCAAGCTCTGGAGGGACAGGTCTGGCCTTAGGGGTGCTGCCCTCGGCAGCCTCTGCTCACTGTCCTCCGTAGCGGGGGGGTGACTTAGCCCAGCCTCCATGCCCCGTCAGAAGTAGCTGAGAAAGGGAAGGAGCAAGCCATGCCCTGAGTGCTCTGGAGGGGAAGGGCCCAGAAGTGGGAGCAAGGAGATTCTCCTTTCACTTTCTCTCCCATCTCTGGACACACTGGAGAGCCAGAGAGGGGAGGGAACCACTCTCCCTTGACGGGAGTGGGCAAACTGGACAGGGTCCCAGCCTGGCCCCTGTGGCTAGGGACAGGGGCATATCTGGGGAGCAGAGAGCTGGTTTTGGTCTGGGGCTGGAAATGGGGAATGGAGGTAGGGGGAGGCAATGGGAGGTCACCTGGGGCAGGCTGCTGCTGCACCAGCCAGGTGAGGTACAGAGACCAAGGTGGCCATGTTGCAAAAATCAGACCGATGAGAAACCAAGAGTCGGAGAACAGGTGTATTATGCCGGCGGCCCCAGAGGAGTGAGCCCTCCGAAGATCTGGGCCCATAGCTCAGTGGCAGCTTTGCTTATACAGAGCTTATTTGTCATGGGCCGATTGGTTAATTTGTCCTCAGACGGTTCCAAAGCTCGAGAGTTGCTGTGGGTGGCAGGCAATTACGAAGAGTACAAAGCTGGGGAGTTGCTAGGGGGTACGGGCAGTTACATTTGTTGCTTGGACAGAACAAGCAAAAGGGAAGATGAGTCTACTTAACTTCGAGTAAGGCCTATGCAGCATGCATATCTACAGAAGCAGAACAAATAGCTGATTAGCCTTTTTGAGTGAAAATTCCTCTACAGCCTGAACACCGCCCCACCTCCGTGCCCCAGAACAGCCATGGCTTCCAAGCGCAAGGCGGCTGTGCAGCATGAGGTCCCCGTGAAGAAGAAGCAGCAAGAGGCAGAGGAAGACAGCCTCCACTCCGCTGCCGAGGCCCTCAAGCCTGCGTACACAGAGAAGCCTGCAGCCAGAGAGGACTTAACGGGTGAACTCAGCCACAACCCCAAGAACAAGGTAAGCTGCAATCCCCAGCCAGGCCTGGAGTCTGCTCCCTCCTAGGTACAAATATACTCAGTCCGCGCCCCCTCCTCATGGGCGTTTGGCTCTGGCCAGGAAGCTCAAGGCTCCCAAGTAAGCCATGTTCTCCCAAAACCCCAAAGGTCAGGCAGGGCTAGATCCCATCAAATCCAGGCAGGTCGTGTCTGCTCTTTAGACCCCAGAGCAGGCCCCCTGAGCTTCTCGAGCCTCCCCCTGCCACATTTAAGGCAGGGCTCTGACCCCCTCAGCCTCCCCAGGGCTCCCCTATGTCCTCTCTAACCAGCCCCCCAGGGTAGGACCACATCCTCCTCAGAGATCCCTCACAAGGTAGGGTTGTGTTTCCGTCAAACCCCCAAGGCAGAATCCTGACCCCCTCAAGCCTTCCCAGACAGGGCTTCCCCGGTGCAGGCAGACTCCTGTACCCATCAGACCCCTGTCAGTGAGGGGCTGGGCATCCCATACCCCTGGCCTGCCCTCCCCACGCCTCCTCCAGCCCCAGGTGTATGAGAACTACGACTGCACGCTGCACCTGACTGACATTGAGAAGAACAACAACAAGTTCTACACCATCCGGCTGCTGCAAGAGGGTGACAGCTTCTCCTGCCAGAGGCTCTGGGGCCGTGTGGTGAGTGCCACCGCCCCTCTGCGCTGCCTCCTCTCCACTTCTCCTGCTCAGCATGTGCCCCCTGCTGCCCAGGGTCCCCCCAGCTGACTGAGGCCGAAAGGCCACAGATGCTGACCTTTCGGGGTGCTCAGCACAACAGAGACCAGCGGGTGTTTGCGGTGGGCACTGTGGCCACACACCCCTGAAGGCTGGTGGTTGCAGGGAGAGGTGGGCAATTCAGAAACTGAAGAGCGCATGTCACTGGAGGATGCAAAGAAGTGGTTCGAGAAGAAATTTCGGGAGAAAACCAAGAATGCCTGGGCAGAGCGACACCGCTTTAAGCCCCACCCTGGCAAGTACAAGCTTTTCGAAGCACACAGAGAGGCTGAGGCCCCGGAAGCTGCGGTGAAGGTGAAGTGGCCCGGGAGGATGGGTGGGCCCGGGGCCGAGGGAGGGGGCTGGGAGACCCAGGCAGTTGGGCTCTGCCACGGCCCAGCCGTGCAACCTCAGGCACAGATCTCCCCGCTCTGGCCTCGATGTGACCGGTCTTGGTCTAGTGCCTGGCCCTGCTCCAGGTGCAGGTGCCTTGCTGGCTGCCCCTGCCCTCCACATGTGCCCTCTGCCCCTGGGTGGATGGAGGCCACTGAGGACCGTGGCTTCGCAGGTGCGGCCCTGCACCCTGGATGCGCCCACACAGAATCTCATCGTCAACATCTCCAGCAAGGACGTGTTCAGAGATGCTATGACCCTTATGAGCCTGGGTGAGGGAGAGCGGTCAGGCAGGGTGGCAGGGGCCCAGGGGTGGCAGGGGCTAAGTCTCCTGACTCTCCCCACCCCCGCCCCCTCAGACATAAAGAAGTTGCCCCAGGAAATGCTGAGCCGGCTGCAGATTACACAGGGCTTTGCGGCCTTAGAGAAGCTGGAGGAGGCCCTGAGAGCCCCCACAGATGCTGGCCACAGCCTGAACGAGCTGTCCTCCCGCTTTTACACCATCATTCCCCACAACTTCGGCCGCAAAAAGCCCCCGCCCATTGACTCCTTCACGCTTCTGCAGGCCAAGAAGGACATGCTGCTGGTGAGGGCTGGCAGGTGGGCAGGCAGGAGGCTACCGAACAGACAGACTGGGCAAGGGAGACAGGGGACAGATGGCCAAGAAGGCCCACAGAGATGGACTGCAATGGACAGGCCAAAGGACAGGGGAGAAGGCCAGGCAGATGGATGGGGTAGGAGCGAACTGGTGGACAGACAAGTGGGGTGGCCACAGTCCCAGTCCCATGGGAGAGAGAGGGGAAGCCGGAGGCCAAGTGGATAGACTGTTGCCAGTGCCTGTCACCTTAGGTGCTAGACACCGTCGTCAAGCTGGTCCAGACCCAGGAGGCAGCCCTCAAGGAAGAGGAGGTGGAGGATGTGCCACATCCACTGGACCGAGCCTACCGGCTCCTCAAGTGCCAGCTCCAGCTGCTAGACCAAGAGGAGCCTGAGTACAAGGTAGGCCGGGCCCCGCAGAGGAGCCAGGCTCGTGGTGGGCACCGTCCCTCTGCCCATCTGCCCTCTGGGTGCCCAGAGGAGTCCTTTCCCCATGGCCTTCTATCCCTATGTCTCTCAGGCTTGGGGACAGCTCTGGGATGGGGGGGTTCGGTGAGGGTTCATCCACGCGTCTTGTCCTCAGCACCCAGCTTCTGCTCTCCCCACAGATGATACAAACCTATTTAGGAGAGACTGGCAGGTACTACGAGCGCTTTGGTCTGGACCATGTTTGGAAAGTGAACCGAGACGGGGAGATGAGCGAGAGTCCCCCACCGCCCTCCCCTGCCACCACTCAGACTCGCAGTGAGGTGGCCTTGACTTATCTGCCCCTCAGTGAATCGTTTAGCATTGACCAGTTTCCACCAGGCCTGGGTCCCGTGTGTGTGTGTGTGCGTGTGTGTGTGTGTGTGTGTGTATGTGTGTGTTTGCACGCGCGCGCGTGCGCATGAGGGTGTGAGTGACCAGAGGGACCCCAGGCCCTGGTCAGGCCCTCTGCACAGCAGAGAGAAGCACATGAGCTCTCTATGTCCCACCTTCTCCCCCCTCAGAGAGATAAGCTCCAGGCCCACTCCAAGCTGGACAATTGGAAGCCACTGTGGCATGGCACGAACGTGGCTGTGGTGGCCGCCATCCTCAACAATGGGTTCCGCATTACCAAAAGTCTTGTTAGTAAGAGCATCTACTTAGCCTTGGAGACCAGTAAGTCCACCGGCTACGGCAAGGCGCCCCTCGGGCCAAGCCCTGGGCGGTGTGGGGGCAGGAGGGTTGGGCCTGGTGTTTACCCAGTTTGTGGAGGATCGGGGAGAGGAACCCTAGCGTGCTTACCAGCCACAGAGCTCAGTGGGGCGTCCCAGGGCTTGGGGGGTTTCGGGACAGCTTCTTTGCGAAGGCCACACAGCTGGGTGAGCGTACCAGCCAGACCTGGGAAGAGGTCAAAGAGGAGCCTTCAGGGTAAAGCAGCCAGGGGGCGTCACAGAGGCTGGGAGGCTCCCGCAGGTCAGGACCTCCAAGTGCGGCCTGATAGTGAAGCTTAGAGCAAACGCCTCGTGTGGCAGGGATGTGAGGGCCTGGAAAGATCAAGGGGGCCTTACCCAGAAAGCCATGAGGAGCCCATGTGGACCTGTGCAGAGCAGGATTTCAGTGGCTGCAGCCGTGGAGAGGGCGGCAGAGGCCAGAGGCTACAGGGAGGTGGTGCTGGCATCGGGCCAGATGTGGTGGGCACCCGGGCCACAGCAGGGGAAGTGGGGGAGGAGGGAATCCGTGAGAGGGATATGTGGGAGGTGGGATGGCAGCGTGTGGGAAAAGGTCGAAGGTGTATCCTGACGCCCAAGTTTCTGTCCAGAGTGTCCTTAACTGAGGTGACCTCCCCAGACTGTCTCCTCAGCACGGGCTGACCCCATTATTAGAGACCACTACCCCCCACCCATCCAAGAGAGCAAGGTCCAAGGGCAGATGGGGCTGAAGTTCTGGGATGCCCGTGGTTGCCCACGGCCCGGGGGTCCAGCAGGAGGACAGAGGGGCCTCAGAAGGAATGGAGGGTGGCCTCAGGGGAGCCAGTGCTAGGGGATCCCAAGGTAAAGGGTGAAAAATGCTAGTGGCAAAATCAGCAGAGCGGGCCCGGGAGAAAAGCCCCCGCCCCAGATTTGGTCACTGGGAGGCCAGTACTGACCTTGGGGAGGGTGGCGGGGCCGGGGCAGAGGCTGGCCTCAGTGAGCCTAGGCATGGGGGAAAGAGATGGGCGGGAGCATGGCCAGGACAAGGGGTGTTTTTAAGGACGGAGGAAGAATGGGCACCTTTCTGGACTGGGACAGCACAGGCAGAGGAGAGAACAATGCAGCGGAGGAGTCCAGGGGGTCCGGCGGGAGGGCCGAGCCGCCCAGCCGGAGTCTCGCTGTGTCCCCCAGTTTCTGGCATGTCCTGCGAGGATGACCACCATGTCAGCTACATGTTCCTGGGTGAGGAGACACCGGACAGAGAGCACCACACCACCGTCGACGAGCCCAGCGTGAAGCAGCCAGACCCCGGCTTTGACAGCGTCATCGGCCGAGGCCACACAGAGCCACGTGAGTCCCACAAAACTGAACAGGCCTGAGGATGGATGGGGCTGAGAGAGGGGACCAGGACACTTTCAGGGAGGAAGTGAGCAGAGAAGGTCTGTGGAGAGGGACAAGAAGAAGCAGACTTCCTCATTCACTTAGGTTCAACACATCGTTTCTGGGCATCCAGGAAGGCTTCCAAGAAGAGGTGTCATTGACTAAGCGTTGAAAGATGAGTGGGTATTTCCCAGACAGAGGAACGGGGGAGGGTAGTCCAGGCAGAAGGCCCAACCTGTGCAGTGGTTTGGAAGTCGGCGAGGTGGGAATGAGCAGGCATTTCGTGTGTCAGATGTGGAGAGCACAGGGGGCAGGGCTTACTGGTAAGACGAAGGACCAGTGACTCTTGAGTCATCCCTGGCCCTTGCTGTGTGTGCACTGCAGATCTGATCCAGGACACTGAGCTGAAGATGGATGGCCAACGTGTGGTGGTGTCCCAGGCCCAGCCCATGCTCGGCCCAGAGTTCAGAAGCTCTACATTCTCCCAGAGCGAGTACCCCGCCTCCCAGGAGAGCCAATACCGCCTGTGCTACCTGCTGGAGATGCACCTTTGAGCTGCCTGCCCGTCCCACCCCTCGGGGCCCTGCCGGGGGCAGGCAGTCATCCTCACTCTCCCTGCCCACCTCTGGTACCCCCATATCTCCCCTTTTTACTTCCAATCTCCTTGCTATGTCCCAGTGTTCCCCACTCCCTCCAATCTTTGCTAGCCGTGGCATGGCTGGAGCCCTGGACTCTCGCCTCCTGAGGTGTGGGAGTGAGGGACTGGCGTTATTACTGGGACACAGATGCAGCAGCCCGTTCAGAGCTGCGTAGTTAGAAGGCACAGGCTGATAGATCCCACACCCCGCTGGGCCACCCACCCTGGCTCAGACTGCTCATCCGCGGGTGTGATCACCAAGGCAGGCTGACCTTCAGGCATGCACAGACAGGTTTACTAAACATTGTATTCACTTACCCTGTCCCTGCTCATCGGTGCCGTAGCCTGCCACGCCTGGGCCTTCCTTCTCTCCACAGTGACTCAGCATACCACGCAGTAGCTCCAGCCTCACTCCAGGGGTGATCTGGGTCCCACACTCACCCCCACACCCCCCAGTCCATCTACATCCATCACAGCTACAACCCGCCTCCTCGGATCATTGAGCCTTCAAAGGTGACCCTTTGAAGACCTGTTGGTCATTTGGGGACCCACTTGGTGATTCCGTCCTTTAGCCCGGACATGGCAAGGCCAATCAAGTATCCCTCATGTCTTGCCATCAAACATCCGTGTGAGTCTTATGTGTGAATATGACAAACGAGATGAGCACATACCCGAGGGGCCCAGCTCTGCCATCATGAGAGGAGTACCCATTATCATGATGAGGAAATTTCAGGAAAAATTAATCAGCCTTCTGCTTTTGTAAATATGCTTGCTTTCTGCAGATCAGCTTGTTGTATGCAAGGGCTCCCGCAAGGGCTCCCTTGCACTTTGCTCGACTTATAAATGTAACTGTCTGTACACTAGCAGCAGCCGCTTCCTGTGATAATTTGTGTTTACTGGTTACCCATAGCAACTCCCCGCCCTTCTCTTTGTTACTACTTGAAATCTGCATAGCAATTCCTGCTGTATGTAACGGTTTATGTTCAAACTGACCAATCAGCTTGCGTAATGTTTTCCTATAAAAGGAATGTTTCCACTGAGGGCACCGCCCCCATCTTCAGAGCACTAGCTCCGCTGGGACCGCGCATAATAAAACCGAGTTCTCTTTCTCTCTGAGTTACTGCTTGGTTTTTCTCTGGTCTGATTTTTGGAGCTTTTGGGATTTTCCCACAACACCGGAATCAGCCATTTCTCCAAGGAGCCCGAGTCCCCTAGAGCAGGAAACGGTATTTAAAATCCAAGGTCTGGGGAGTAGGTATGCTCTGCCCAGCATTGATACTGGGGTGTCATTGCTTTTAAGTGCTTGAAGCAAAGAAAGCTATATGTAAATAAACAAACACACCTTCCATATCTATTTCTCCAGTTTCAATCCATTCTTCCCCAATTCCATATTTATACCCCCTTCTCTAACAGTAAGAACCTTGGTTTCTAATAACATCAGTATGTTTATTTGTTGGCTCGATCCCACACAAAAAATTCCAGATTTGCTACACCCATGCCATTGTGAAAAATAAACTTTCTAAGCTGGGCTCAAGATTTATTCAATCTTATTCAAGATCATCTTTTTGTTCTTAAACTGAGGTCGATGAGTTTGAACACAGTTCAAATGTTAGATTAGTTATTTATTTCCCTTCAATGTTCTTATGCTATTCATTTGAAATACAGGTGGGTTCATTCGTTTCTGCTTATATTCACTCTTCGGGGGGTTTCTTCATCTTCGTTGATGTCTTTTATTTCAATACACAGAACATTAACATAGTCCCCAAAAGTCCAATCTATACAAAAAAGTGCGCTCAGGAGAGCGTTCATCTCCTAATTCCCACCCACCTGCTGTAGGAAGCCAGGGTCGTTTGTTTCTGGTTTATCCTTCCTGCATTTCTTTCAGCAAATTTTTTAAAAAGATAAACTACAACATTTTAAAATTTACTTGAATGATTCTGGAGGAGCGCGGACTCTCCAACCAACCATAGCCCCCATCCCTCCTTATTGTGCCTCCCAGTCCATTTTCTCATTTGCTATTTCTGCCTGGCCTTGCTAAGCCCTCCCCAGGCCCTGGGGGCTCAGGGGCTGCCCCAGCCTGCAGGCCCGACCAGGCAGGGAGAGGCCCGATGCCTCCTCTTTCCTCTGAACAGTAACTTCAAAAATCCAGCTTCGCCTCCTAGAGGTAAATGCCCACATTCAAATGGCAGACAGGGCCCCTAGGAAGCATGCGACCTGGGTTCCAGGTACGACTCAGCTGCACGATCTGGGACACTCTCCTTCCCTCTCTGGGCACCAGTTTCCTCTTCTGAATAATGGAGAATTGGGCTGAGGCCCTTCACATTCTAGCAGGAAACAAATCCAACCCGGAGATGCAAGTCCTGGTCACTACCAATTAAATCTCTCCTGGTGCTGAAACGTGCCTGTGATGGGTTCCAGGAGCACAAGCGTGAGCGAGATACAGACAAGGTCCCGGCTCTCACAGGCTTACATTCTAGTAAAGCAAGCTCTAAACAAGCACGTGCGTAGATGTGAAATACAGTATCAGGTAGGGAAAGTACCAGGAAGAAAAATTAAGTAAAAGGCTCAGTGATAGGAGAAGGGAATGATTTTAGAATACACGGTCGCTGAAGGTCTCTCTAAAACAGACCTGAATTAGATGAGGGAGCGAGCCATGGACAGGTCTGAGGGAAGGGTGTTTTAAAAGAGGAAACAGCCAGTGCAAAGATCCCGAGGTGGAGACCAATTTGACATGTGGGAAGCCCAGCGAGATGATTGCCGTGGCTGGAAGGAGGGTAGGCATGGAGGAGGGTGACCTCAGCCAGGTGGGAAGAGCAACTCAGCACAGAGGAGCTGAGCTTCTGTTGAGGATGGGAAGCTCTTGGAGGAATGAGAGCAGTGTCAGGACCCGCCGGATTTGCTTTTAGAGGATCCACTTCAACCACTGTGTAGAGAGTGGACTGTAGGGGCGTGCGTCAGTCTAGGTCCGGTCAGCAAAGCAGAAATCACTCTAGGTATTTCAGACAAGAGGAGTTTGATACAGGGAAGGAGACGAGAAGGGTGGAAGCTGCTACCACTCTTAGGGTGGAGCCATAATGGAAGGAGATGGTATTCCGATGCCCAGAGGCCAGAGTCACCTGCAGGTGCTAGAACCACAGAGCGGGGGCTTCCTGAAGGAG
>NW_011888881.1:2324325-2335152 GCF_000151845.1 Pteropus vampyrus | reverse complement strand
CGCCCGCGCGTGGGGCCCGGCCGCGCTCCGACTCTCTGGATAGCCGCCTTTCCATCCTGCCGCCTCCCCGGCCTCGCCTCCCCGGGGGCAAAGCAGCCCTGGCCCCCGCGCTGGCCGTGGGCCAATTCGCAGCCTGCTGGCTGCCTTACGGCTGTGCGTGCCTGGCGCCCGCTGCGCAGGCTGCGGCGGCCGAGACGGCTGTCACCTGGGTAGCCTACTCGGCCTTCGCGGCTCACCCCTTCCTGTATGGCTTGTTGCAGCGCCCTGTGCGCCGGGCGCTGGGCCGCCTGGCCCGCCAAGCGCTGCCCTGGCCCCCGCGGGCCTGTTCTCTGCGCGCCTGCACTCTGCGGGCCTGGCACCCGCGCGCACTCCTGCAGCACCTCCAGGGCCCTCCAGAGGGCCCTGCCCTAGGCCCTGCTGAGGCACCAGAACAAGATCCAGGTTTGGCAGGAGGGGAGAGCCTCGGCATGCGCAAGGCCACCTGAAAGGAAATCTATCTCATACGCTGAACTGGGACTACAGAGAGGAGGGTGGCATCAGAAGAGGCCCATCCAGCCTCCCGCGCAGGTCGTGGCAGGTGCCCTGCCTAGACTTCTGGCTTCGGAATGGGAGAAAGGGAGCCTGCAGCATGGTGAAGCCGGGAGCTCCTGGGAGCTAGGAACGCCCAGTTCTGGGCCTAACTGTGCATGGCCTTGTGTACAGACCTATCCTTCCCTAGGCCCGTTTCCCTCTCGGTATCCTGGACCATCTCTAAGGGTTTCTCCAGCTTACGTGGTTTGGACACTCATGGATGATGCCCTGGCCGAGGAAGGAGCAGAAGTGGGCAGGATCACAAAGAAGGCCCTAAGGGCTCACAGCCAAAGAGATGGGCCAAGCAGGGCAGCGTCTGGGTTATAGCCACGGCAGGAGGAACCAGTAGAGAGACGCTCAGAATGACTTCCCTGACATCTGCACCCAGGAGAGGCTGGACAAAGCTACTGGAAATCCTCCATCAGCTTCTAAATTGCCCAGAAAACCGAATCAGTTTGGTGCTAGAGGCAGGAGGCTGGACACGTCCACCAAAGGGTCCTGAAGCCCCAGAACCGGCATGTGGAAGGGGCTGAGGCCCGACTAGGGCTGGTGGATTCACAGATGGGGTCTCTGGGGCCTCGGCTTCACCCATTTTCTGGAGGTCTGGCCGACAGTCACAGTGTTTCACAGCTTCCTGGTCGCAGAATATTTATTCAAAAACAGGGATTGAAAAAACTGTACAGAGTGTCTGCTGCTGAGAACTCAGCCCTGCCCCCATGCCACTCCCCCAGCTGCCCGGCAGTGCCCCCTCTCTGGGTTGCCCTCTGCCAAGCCCAGCCAGTCCATTCCAGTCAAAGGGTATCAGTGGAAGCAGCAGGAATCTGCAGGGAGGTGGGGAGAGAAGCATGGCCCCCAGCCACCCCCTAGCCCTCCTCCCTGATCCCCACGAGGGGGGGCAGTAGGCTGGGAAGCCCTAAAGGGTGGGGAGTGCATGAGTGACCCCCAAAGTGGGGGCACTAAGGATGCTCCCCGTATCCAAGCAGAGCTAGAGGGGGTGGAGCCCCCTACTCTGGGGCTGCTGCAGCTCCCAGAACCCTGGGCCAGAAACTGCCCCCACTCTGGGCTCAGGAATTCCCACAGATGGGGGCCGGGTGGGGGGTGCATCCATGCTTCGTGGGCATTAGTGGCATTTGGGACCCCAGGCTGGAGTCTCCTCGGGCAGGTGGGGTGTGGAGGCAGCCCCTGCCGGCGGTCCTGCCTGCTGCCGCGCCTGTGCCTCAGCCGGCCTCAGTAGGGTGAGAATTTCTGCCGCTCAGCTTTCTTGCTCCCATTGGCCGCTGCCATCTTGGCAGTGTAGGCCGCCAAGCCCGGCGGTGGCCCTGGGGAGGCAGGTGGTAGAGCCAAGAAGGGCACAGGCTTGAGGCCGATGAAGTTGGAGAGGGAGATGGCGTAGGGTGTGCCCAGAAGGCCCGGGGGAGCCGTGGGCAGGGCCGTCAGGGGCGGTGAGAAGGGGGCAGGCAGGTCTGCGGGGGCCGAGCCGGGTGTCCCCCCAGAGGTAGACTTGGCTGTTTCTAGACTGGAGAGAGGGATATAGGGGGGAGATGAGGGGGAGGTGAGGGCAGATATGGAGGGTGATTAGACAGAGGGAAGACAAGACGCAGAACTGGGGGGGACGACGACGTGGGGTGGACGTGTCTGCGGGGCAGATGGGAGGGGGGAGGGGGGGATGGGAGAAAGGACAGGCAGATGCGGTACAGGCTGAGGGGAGAAATGGGGGAGCTAAAGACCCAGGGAACAGAGCCAGGGATGGGGAGAGAGGGCATGAGGGGCAGATGAGAGGGGAAGGTGGGGGACGGCATGGAGCAAACCGGACAGGTCGGGGCAGGCAGAGGAAGGACCCAGGTCAGCTCTCCCCACCCCACCTATGCCTTTCTCCAGCACCTAAGCTTGGTGACCTATGACCCCCGCCCCCCGCTTACCAGGCAGTGATGAGGTACTGAGCCAGGGCGATGGAGACTGGCGAACCAGTGATGGTCACGTGCCGCTCCCCAGCGCCCTCTGCTTGGTTCCCGATCTTGATATGCGCCCCTGACATCTGTCGGATCTCGCTGATCTTGCTGCCCTGGCGCCCGATCACGCAGCCAATCAGCTGGGGGAAGGGCGGAGTTCAGCCCCAGGCGAGGCCCAGACCCGGGGCTCCCCACCCACCCTCAAAACACCGCATGCCCTGCTCACGTCATTGGGGACCAAGAACTCCTGCGAGCTGGTCTGTGCGCCAGGATCCAGTCCTGGGGAGGAGAGGGGGGTCAGGCGTGGTCGTGGGCCTTGCCTGCCTCCCCACATCCGTTCCAGGGGGGCTGCCTGGCCCCTCGGGGTCTGCCCCTGCCTCCCTCCACAGGGGCTGCTCACCTGGCACCATGCCGGGTGAGGCAAAGGGGACCGCATGGCCCGAAAGCTGCTGGAGCTTGGTGACCTGTGCCAAAGAGAAGGAGTCAGAAATCAGAGGGGGCCTGGTTCGGGAAGTGGTGCCTTGGGCTGGGGTCACTCACCTCAGCTGGCGTCACAGCCCCATACTGACCCTGGACGGAGAAGCCCTGTGGGGACACAGTGGGTGAAAGGAGTTACTACGACAGGTCAAGGGCAGTTTGGCCAGAGTCACCGCTCCCTGTCTCCCCCGGACCCTCAGTTCCTCCTTCCAGCCCCACCACCACCTCAGTGCCTCTTCAGTAACGCTTTCGCCCGCGGGCGATTCCCCTCACCTGGTTGGCGGAGAGAAGGACGGTACCTAAGGAGAGGCTTGGGTGATACGGGATAGTGGCTCCTTTGGGTGGGGACTGGAAGGCACAAATGGGACAGCTCTCTCAGGACCTCTCAGGCCACCCTGGCCTCCCGAGAGCCCTGCGTTCTCGAGGCCCTCCCCATTGCCCCCAGGTCCACGCATCCCGGAGCTCCTGGTCCGCCCCATCCCCACCTGGTGTCACCTGCACAGGATTCAGGTTGACGAGGCCCAGCCCCCGCCCCGCTCCCTGCCCCAGAGCAGCACCTCCAAGATCACAGCGCAGATCTGACGCACACACAGAATGATGGCGTCGGGCACCCCGGACACCGTGACGGCACGCTCCGTGGAATTGGGCAGCAAGTCTCCTGCCACCTGCACCTGGGCACCCGTAGTCTGCAAGCAGAGAACAGAAGCCACTTCTGGCTGCTCCCATAGCCCAGAGAAGGGCTGCCCAGACTCAGAGCCCCGCGGGGGATGGGGAGCCATGAGCCCAGGCCCCCTCCTGCAACCGGAGGTGGGGCTCCGGGGGTAGGAACCCCTTCCCCTCACCTCTCGGATCTCCTTGATCTTGGTGCCAGCCTTCCCGATCAGTGAGCCACACTGGCTGGCGGGGATGACAAGGCGCAGGGTCACCGGAGGCCTGGAGATGTTCCCACCGTTTGCAGTGGCAGAGCAGAGGTCCTGGGCAGGAAGACTGTGGGTTGGCCGTGCGCGCCTTTGCTGCTCGCCTACCCTGGAGTCCCGCCCCAGTGTCAGAAACCTGCCTGGGCTTAGCCTCCCCCCCGACCCAGCCGCGATGTGCAGCTGGAGCCACGTTCCTCCTGGGGAACCAGCCTCGGCCTCTACCCCAGACGGCCACGGACCTCGTCCAGCTTGAAGGCGATCATGGAGACCGCGTGGAAGACGGCTGCCGTAGACCCGGTGATGGTGGTGATGCGCTCGGGGCAGGAGCCCTCAGAGATGGTGATCCGGGCGCTGCTCTGCGGGTACAAGACAAGCGACGGGCAGCGAGGCCCCTCTGTTTTCTCGCCGGCAACATGTCTGCCTGCCCCATTCACAGGCCCCAGCAAAGCTGGAAACCACCACCCTCGGGGGGCACTCGCTGGTCCCCCCAACGGTGGGGTTCAAGGAGGAGGTGGGTCAGGGATCACCCTTCCCCTCCCCACACCCCACCCTCACCTGCTCCCGGATCCGCTTTACAGTCTCTCCTTTCTGCAGGAGACAAAACAGACAAAGGCTCTTAGCTTGAGAGGCTAGTGCCACCTTTCCCGGACGGACTTGAGGGAAAGGCTGAAGGGGACGCACAGAATAGAACCAGGCACCTACCTTCCCGATTATGCTGCCCACCTCCTGCGAACAAGACAAGAGTAATGTCGGAGGTGGCGGTACCAGTGCCCAGGCCCTGCCCCTCCCCCACGCAGGAGACAGGCAGGACGCCTGAGATCAAACTCTGGCTGGCCAGGCCTTGCCTTGCTTTGCCCTCTGCCCCTCCCGAGGCACAGGAGAGTCCCCCACTCCACTCACCTTCCCGTGCATCAGCATCCGCAGCGTGAGGGTGATGCTGAGCCCCGGCTCCTCCTCCAGCCCCGCATCTGAGCCGCTCATCCTGTCAGGCGGGGCTGGGGCCGCAGTGGCCTGGGAGTGCGTCCACGCTGCGGCCTGGCTGGCTCTGGCAGGGGTGGCAGAAGAGGGGTTAGACAGAAGCCCTGCTCTCTTTCAGGTCCCTTGCCCTTCTGTGGGGACCCCAGAGCTGCGATAACTCCCAGAGAAGGGATATGGCATAGACACCGAGTTTCAGATGTCTCACTGCCCAGTGTGTGTGCATAAAAGTCACCAGCCGTGTAACCCTGGACAGCTCACTCACTCACCTGAGCCTCGGCTTCCTCATCTGGAAGAAGGGGAAGTCAAGTCCTCCCTTCAAAGAGTTGTGAAAATTAAAATGAGCTAAGCACATAAGGGGTAGGCAGTCTGCACGAGTATCCTTCCCTTCCCCCCCGAATATTAGAAGAATGAACTAGGAGGCCTATGGGAGTCCACAGAAAGGGAGCTGCTTCTCTGACCTCTTGGAAGAGGGGACCCCCGTGAATCAGGCTTTGAAGAATGAGTTGAGGTTGAAATGTTACTTCGAAGAGGCGCTTGCCTCCAGGGGCCAGAGCCCCTGCTGCCCAGGGCACGGAGGAGCAGCTGGAGAGGAAGCTGGAGCAGCTGTGGGAGGTCTTGAAAGGAGGGCCGAAGTGAAAATGTGAGGCTCTAGGAGGGGCCTTCTTGCCCGCCTTCTCCCTGCCTGGCAAAGGCTTGGGGGTGTGGGCTGGGAGCCCCACCTCCAGAGGCGAATCCTGTCCGAGAGACCAAGAGAGAGCTAGCTCACTGAAGCAGAGACTCCCTGCAGACAGTGCCGAGCAGGGTTCACTCAGCACTGGAGGGCGGCGGGGGCGTTGGGGACCAGCGGTCTGCACAGGTGCCGAGGGGGTAAGTGTCCAGACTGGCCACATTCCCAGCCTACAGCGCTTTCTATGTATCAGAAACAAGTAACTTGGACTCTGAGTCTCAATTTCTTCATCCATAAAATGGAGGGAATGCCTCCCCCCGGGACTGGGTGATGGGTAAGAAAGGGATTTGGGGGGCTGGGGAATGTCAAGGCCAGTAACCGCTGAAGGAAGGAGGAGCAGATTAGCTGCTGGGATTAGCCCAGCCGCCAGCCCTCCCCGCCAGCCCTCCCCGCCACTCCAACCCGACCCCTTTTCAGGCCCTGATTTAATCCTGAACCTTAATCCTGCCTGGAAATCCCTCCCTCCAGCGACTGGCCTGGACGGTGAGCACGCTGGGGGACCGGAGCCCCAGGAGGAACGCAGGGGGCAGGGCCAACTGGTGCCAAGTCGGAGCCAAGACCAAACCCTAACCCTGCAAATCCCTCCTGCATGGGAGGGCGTGGGGACAAAGGAAGAGTTCCGGGCCTGGAGCACTCCAGACACCTCTGGGCACCTTCCTCCTCGGTCCCCTGCCCTGACATGAGGGTCAAGGACATGGCGCTCTGTCCAATACCCTCTTTGGAACCCCCTCGCTAGCCCGGGCTTGGGCATGGGGTAGGAAGCGGGGCTCTCAGCCTGGCTCTCAGAGAGCCAGAGCAAGTCACTGCACGGCACAAAGCCTGTTTCTTCGTCTCTACAGTGGTGGTGACAACCCTGTCCTCCCAAGCCCGGGAACCCGCTCCTCCAGCACCTGTTCCTCCCTCCATTCCAATTTTGCCTGTAGGCTCTCCAGAGGTTAGAGGTCAACTGCGGATGCAGGGACTGTGCTCTGTGGGCATCCTGGCCAGCAGGCCGGCTGCCCTTGCTAACGTTCCACCAGCTGCCTGCACTTCCCCCGCAAAGCGCTTGTGATGACGCTCTTGGTTCTGCCTCCCTGGACAGCCAAGGGCAGGAGCCCCTTTGAGCAGAAGCCACGGCTGCCGCCTTCTCCTTGTGTCCCCAGAGCTCAGGCCAGAGTCAGGCTGGAAAAGGTGCTGAGAACATACTGGTTAGCTGGACAGTTGAAATCACCAAATGGAAAGGAAACCCGACGCCTAGAGGGTCTGTAACCTGCCCAAGGTCACGGAGAGCCAGGGCTCGGTGGGACCAGCAGCGTCCTGCCTCCTAGTGCAAGGCAGCCCCGGCTGCCCCCCAATTCCGGCCATCCTGTCTCGGTCTGGCAGCCTTCTTCCTAGAGGGGGGCTCTGCAAAGGTGGGGAACAGGTTTGAATAGTCTGAGATCCCTGTCTGGCTAGCAGATGTGTGTCACGTTTAGAAAGGACTGACAACTTATCTAGAACCATGGTCTTAAGCTTCAGAATTTTCTGGGGCTTAGGGACCCCGTTGGGGTAGTAACCAGTGGGAGACCTGACAGTATCCTCGTGCCATTTCCACATCGCCTCTTGTGGGCCTGAGGCTCCAGGAAAAACAGGGGGACAGAGGGCTGGAATGTGGCCAGAGCCGGGGCTCCTGTCCTGAAAAAGATAAGGTCTGCGGCACAGCCCCACTGGGGGTATTGGGGACCAGCAGTCTGCACAGCTTCCACTGCCCCAACTTCAACGGTGACCTTGGCCGGGAATTCACCAGACCTGGACTTCAGTTTACCCACCTGCGCTGTGGGGAGGGGGAGAGAGAGGGAGAGTTGCTGGTCTCTCTGTGTCCTTCCTATTCTGAGGGACCCCCAAGGTCTCCCTAGTTACTCTCCAAAGGGCCCTAAGAACAAGCAGCCCTATTAGGCGTATAGGGTCCCCTTCTGTCCTTGCCAGGTCTCTAAGGAATTATTTGCTGCCCCAGCCTGGTGGGCCCTGGGTTCCTGCTGGGCCACCCACATGGCAGCCACACGTCATGCCACGCTGACCTCCAGCTCACCTCTGGGGGTGCCCAGCCCCCTCTGGTCAGCAGGGCTCCCGGGCAAAATATACACAGCCCAGACCAGGCCTGTGACCTCGGGCGTTCCCTCCTGCTCCCTAGGCCCCCTCCCAGACCCAGCGCCCACTCCTTCTGTCCCTGACTTCTTGCCACTCAGGCTAGAGGGGGCGGGGCGGGGGGGGTGACAGCTGTGTAAGCTATGGCGGCTGCCCCTTCCTGCCCCTCCCCCCCAGCTGTCTCCCTCTCTCTCATGACAGCTGCCCAATCAAAGGGCTGGGGGCTTAGCCAGCTCCCCCCACATGCAGGGATCAGGTGTCCACCCAGGCTTTGTTCAGGAGCAAGAACAATCTGGGGGAGGGGAGGGCTCCTGGGGCCAGGCGACTCCAGTGGACTGGCCCGCCCCTTGGGGGATTCCCTCAGCTCTACTGGCCAGAGCGCCTGGACCAACTAGGGCTTGTAGACTCACCTGGGCTGGGGAGACAGGGGTCTAGCCTCCAAGTTCATCCCCCACCTCACGTCTGCCAACACCCTCCTCAGCACATCGAGCCCCGAACCTAGCAACCTCCTACTCCTACTCCCAAAGAAGCCATGCTGGCCACACCCAGTGATGCTGGGGAATGGCTAGGCCATCAGGCGAAGTAGGGCGTGGCAGGGGTGGACGCAGGGCCTGGGGGCATCAAGGGAGTCTGACTCCCCCGCCCGTCCACTTCCCTGGGCATGTCCACCCTTCCTGATTAGCCGGGCCTCGGTAAGCACTGCCCCAGCATCCTCGACCTGGGTGCCCAGCCTCATCCTCACGGCCTCCCAGAATGGCCACTCACACCTACTTCTTGGGAGAGTCGGGGATAGGGAGGGGCCTGCAGGGAAGCAGACTGGGGCCTGCAGGTCCAGCCTCCGGTTCTTGACCCAGGGATGTCTGTGGACTCTGTGCTAGACAGAGAAGGGAAGCTGACAAGCCGGCTGGTGCCAGAAATGCGATGGCCTCCTTAGCGCACCGTTAGGCATTCCCCCCAAGAGTCCTTACAGCCGACAGAAAACAAGGCAGGCCCAGGCCCACACGGAGATGCAGGAGAAAGGGCACGGTTCTGTGGTACAGCCCCACCCACTGACACCCATCCCCTCACTGTGTCACCCAAATCGAGAAAGGTCTCTAGCTTCCATTCTGGAGATTGGGTCACTCTGCTGCTCAACAGCCGTCCTTGGCTCCCTAGTGCCCAAAGAACAAAGCCTGATCTCCACGGACAGCCACCCAACCTTCGTGATCTGGCCCCTGCCAATTTCGCTTGTCTCATCTCCACCCCGTTCCCCCCACACATGGCTGCAAACATGCTTAGCACCTCCAGGCCTCTGGGCCTGTGCCCAAGTTGATCTCGGACTGGAACGCCCATCCTCTCCACTCCCTGTCAAAATCCTTCTCAAATGCCACCTCCCCTGTGAAGCCCTTCCCAACCTTCCAAGCCAGATAACCACACAGGCCTCTGTGCCCCCTAAAGATACGCTTGCAAACTCAAAGGTGCCCCAGGCAGGCATTTCCGAGCCTGTCTTTCCACAACACAGAGAACTCCAGAGAGAGGCAGCTCCCAGCTCAGGGTGCTGGGAGAAGACAGGGCTTACAGGGCCTGGAGGCCTTAAGGACCGGAGATGGGGCTAAGGGTCCCAGAGGAGCAGTGAGGGCGGGGTAAGAAGACCCAGGGCACAGGGGACCAGCCACATGGGGCAGCCAGGATCCTCCTGGACAGGATTCCCAGTTCCCATTCCTCAGCCCGTTCCTTCTGTTTCTCTGGGTCTAGGGGCTTCCTGGGCATGTCACTAGGGTGGAGGGTTTGCATCGTGTCTTGAGACTTCTAGGGGCCCAGAGTGGGTTTCCCCATGGGGAATGCGGACTGGAAGAAGAGCTGGGGTGTGGCAAAGGTTTCACAAAGCCGAGCTTAGCCTGTCACAGCTGGAAGGGCCACACCAGAGAGGAACCCGAGGCCCGGAGAGGAAGGGGCTTGTTTGGAAGGCTACGTGAGAGCCAACGGGCAGAGCTGGAAGAACCCAGGGGTTCACCTGTGCCGCTCAGAGCTCTGTCTTCGAGAAGTCTGCGCCACTGGGCAATGGTGATGGAGGCTGGGGCACAGGCAGTGATGGGAGTAGGGAGGGTGGACAGAGCCTGTCTGGGGACACAGGGCGGGGCAAAGCCAGCCTCCCTGTGGCCTGGGCCTGCCAGGGTGTGTGGGCCGCCTGCTCCCAGCCCCCCACCCTGAGCATGCAAGAAGAACAATCCCCTTGTGTTTGGGCAGCCTGAGCCTGCATGCTGATGAAGGCTGGGGGGTGCGGACTGGGATGGGGGCGCCTAGGAGGTTGAGAGGGTTCCAGGGCCCGGAGGGGCTAGGGGAATCTTCAGACGGGAGAAGGATAGGGTCCTAGGTGTTGGCCCCGAGGCACTGAGGGTAACCCAGGAAACAGAGAAGGCCGGAGTTGAGGTTTAAGCTCCTGTGGAGTTCTGAGGGTCCAAGAGCTCTTTGTGGGGAAGGAGGGCCCCTGGGGACACAGCCCTGTTGGTCCAGCATGACTATAACCCTCCTGGGCTTGGTGGGAACCAAGAGCCCACATTCTGGGAGGAGGGGGTGCAACTGACCCTGGATGCATCCCTTAGAGACCAGTCCCAGGGCGCTGGGGCCGGGTGGGGCACTGGGTGCCACAGGTCTCAAGATGGCCGGCCTGGGACAGGGGAGTGAGGAGGCCAGCACCTCCCTCCCCCGACCAGACAGGCACCAGGGCCAGGCTGAAGTGAGTAGCCAAGCCCCCCACTCCACAGGATTCCGGCTAAGAAGCCAAGTCAGAGCTGAGGGGCTGAAGAGTCGCAGGGCACCAGGGACCACTCCGGGCCTCCAACTGTCATCCCCACACACCCCTGGCTTGGAGGTTTGTGTCTCCCCCACCAAAGGCTGCAGAGGATGGGAAGGGGTGTGTGCTGAGCCCGAACCTGCAGGGGAGTGACAGAGATGGAGCAGAACCAGAACCCAGGGCAGGAGGTCGAGAGAAGAGCAGGTGGGATGAGGGCCTCGGATCTCGGGGAGTCTCAGGTCCAGGAAGCTCCTCCTTGGTGTTGGGGGCTCCTCTGGCAGACCAGCGCCCCCCACCTGTGCAGGCCTGGGCCCGCGTGGGACAAGGAGCTTG
>NW_011888881.1:2297592-2323900 GCF_000151845.1 Pteropus vampyrus | reverse complement strand
GCGCCATCCAACCCCGAGCGGGGCTCTCGCCCACCGAGACCCGCACCCCTCAACCACCCAACGGCTTCCGCGAGGCCCGGCCTTAGTCTGCCCAGGACAGGTTACCGGACCAGCCGGAGGAGGGGCCCGAGAGCGGTGTGACCCGTGCCCCTACGCCCGCGATTCCCCTAAAGCTACCCCAGAATTCCTTTTGGGGCTAGGGTCGCAAGGGAGGCGGCGCAGTTGAGTACTCTAGTAGGGAATGGGTAAGAGGACGGGGAGGCCGGGCTGTTCCCAGGCCCTCTGCTTCCCCCACCGCACCCCTGCTGCCGCGCTCAGGGGAGCAAATCTACCCACCCCCACCCCGTAATCGGCTCAGCCCGGTCCCACTGACCTCCGCCTCCCCCCGCAGCTGAGTCTCTTGGCACCTGGGTGTGTGGGGGTGGGGAGGGGAATCCAATCTCCCTTCCTCTCCATCTGGTCTGGTGGACAAAGGGCAGGGGGACCATCTGGTCCCGCTGGGGTGGGGGAGGGGCCCGTGGTGCCAGTCCCTAGGGGCGGGGGAGGGGCGACGCTCTGGAGACAGCAGAGCCTGCGGGGTCTAATTGCATCACTTTATTTCACCGACCTCCACTCTCCTCCCCCAAAGCTCAGAGCACGAAACAAGCTTCGGCCAAGAAGACCCAGGCCTAATAACCCGCGGAGGTGTGGAGCCTCCAGAAGGAGCGGGGAAAGCGGGGAGATCTGAGGGTCAAGAGAGTGGTCCTCTCCTTTTGGGGGATAACTCTTTATCTGAAGTCAGCTGCAACCTGTGGGTGAATGGAAGGCAGCAGGCCACACCCTAAGCCTGGCAGAGGATCTCCTGCGAGGCCTGTCCCCTGGGGTCCCCACCTTCCCAGAGAGTGGGGTGCTGCATAGTGTGGAAGCACAAGTATGCGTGTGTGTCTGCACGCAAAGCAAAGCCGCACCTGATTGTGCATGTCAGTCAGAGGTAGAGGGACCCACGTAGCGGGTCACTTCTGGGAACGTGTGGAACGTGTGTAAGCATGCATGTATCTGAGGCCTGAGAGGCGGGGCGGCGGAGGCGGTGGGAGCCAGGAGGCGGAGGCTGGGCAGAGCAGAGGACAGCAGAGAACAGGCAGAGCAAGAAGTCCCACAGCAGAAGCTCATCTGAAGGGTTACCCTCCTCAAGACCAAGTCCCTTGGCTCCTGAATTTTTTGCTCTTGATTTCACCTCAGTGTGTCACTGCAAGAGAAAGAAGACAGACAGACCCCCTAAGACAAGCACCCAGACAGCCACACCTGTTGCACGTGTGTGATGAGCAGGAGCCCATGGAGAGGGAGAGGGCCCCAGGCAGGCAAGCAGCCCACCCCCACCAGCAGGGCTGGGCCTCAGGCTAGCCCCTGCAGGAAATCCAGCAGCCCTGTATGCCACTCCTCAGGTTTGTCAAGGTAACAAGGGTGTCCCGCCCCCTCCATGACCAACACCCGGTGGTTGGGCAGCTGCTTCAGGTGCTCAAAGCTGGTCTGACCCATGGGGTCCTGGTCTCCATATACAATAAGGGTCGAGGTCTGGAGAAAGGAAAAGGAGGCAGAATCAACAGGGACCTACCACACCATCCCCATCCTCCTAGAATGGCTTCGGCCCTCCCCATGACTTCAGTCTCTCCCTGGGGTCACCCCAAATGAGGGGGAGGGACGAGCTAGCCCAGTGGAGTGAAGGGGGCCAGCTCCCAAGAGACAGGGATGTGGATTTATGTCCGTCTTGGCAACGTAATCTGTTAATTAAACCAGCAGGGCGGCATTTGGTAGTTCGGCTCCCCTAAAAGCCATCCATCGGCTTCCCAGTCCCCAGATGAGGAAGGGCGCCAGGAAGGGGCACGTCAGGCTCTCACGCGTGGGTACCTTCACACTGGCATAGTTAGCAGCATTGATCTTGTCAGTGCAGATGGGAGCCACTGGCACATAGCCCCGGACCTGGGAGCCAGGGGCGGTGAGGAAGGGCAGGGAGTACATGCCACTCAGTGACGGGCTGATCACAACGGGGGCGCCCAGGTCCAAGGCGTCCACCACAGCTGCCAGGAAGCTGCTGGGGACCAGCTCCCCGACAGGGGCAGGGGCGGCTGCTTCCTTGGAGCGCCCCAGACCTGCAGGGATTCAGGTGTGGAACAGACAAGATAAGGGCAGTGAGTGGGAAAACAGGAGAGAAAGGGTCTCTTCCTACAGGAAGCCCTCCTAGGTTAGTCATTCTGTGCCAGGTTCTTGCAACATGAAGTGAGCCCGAGTTTATTCGTACAGCAGCCTAGATCTGTCGTATCAGTGGCAAGCATGAGGCACATCTCTCGTGTTTGTGCCCATCTGCCCCAGCAGTACGGTGCCCTGGAAAGAATCAGGCTCTGAAGTCCAACACGGCTGGATCCAAGTCCCCATTTTCCATTTACTGTCTATGCAACCTTGGGAAAGTCCCCTCAGTCCTCTCGGCTGTTCAGTTTCCCCCATCTGTTAAAGGGAGATGACAAAAGTATCTGCCACTTAAGATCGCTGCGAAAATTAACTACTAAGGGGTGGTAGGGTGAGTGCGTCCAGGACAGTGGCTGAGGGGCTGGCTCTACACACATACCTCCCCTCCAGTTAGTCCCTACCATCCCTCTGAAAGATTAGCTCTAGAATTTAGCCTTGAAGCTCGGCCCAACCCACCGTCAAAACCAATCAGGTCAGGGCCTGGAGGCCCGCCCCCGGGGCTGTGAAACCATTAGTCATGGCCAGTGAGGGGGGCAGGTCAGCCCACCCTTCCGCACTGGGCACCAGGGGTTGGGACCTGCTGATGTTAGTTGTGACTTGCAGTCTGAGACTGCCCTGCCTCCCCCAGAACCCAGCTTAATGCTTTCTATTTGGCATCATGACTAGGGGCTCAGCCACCTACCAGGTCCTGCCCTCCCCCAAAGGTGCCAGGAAACAGTCTCACTGCTCAGGGCTTCCAACAGAGCCTATGGTAATGGCTCTATCAAAATATTTTACTTCCAACTGGCTGAGCACCAATTATTACGTGTCAGGTACTGGTCACATACTTCCACGGATAATCTCATTCCATTCTCACTAGAGCTAACCCCCAAAAGGAGTGTGGTTGTCTCGCGTTACAGATGAGGAAGCAGAGGCTCAGAGACGCTGAGACACTGACTGGGGCAACACAGAAGCAGCTGGGCATGTCCGGGCATCTGGATCAAGACTGGAGAAGCTCAAACGGTCCCTGCAGTGTGCACTGTGCCCTGTTGAGCTCATGGCCCAGCCTGGCTAAGTCCCTCTGGTCCACCAGCCCCCAGCTCTGGGTCCCCAGTGAGGCCCCGACCATCCCTGTGCAGAAGCCTACCCCGGAAGTACCTGGCAGGTCAATGGCCACAGCGCGGTAGCCGGCCTGGGCCAGCCTGTGCAGCGTGCCCAAGTTCTGCCAGGTCTCGGAGGAGAAGCGGATGCCGTGCAGCAACAGCACGGAGAAGCGGGCAGCCTGCCCACCGGCCGGCCGCACCTCCCGGAAGAACAGACTCTGGCCCTGCACCTGGACGGTGCCCTCGTGCTGCTCCACGCCGGCCATCCTGCCCTGTGCTGGCGCAGCACCTGCGGTTCAAGGTCGGGTTGATGAACCACAGAGCAGCCTGCGGGCAGGCAGAGCAGGAAGGCTGCAGCGGGGGGGAAAAGTGCAGGGGTCCCCCGGGGAGCAGCAAGGACACCTCCAGGAGGCTCCCAGAATTCTCGGAAGGTGCTATAGGGTGAGGAAAACATAGGTGTTGTTTCTGGCTCTGCCACTCACTTAATTGCATGGCCTTGGACCTCAGTTTCCTCATCTGAAATATGGGACATTGAAGTCTAGGTCAAGAATTAACAAGTTAAAAAGAAAAAAAATTGGTAGTGAGGGTGCCTGCGCTTGGAAAAAATTCAATACCCGGGACTCTCATTACGATTATTGTTCTCATTGTTATCCTTTTCCACAAAAGGAGATGATCCAATAGTATTTAGCTCATGGGTGGTTGATAGGATTCAAGGAGGCAACGCATGCGCAGGGCCTAGCACTTGGTACTAAGCAAGTAAGTGCTCAGTCAACAGTAAGTAGCTGTCTGTTTTGCTAATCAACCTCTTCCTCTTCAAGGCACTGTTACGAGGTCGTAGGTTGGCACCGCTGGCGGGAGGGGGTCGGGGTTGGAGTAAAACACGTATTATCTGGAAGCAGAAACGGGAGCGCTGAGCCGGGAAAGGCTTTGGAGTTCCCGCCCGCAAGGGACGCGGAGTGCTCAGTGCGCTGACGCCGAGGTCAGGGGCGCGGTCACCGATGCCGCCACGCTCGCTCTGTCCCCTCCGAGGACCTCGGTTCTGGCTTGCTGGGCCTGGTAGGGCGCCCGCGGTAGGGGCGGAGACAGACCCGAGGGAAGGGACCTGGGAAAACGAGCTGGGAAGGGGAGATAGGTGGGGGTTCGAGAAAGAGAGGGTCCAGGGCGCAGGGCAGGTACCTGGAGAGCTGCGTGAATTCGCGCAGGAGGCAGGCGAATGCTGGCGGAGAATGGAGACGGGGCGGGGAAGCTGGGAAGGGGCTGGGAGCGCGGAAGCTGGAATGTGGCCGCGCAGAGGGCGGGTCTCGGGCTGTGCTCCGGGGCACCCTCTTGTGGCCACAAGTCGCCGCAGGACGGGTCGGTGCTGCTAGATGTATCCTCTCAGAGCGGCCTCAGTTTCCCCAAGCCCCTTGGTCCCACGTGCCCCAAACACTGGGCTGGGCGCGGCCCGAGACTCTCGGCCACCTGCCCCATACCCACACGGCGCTCCTTGAGGAGGAGGGTTTTGGGGGGGTCGCATCTCTGCTGCTCCCTTCTCTCTTCCTCCCTCATCCCCAGGCTGGACTGGACTGCCCAGGCCCGGAGTCGTGTGCCAGGCAGGCATGAAGTTGAGGCCCGACAGGTTGGAGGGCGAGGCTCCGGCAATGTCCAGCCAAGTAGCCTTGATCGTTAGCCCAACGCCTCCGAGCCTCTTTCCTGTAGAATGGGTGTGATGTGCCTTCCTCCCAGGGCGCCAATAAAGGAGTGAATCCTGCACGCTTCGCGCAGCCTCTGTGCCGGGCTTGGTCGCCAAACGGTGCCTGAGCTTGAGAGCAGAGCAGACGTCAGTCACACGTTGTCAACCAGGATGGGTGCCATAGTGATGCGAAGGAGCCCAGAGGCCACCCTGGGCTCTGAGTGTACACAGGCCTGAGTGCGTTTGTAAGGCCAGGGAAGAGGCTGAGGACCTGGAGCTGCTATTGTATAACAGTAATATCTGCCGTTTACTCAGACACTGCTCTAAGGCTTGACCCGCCCTTAAGTCCTTAAGACAACCGTTATCCGTAGCCCCACTTTACAGACGGGAGACTGAGCGAGAGCAGAGGGTGGGAAGAAGCTGGGTGGCTCTCCGTCCGGCTCTCAGGCCGAAAACAATCCAGAAAACCTGGACAGGGGGCCGGGCCTGCGGGCTTCGGGGCGCCGCCCCCAGTCCCCTGTGGGTCGGGGCTACAGAGAGCTGGGCCTGCGACTGCGGACTGCGCAAGCGCGCCTCGGTGGCCACGCTCTCGGCCACCTAGAGCCGGCGGGAGCCTGCGGAGCCGAGGAGGCAGCGCCATGGTCGCCGCACTGTTTGGCTGCTGGTTGCGCAGGGGCGGGGCCCGCCCAGCAGAGGCCCGCCGGGTCATCTCGGTCGGTCGGGTGAGTGTCCCCAGAGAGTGCGGCCTGCAGGGTGCCCGGGGGCGGGCCATCCTCGCCCCACCCCTTGCCTGGCGTCCTGAGGCAGAGTCTTGCGGGAGGGGCAGGCGTCGGGGAAGCGAGTGTGCCGGTGGTCGTGTGCGGTGTGTGTGTGTGCGCGCGCGCTTTTGTCTGCGTGTTTCCTTGGGGGTCTGGGTGTACGCGTGTGTCAGTGTGTTGTGTGTCAGTGTTTCTTGTGCCTGTGTTGGAGAATGTGTCGATCTGTCCGCCCGCTTGTTTTCTGTCTGCTGTGTGTATTTTCTGTGTGCGTGTGATTCTGGAGGTGTGTATTACCTGTGTGTCCGCGTGTGTTTCTGAGGGTCTCTGTGTGTGTCCGTCTGTCGGCCTGTGAATGCGTGGTCAGTGCGTGTACAAAGAGGCTGCATGTGCGTGTAGGGAATAGCTTGTGCAAAAGGAAAGCAGATGGGGGCACGTGTGTACACCTGTCATTGTCGACACGTGTGCCAAGGTCCTAACACGGGGACTTCTCCAGCCCCCGCCCCCAGTATTTGTAGCTAGATCACGTTTTCTAATGCTCCAGCTCCCTGGGTTGCCAAGGCAACGGCCGATGTCCCTCCCCTCGCTACCCGGAGAGGCGCCCCCTGTGCCCCAGGCTCACCTGCAAGGTGAGGTCCAGAGCCGATGCTCCTGCTCCACCTGGTGGGAACCTAAGCCACCGCGGCTTGGAAGAGCTGCATCCTAGGCAGGTGGTGGTCAGAGAAAAGAGAGGAGCGCACTCTTCCTCTGCTCAGCTCCTGGGTCTCCACCTGACCTGGGAGTCTGGGGGTGGGATGTTTCTCTGGGGAAACATTCCGGAGAGGTGGGTGGAGCTGGATGCAGGTTTCCAGTTCGCAGCTCAGGCCAATGTCCAGTTGGCACTGGATAAAGAAGTGTTTACTGAAATCTGGGAACAAGCAGGCGTGCTCCTCCCAGGCGCCCCAAATGACGACAGGACAGCTCCTGGTCAAGGCCACTGTATTGTTGAAATCTCACAGGAGGCTTGGGAGGGCAGTGGTGAGGTTATCTTTCTCTCCATTTTACTGACAAACTGAAGACTCGCAGCCAGGAAGTGGCAGAATGGGTCTCAAAGCCAAGGCTAACTGCTCTGTCTGGTTCCTGGGTCCTGAGGTCTGTCCTCTGGGCATGCAAAGGACCCAGACTGGAGGAGTCCGTGAAGCAGGTCATGGGACTTGGCATGAAGCTGGGGAGGTGGTCATCTTCTCCAGCCTCCACGCTGCCCTTTCCATTTCTAAGTGTCCGGTTCTCCTCCCTAGTTCCGCAGCCCCTCGGGCCTCAGCTCTCCGTCCTTCACAAATTCCCCATGAGCCCTCCTCCCACTTAATAGCTGGGGTGGGGCATTAAATATTCCCATCAGGTGTAAAACACATTCTGATTTTAGCAGTATTATATGCAGTGTGATAAAAAACGAACAAACAAACAAACAAACACAAAAAAACACACATTTCCAAAGGTGCCCTCAGCAGGATGTCTCTTGACACCCCTCACTCTACCCACCAGCAGGGCTCCATTCCATCCGTCACCTCCCAGCACCATGCTTTCTGCCTTGGGGAACCGAGTGCGGCTCGGTGTTTAGGAGCCCAGCCTTGGGTTCAAATCCCGGTTCCTCTACTTGCTTACTGAACTTTGGGCAGGAGAATTTACCCCCTAAGCCTCAGTTTCCTTATCTGTAAGAGACCTATAATCATGTCTGCTCCCCAGTGTTTTTGTGTGAATTCATGAGCCCTCGTACGTGAAGGGCCAAGCACAGGGCCCAGCTGTCAAAGAGCTCAGTGCACGGGAGTGGTATTAGCTGGCGGTGATGATAGTGGTCTCCGAGCATGCTGTGTGCCGGGGGACATCTCAGGTGCTCCTTCTCACGCTGTGGGGTACCTGAGCCCTTACTCTGGCATGTGGAGTAGTTGGGTGTGAACCCTCAGACCCTTGCCCAGAGCAGGGGGAAGGGCAAGGGCTGAGCTTTTCCTCTGCTGGGGGCTTCTGGGTGGGGTTTGGGGTTGGAGCCCAGAGGGCCTTGGGGGGGGCTCAGCCCCAGCCTCTCCTCCCTCTCCTCTCCTCCTCCAGGCTGTGGTACAGACCTCCATGAGCCGGTTCCAGGTAGCCCTGCTGGGCCTGGGCCTGCTGCTCATGCTGCTACTGTACGTGGGGCTGCCAGGCCCCCCTGAGCAGACCTCCTGGCTCTGGGGAGACCCCAATGTCACAATCCTGGCTGGTCTTACTCCTGGCAACTCCCCCATCTTTTACCGCGAGGTGCTCCCGCTTCACCGGGCACGCAGGTGGGTGCCAACCCCAGGGTACAGTGGAAAGACTAGGCCCGCGGGAGTCCCTGTGTGGGACCTCAGCTCAGCTAAGGGTGCTCAGGGACTGGGAGGGCAGTGGAATAAGCCTAGGAAGAGAGTGGGCCACTGCCGGACCCACAAGACCCTCACTCCCCCGTGTGCCCACTGCTGGACCCTCAGGGCCCTCACTCCCCTGTGTGCCCACTGCCAGACCCACAGGGCTCTCACCCCACTATGCCCACTGCCAGACCCGCAGAGCCCTCACGCCCCTGTGTGCCCACAGGGTGGAGGTGGTACTGCTCCATGGAAAGGCCTTTAACTCCCACACGTGGGAGCAGCTGGGCACGCTGCAGCTGCTGGCACAGCGGGGCTACCGAGCCGTGGCCCTTGACCTCCCAGGTGAGAGCCCCCACCCCTGGGCCTGGGGAGGCAGCCTGCAGCAGGTACAAGGGGGAAATTGGGGGAGTAGGAAAGTCCTAAGATGTGACTTGGGGGCATCTTGGACCCCAGTATCTGGACAAGCAGCGGCAGGTCGCAATATAAGACGACAACATGAAAAGATCTGTGTCTTTATTTTCTACCCTTGCAAACTACAGTGTGGATAGTTGCAGGTCATGGAGCAAATGGAAACGTGACTCGCTTCCCTGAGATGGCATGGGGAGAGTCACTGTCCTTTTTACCACAAATTAGGGAGCTTTTTGTTTTTTTAACTGTACTAACGATTTATGCTACCACTCATTAAAAAATCAAACGAGAGTGACACCCTCAGAGAGCCATGCCACATTTCCCTCCCTTACTTCTCTAAGCAGTTTGGGGGTGCCAGACCCTTTTGGGGCATTTCCATACCTAGAGACATAGACGATATGCAGGGTCGTGTGGTGGAGGTTGCAAACGTGGTTGGCGTCCTGCCTGCTTAGCGAATCTATCCGCAATTTGGTTTTCTCCCTCTATACCACGTCTCAGGGATCATACCCACCGCTGTGCACCTCCCTCCCTGCAGTGTGTGCCCGTGGAGGGATGGAGCTTCTATCTGGCCATTCCTCTACCGGTGGGCGCTGTACGTTGACTCGGAGTTTGCACTGTCAGTTGAAATGCTCAAGTATTGAAGCCGAAGCATCTTCTGACATGCTTCTTTGAGCCTGTGGCCAACAATTTCTGTAGGGTAAGCTACCAAGGACAATTGATGGGTCGAGGACACACATCTTTTAAATTTTGACAAATACTACCTTACCCTCCGAAACTGCTACATGGGTTTTTCCTCCCGTCAGTCATGTATGGAAGTGCCATCTCCCCACATCTTATCAGTCTTTTTCACTTTTGCCGATAGGATGAACGGAAGGTGTTTTTCTAGCAGGCCTATCACAGTACAAAAAGTAGCTTCTGGGACATTTGGGGGAGATGTGGCACGTGCCACTGCTCCCCATCTCTTTCCCCCACCGTGGCGAGCAGCGGTCCTGAGCTCCTTCCCAGCCTCCCTCAGCGGTGCCTCCTGCTCCCAGGTTTTGGGAACTCGGCACCTTCGAAGGAGGCCAGCACAGAGGCCGGGCGGGCGGAGCTGCTGGAGCGTGTGCTGCGGGCCCTAGGGGTGCAGAAGGCCGTGCTGGTGAGCCCCTCGCTGAGCGGCCACTATGCCCTGCCCTTCCTGATGCGAAGCCACCACCAGCTGCACGGATTCGTGCCCATCGCACCCGCCTCCACCCAGAACTACACCCAGGAACAGTTCTGGGCCGTGAAGGTACTGGCTTCCTGTCATGGCTCAAGTCCTGGGGGGAAAGGACTCACTTGGAGGACACATGGCCCCATCCCTGATCCGGATGGAAGAGATGGGTGTTTGGGGAAGATTTCCTAAGCAGGTGGCTTGAGGGCCAGTCCCTATCAGGCCCCAGGATCACAGCCCCTTGCCTTGCCCCGCAGACCCCAACTCTCATCCTGTATGGGGAACTGGACCGCGTCCTGGCTCGGGAGTCACTGCGGCAGCTCCGCCACCTGCCCAACCACTCCGTGGTGAAGCTGCATGACGCAGGCCATGCCTGCTACCTCCACAAGCCAAAAGACTTCCACCTTGTCCTCCTCGCCTTCCTTGACCACCTGCCTTGAGCTCACCCACTGCCCAGGCCCTGGGCCTGGCCTGAGCTTGGAGGCTCCGGACCAGTCCCCACTGGGATGGGAGGGCGAAGGCCAGAGGGCCAGGCCCCGTCAGGAGCTCTCATCTCACCTCGCAGACAGTAAATAAAAGTGTTTTTGTCGTGCCCGGGGAGTGACAGGCCCTGTTTCCTTGTGGGGTGCAGGTGGGGTGGGAGGAGAGTGGGGACCACTTCGGGGCTGAGGGCTGGAGCGAGTGCTCCAGCGGCCCGGGAGGGTAAGAACACGGGCTGCCTCCTAGCTGGCTCCCTCGCCTCTCTGCGGCTCGGCTTCCTCAGCCGTAAAATGGGCGTGATGGCAACACCTAGCTCAGAAGGTGGCTTCCCGGTTGGACGCGTCTGGGTCAGAGGCGCTCTTGGCCACGCGGTGCTGCGGGAGTGGGGGTATCACTACTGCTGCATGACCCCTGGGATTGGGGGCAAATCCAGGGCCTGGCAGCTGAGCTGAGTGAGTCAGGAATCTAGGACTTATGGCCAAAGGGAGCGGGTTGTGTACATGTGTGTGTGGCGGGGAGGGTGGTGAGGAATGTGGTTTAATGGTTTAATGATTACCGTGGCACTGCTGGGGAACCACCAAGCCTACTTCCCCTTGGGTATGTGTGGGAGAGTGGCCCAGACTTAAACCCCAGGAGGGCTGGGATGGATTTCTTCCCTCCCCTCCCAGCCTGCCTCCTCTGGGCCCAGAGGTGAAAGTCTTCGACCCTGCCTGCCCAGGCGGACTCAGCCCCGGAGCTGAGGGTACAAAGGGCAGCTGGGCACAGAAGTGAGCAGCTACAGCTGTGTGCAGCCCATGGGTGGCCAGTGGGACACCTGTCTTCTGGTGGCTGCAGAAGACCCAGGGACCTTGACACAGGGTCAGTCAAGAGCCCGTCACCCACATGCTTTTGTGCAGTTTCCCCATCTCCCACGCTGTCATCCGGCGTCACGATTACATCCTCTCACCATGATGTCCTCTATCACACAGACACCGTCACACCCAACCACCATACACGTGGTCATACTCATGATACACACAGCGCCTCGTTCACATGATCACATCGCGGTCACATGCTCCTGTCCGTCCATTTATCCTTCACTCCTGGCACGTTGTCCGGACTTCTGCTCTTTGCTTGTCACGGACATGAACCAGCCTCCTGGAAATCACAGCCTGGGGGGGTCAGATATTAACCAATAACCTCTCCACTCAGGGGACCGAGGCAGCCACGGAGGCCCTTACCTCTCCGAGGAGCTGAGACAAGAAAGGGAAAAAAGTACGCCCTCGCGGGAGGGGTAGGGCAGCAGTCGGGGGCCAGTTCCGGCACAACTTTGCCGCCCTGTGCCCTGAGAGTGACGCGGCGCCCACGCTTTCGGTGTCCGCGGCCGCCCGCCTCCCTGGCGGCCCAATCCGGAGGCTGCAGGAGGCGGAGCCCTCTGGGGGAGGGGCCATCCGGAACTGGCTGCACCGGCCCGGGGGCGGGGCCGGGGCGGGGCCTGCGGGAGGGGTGGGGCCAGCTGGGAACTCTCTGTCGCTGCGGGGCGGAGCTGGCGGCCGAAGCAGCGTGCCCCGGTCAGAAGGCGAGTTCTGCGCCTCTAATCACCCGGCAGAAGCTGCAACCAGGTGGGGCTGAGAAGCCCAAACTCTCGGTCTTCGGTCTCGACCGGGATCCCAGTCCAGCCACACGGTGGGCGGGGGCTGGTTCTGAGCCCGAGACCTCGCAGGACCCTGACTCCCAGCCACGGTCCTAGGCGGACGCTGAGAGGCGAACGTGGGCCCAAAACCAGGTGGAGAGCCCTGGAGAGGGGTAGTGGGATCGGGGTCTCCCTGGTATGAAATCCGAGAAATTGGGGACACATTTTTTGAGCAGGGCGGAGGGGGTCGATGTCTGGTTTCAAATCTGGCTCTGCTGCTCCCCAGCTGTCCCTGAACCTCTCTGAGCCTCAGCTTTCTCCTGCAAAGTGGATGCGCAGAGGCACGAACTTCTTGGGGCTCTTTGGGAGATTAAATAAGGAAATGTGTTGAAAGTGAACAGCACAACGCCTAAAGACAGAATGGGGGCTGGAAATAGGGTGTCCTCTCCCTGTGAGACGTCCGGGGAACCGTCCAAGGGAGGGACCGTGTACAAGTGGAGTCCATCGGGTCCCAGCGGCTGGAAGGGGTAGGTAGCCACTCTCTTTGCCCCCAGCTTACCACGCACAGCGACATGGCCAGCAAGGGTCACGAGAGCGAGCACCCATCTGTGACACTCTTCCGTCGGTACCTGCGCCTCCGCACCGTCCATCCTGATCCCGACTACGGTGAGAACGTGGAGGTTGCAGGGCCTGCTCTGGGGCCCTGGGGCGGGGACTGTGCCCTAAACAGGCTCCAACCCCTGTCACCCAGCTGAGCCCCACTCTGATGCCCCCAATGGTGCCTCAACCCCTCTAGCCATTCCCTCACTATACAGCCAGCTCGGCTGTGGAGGGACATCCTTGCAGAGGCTGTGCTCCTCCAAAAGTTACTCCAGGTGGCTAATTAAGGAACAACTTCACTTCACTCTCCAGGGCTTGGGTGGGGAAGGAGAGTCTGGGGCAGCCACATGGAAGAAGAGGCCTCCAGAGGCCTCCTGGGGCTGGACAAAGGCCACAGCCCTTAGGGAGTCAGGCTTGGTGGCTGGAATTGTATACACGAGTCCAAATTCCTGCTGTGGTTTTCCAGTTGAGGGACTTTCATGTCTCTGTGCCATAGTGCCCCCACCGTTAAGGAAGATAACAATAATACCAGCTTCTAACCCCGGACTTCCACAAAGGGTCACTGGCTGGCCAAAAAGATCTTCCCTGGGGACAGAAGTACAGGTGTCCCTGAGGGATGTGGGATTGTGTTGAGAAGGAAGCAACCCGTTTCAGGGTCTGTGACCATCTCTGGAGGTGTCCCCAGGCTCTGCCTGGGCCGGGGAGGCTTGCGTAGGCAGGAGCAGCCCCAAGACTGTCTGTGTCCCCAGGGGCTGCCATGGCCTTTCTTGAGGAGAGAGCCCACCAGCTGGGCCTGGGCTTTCAGAATGTGGAGGTGAGCCTGGGGCCCTGTGGGGGAGAGGCGGTGGGCCTGGGGAACCTCCTCACCCTGCACTGACCACATCCCCTCCTGGCCCTCTCCAGGTGGCACCTGGCTTTGTGGTGACCGTGCTGACCTGGCCAGGCACCAACCCTAAACTCTCCTCCCTCTTGCTCAACTCCCACGTGGATGTGGTACCCGTATTCAAGGTGTGTGTGTTGAAGGGAGGGTGTGCGGGGGACAAAGACGAGGCCGACGCTCCCCCACTCAACCTCAGGGAGCCCCCTCCTGGCGCTGGTCCTGGCGCTGGTCCTGGCGCTGACTGGACCTCACTTGGCATCACGCCACTCAAGCAGCCTTTGTCCAGCAGCCGTTCCATGCCCATGAGGGGTGCGGAGGTGGAGGTGGGAGGCAGAGATGAGGGACGGCAGTCCACTGTCCTCTTCAGCCCTCGTCTGTCCCCTTCGCCACCATGCTCCCATCACCCCAACCCTCCAGTGGGCTCCTAAGGCAGAACCACCGTGGGTGCAGAACTAAATTTGGGGCTTGGGTCCCCCTTCCCATCCTTGCCTCCAGGAGCACTGGAGTCATGACCCCTTCGAGGCCTTCAAGGATGCCGAGGGCTACATCTATGCCAGGGGCGCCCAGGACATGAAGTGTGTCAGCATCCAGTGAGTGTCCTCCATTCCCAGTCCCCCACAGTGTCCCCACTGGCCCCTCGGAATGACCCAGAGCCCAGAGTGTGATCGGAGAACCTCAAAACTGAAGAACATCTTGACCCCTTCCATTGAGCAGGCACTGCTGCTATGACAACTGCATGGATGCGGAGGCTGAGGGACAGGGACTTTCCCGAGTCCCCTGCCCGGCTGTGGCAGAGCAGGGCCCACGGCCTAGGGCTCCAGCCCTGCCCGCCCAAGCATGTGGCGGCTCCTTCGGCACCTGCTTATACCCTCTCGCTGCCCCTCAGGTACCTGGAGGCTGTGAGGAGGCTGAAGGCTGAGGGCCACCGTTACCCCAGAACCATCCACATGACCTTTATGCCTGGTAGGGGTGGCTCGGCAAGGGGCACCTTCGGGGGAGGGGAGTGTTTGGGGAACATCTCTCTCATCTCATGTCCCTCTTTATAGATGAGGAAGTTGGGGGCCACAAAGGCATGGAGCTGTTTGTACAGCGGCCTGAGTTCCGGGCACTGAGGGCTGGCTTCGCCCTGGATGAGGGTGAGCAGGGTGGCAGGCCACTGAGTGGCCAGCAGGGGCTAGGGATGCTGCTGGCGGGGCTGGGCCACTCCACCCTCTGAACCCCTCTCCTCCCACCTTAGGCCTGGCCAACCCCACTGACGCCTTCACTGTCTTTTACAGTGAACGGAGCCCCTGGTGTGAGTATGGGTTTCGGGGGAGGGCATCACTGTGCAGACGGGAGACTAGGCCAGAAGGGGCAGGGGCCCAAGGAGGCCTTGAACTCAGGGCCTCTGCCTCCCAGTGCCTTCCTGCCTGGGCTTCTCTTTGATGAGCTTCTGAGGTCAGGCCCTCCCTAGGGGCAGGAATCGGCCCTGCACTGTGCCTTCTGAGGGGCAGAGCCCTGCCGAAGGAGCTTGAAATGAGGGGCGGACCCGGGCCCACCCCAGGGCCAAGTGCTTTCCCAGCCCCTCCCGTGCTGATGGCACCCCTTCCCCCTGCGTCTCCCAGGGGTGCGGATCACAAGCACCGGGAACCCTGGCCACGGCTCGCTATTCATCGAGGACACAGCCGCAGAGAAGCTGGTGGGTAGCACGCGGGCATGGAGTTCGGGAATTCCCGAGGCTCTATCCTGGGCCCTCTCTCACATCCGACCTTACGCTCTCCTAGCACAAGGCTGTGAGCCTGATCCTGGCTTTCCGGGAGAAGGAGAGGCAGAGGTGAGGCAGCCTGGGAATGGGCGAGGCTGTGTCCAGAGGAGAGAGGCCGAGCCTCCTTTTATATCTGTTGTTCCCCCTTGCTGCTCCTGCCCCGGGCCCCCACCACAGGCTGCAGTCAAACCCCCACTTGAAGCTGGGGGCCGTGACCTCTGTGAACCTGACTAAACTGGAGGGCGGCGTGGCGTATAACGTGGTTCCTGCCGCGATGAGTGCCAGCTTTGACTTCCGCGTGGCACCAGACGTGGACATGAAGGTGCCATCGCCCCCTGGGTTTGGAGGAGGGAGCCGGGTCCTCGATCCTGTCCTAGAGGCTCATCCCAGGGATCTCGAGGGACCAGCTCATCTCCCTTCTCGTAGGCTTTTGAAGAACAGCTGCGGGGCTGGTGCCAGGCAGCTGGCGAGGGCGTCACCTTCGAGTTTGCTCAGGTATCGACTGCGAACCTATGATGGGGGCGTTGTGGGAGCTGGGGACACTGGGCTTGCCAAGTGTGTATCACCGTGGGAGTGTGTGCTCGGCGTGCCCACGCACACGTGGGCGCTGCTTTAGCTCTGAGAGACGCATGTTAGGGGAGGCCGCTGCTGGCAGCTGGGGAATAGTGTAGGGAGTAGACGTGGTCTTGACCTCTTCATCCTTACAGCGTGAAGGGGGTTGCAGACCTGAGTCAAGTGTTCATATTACTTCTCTATACATATGAACATGTGTGGTCCAGAAGAGGGTGGACCTCGTAGTCTGAGACATGTAATTGGAGTATTTGACCAGTCTGAGAGGTTGGGGAGCCCCCTTGAGGAAGGGGCTCTCAGGCTGGGATCTGAAGAATGGACAGGAAGTAAGTGAACGGGGGGCAGCGGAAGGTCTCAGACCTGCGGCCTTTGCGGACCTGACAGGGCCTGCGGAACTGGCCGGCTGGATGCCTGGGTAGGGGGTGGGGGTCGGGCGCGTGCCCTGTGCCAGGTACATACCCACCCTACGAAAACACAAGATGCCCAGGCCCTGTCCTGACCCCGCCATATCCTTCCTCCTCCCAGAAGTGGACGGAGCCCCGAGTGACATCTACTGATGACTCAGACCCCTGGTGGGCTGCGTTTAGTGGCGTCTGCAAGGACATGTGAGTGTCCTGGCCTGCTCTCCACTCCCCGTTCCCTCTCTCCTTCCTCTCCCTCCCTCCCACCGTCCTTCGCCCCTTTGCCTCTTCCCTTGCCCCCCGCCTCCCCATTCCCTGGGCTCTCCCCTCGGCAGGAACCTCACTCTGGATCTGGAGATCTTCTCCGCTGCCACTGACAGCCGCTTCCTCCGCGCGGTGAGCTGCTTGCAGTAGGGTGGGCAGTGCGGTGGCCCCGGGCGCCGGCCTGTCCCCTAACGGCTCCTCCTTGCCCCTGCAGGCAGGGATCCCGGCTCTGGGCTTCTCACCCATGAACCACACACCCGTGCTGCTGCACGACCATGACGAGCGACTGCATGAGGCCGTGTTCCTCCGCGGGATCGACATATACACACGGCTGCTGCCCGCCCTGGCCAGCGTGCCCGCCCTGCCCAGTGACAACTGAGCCGCACGCTCCTCAGCCTCCACCACTGGGGCTCCCACCTGACCAGTGCCAGGGGCCCTTCCTCACTGCCCGACAATAAAGGTTGTGCGTGGACAGGAGCCACTTCTGAAATACTAACAGCAAGGACATTCATGGAGCAGCGTTTCTCATTTCTCTGGGGACATGCTGTTCCCATCCCCATTTCACAGATGAGGAAACAGAGCTTGGCTCTGGGCATGTCCCTACCACTCCACTCTGCTGTGTCCTTCAACACAACACACCCACCCTGGACCTCCTAGCCACGTCTCTGTCCAGCGGCAAGGGGCCGTAGTTCCCAGTCTCAGAGGCCACCATATCTGTATCTGACCTGTGAGGCCAGGGATACCATTCCCATGGAGAGGGACAGGGGAAGGCCAAGATCTCAGGGGATTACGCCTGGCTTTCTGGGAGCACACTCAGGATCCTGGAACAGGACCAGAACTGGAGGCCAGATGTGGGGCAGAGGGACAGCTGGCAAGGCATGACCGCTGGCATTTGTCGAAACCTTGCCAGGGCTGACAGGAAGGGGGTGTTGCGAGCATGGGTCCCAGAGGGGGCAGGAGCCCTGGTGGACCAGGTCAGTTCATCTTAGGGTCCCCAGCGCCCCGGACAGGGATCATGGGTCTGTGTGTACAGAGTGGCCCACAAGTTGGGCTTCAGTCTGTCAGCCTAGCTAGGGCCCCAGGCAGCTCAAAGTGTCAGCTGTGACCCTGAGAGCTGATCCTGCTCCTCCAGCCGCTCTGATCTGGTCCTGTTCTGACCTCCCTAAGCATGGGGCCCGGGAGACAAGGAGAGCTGGCTTTGGAAGCTCCTGGCTGTGGCCAGAAGTCCAGAGTCTGGTTCTGTGGCCTGTGGACTTAGTCCTGGTAGTAGAATAACCCGGCTCATGGGGTTCTGACAGGGACCCAGCACACCGGCCAGCCCCACTCACCTTCTCGCAAGCCTCATAGCCACCCTTTGATGCAGGTTTCACTGCGCCCCACCTTAGAAGTTCTGCAAGAATAGCTTGCCCGAGATCACGCAGCTTGGAGGTAATGGAGACATGACCTGAGACTCAGGACCGGGGGGCTGTGCTTCTTGCACACAGGCCCTGCGTGCAGCTGGGGGCGAAGGGCTGCAAGCTGAAGAAAGCCCAGGTGAAGCTCCTGCCCCGGGGTCTCCTGGGATTGGGGTCTGGCCTCCCAGGATGATGGGAAAGGAGGTCTTCATGGCCCCTGTCCTGGAGACTGGAGCACAGGCCTCGCTCTGGAAGCCATCCAACCTGGTGACCTTACGCCGGACCAAGCCACCTTCAGGACACAAAACCTGCTCCTGGTCCCTTTTGAGACCCCACCTCCTATCTGACACCAGCTGGTGGGGGCAGTTGGCCACCCACAGAGCATGCCAGGATGACAGGAGCCGGCAGCCTTGCCCTGACTTCCTGGGGCCCTGCACGGACCACCTGGGTGTCAGTGCTACCTCCACCCCTTCCTAGCAGTGTGATCTCGAAAAAGGCTCCTTACCCGTGAAACAAAGATAATAGTAATACCTCCTTCAGAGGTGGGGGACCACATGCCAGGGTTGCACCTGCTGCCCCATCATGATTAATAGCAATTCTTTCTGAGCCTCCCAAGTACCAAGGGGCTGGACCACAAATTACATAACCCTCATACTCAGAGGCTGGTTTTGAGGACCAAGTGTGACCAGAAGCAGTGCTCCGCCTGGCGCCCTCCACAGGAAGCCTGTCACCACTCCCCCACTGGCTTCACTGGTCCCTCAGAGGACTGCAGGTGAAGCAGCTGACCCAGGGGGCCCAGCAGAGTGGGCCCTGCCTCCCAGCACTGACACACGGACCCCGGGAAAAGCCCTGAAGCTGAAAATCTACCTCCATAAGCAGACGGCAGGGAAAGACCAAAGAGGCAGGCCACTCGGTCTGATGGCATGGCTATTGTCCATGAGACATGGCAGCGCTGAGGGATTACACAGAACAGGGCAGACAGGTAGGACACAGGAGCATGACCCATTCCAGATATGGGGAACCACCTTGCATCCTTGCCAGGGGCAGGGCAATGGCTGTTCCAGAGACCAGCACACTGGGCCACAGCGGAGGGGTTGCTCTGCCTGAGCAGGTTACGGGACGCCATCTCCGTCTGGCCTGGGTCTGGCTTGCAGGACCAACAGCATCGTGTCATGGAAGTCTCTCCACACTCCATCCCCATGACTGGCTCTTACAATCTCACACCCCCCGTCCTTCCTTGAGGTGCCCTAAGCGGTCAGCCAGGGGCTTCAGGAGCAGGGAGGTAGCTGGTTTGGTCTCCAATTATCTGTGTCAGAGACACCGTTACAGCAATATAGACACACGCAAAAAAAAAAAAAGGGCAAATTAAAAGTAGCAATCCAAGTATTAGTGACCCTTTCTCCACCATGCCCCCGCTGCCCCAGGACCTGAACCAGTGTGCTAACAGGTCACTTAGGCTTGGAGTTGGATCACTTGAGGACTTTTGAGATTTCATATGTTAACAAAAAAGAGCTATTAGCAGACTCATCTGGTATAAAAAACAAAGCATTCAGTTCGGATGACGGCACAGCTGGTGCAGGGAGCTGTAACTGGATGCCGCAGGAACAGCACAAGTCTAAGGTCAGAAAGACAGATATTTAGTAGGGACTTGAATCAGGTGTTCTGGTTTTCTTCTATGACTGACACTTGTAGCCTGATCTTTGGAGCTGGACGCAGCTGTGGCCTCGGGAATCTGGCTGGGCTGTGTAGACAGGGACAGGTGATGCTTTGTCGTGAACAGGTAGGGGATAGGCCAGACCAGGACCCCTCTGAACGGTGCATGTACTGGTCCACATATAGCACAGGTCCACGGGTCCCAACTGCATCAGGATGACAGGGGCCCACCAGAGACTGAACAGTCCCCACCTCCAGGGGTCTAAAGTAACCGTCCCAACCCGGCAGAAGATCCCACGGCAGATTCCAGTAGTTTCAGTTCCAAGGACAACAGGGTTTGGTGGCCTCGTTATTAATCTTTTCTTTTGGGGTGCCTGTGGCAAGCAGATCCTGCCACATCTGCTTCCGGGTTAGCCTCCCAGGTCCCTTCTCTCCTGGGCATTCACTTTCCCCTCAAACCCTCCTCTGAACCTTCCCCACAGCTTGGACGCGGTCTCAAGACTGGTATCCCCCAAATCTTCAACAAGAGCGCCCAACATCCTGTCTTGACCCACTGTGGGGCTGTGAGGTCCAGGAGGGCCCTATGCCTTCCCCCGTGGTGTGGGAACCAGACTCCTCTCTTACCTTTGTGTGGGAACTGGGCCTTGCATCCGGGTTGATGCTACATGCTCAGCTCCTTTCAGTGGACTTCCCTCCCCTCCCCACCAATTTACCTGCCCAGAACATTCCTGTAAAAGCCTGCCTCAAGCCCCATGTTTCAGGTCCCATTGCATTTGGGGCGGACACCTTTAGCTCAGCCTCGCTCACTCTGCTACAATAAACCTTGCTTAACCTTCGGCCTTATGCGTTCCTTCTTCCGCGAACCTAATGCTCAGCATGGACATACACATCTGGTACCGTGTCTTGGGGACTCTGCAAAATCATTCCTGCTGTATAAGCAGCCATCAGGTTCCGCAGACACTGGGATAAAGATCACCTGGAGCGTATCCGCTCTCCACTTCCAGGGGCCCCTCAGCCCAGGAAGGTCTCTCTCATTTGGCCAGGCCTCCCTGCAGGACACGATGATCCAACCTGTGTGACCCAGCAGGAGTGACGTCCTGGAACAGTCCCCTCCACACCCAGGGCTTCTAGCACTCAGGGGGACGGGGACAAGCCAGAGCAGTAGATGCTGGCCAGATGCACTAGGAACTCCCTAAGCCTGGAACACCTCAAGCCAGATGGAGAATTCTTCAGAAGGGCCCCGTTCCCTGTTTAAGTTTCAAGGCTTGACAAGGATGTCTGGCATTTCTCCCTTTCCTCACCAGCCTGCTCAGTCCAGCAAGCTGTGCCCAGCTTCCTCCCCACACCCCCAACCATTTCTCATTTACCAAGTCTCCTTCCTGTACTCCAGGGAACTACCTCCTCCGACACCCAACCGCACCATCATCCAGAGAAGGCTGAATTCTTCTCCCACACGAAATGGAGGTGCCAACCCCGTCCAAGCCCCAGCCCCGAGGTCACAGACACAGACTGACAGATCCTGCCTCAGGTTTCAGGTTTATTTGTACAAATAGCACAAGAGGACAGCAGCCCAGGGTCACACCAGTCCTTTCATCCTCACGTCGGCAAATGGACTTCTACTCTGGAGCCTTTGTGGGGGTCTGGGCACCTTTGGGAGCTGAAGCCTGAGCCTGAGCAGGAGCTGCAGCTGCAGCCGTAGCCTGGGCCTTGGTTTGAGCCTTGGCCTTGGACTTTGGCCGGCAGAGCCTGAGACCCTTGGCAATACGGGCACGAGCACGTTTTCCAAGCTTGGGGTGAGCGATGTAGGCAAGTCGATTGAGCTTGCGGCTGCCGCCCTTCGGGATCTTGGGCTTGACCTCTTTGGGCTTTACGAGGGCCTTGATAGCTTCAGCACGTGCACTCATGGCCTTGGCGTTGTTGGCCTGCATCTTCTTCAGCCCCTTCTTGTTGTGCTTCTTGGCAAAGCGCATGTTCCTTAGGAACTTGGGGTCTACCTGGAAGGAAAGGTATAGGCGGCTCTAAGTGTAGCATGTACAGGTCACCAAGTCATCCAGAGCGGTACCCTGAAGACTACCAGGCTCCGGCCAAGGCCTACTGGGGGTTTAGACAGTGTATCAAGTCACCTTTGAAGGCTGACATAAACTATCTGCAAAGAAACACACCACTACCCCAGAAGCCAATATCACACCCTGCTATGCAATGTAAAAGCACAGCCTCAGGGCTACACGCCCGGAGTCCAGTAGAGCTCAAACGTGAGTGCGGAAGGAAAGAACAGACAGACTGCCCCCTCTGCCAAGGTTGCAGGGGTGTGGATGAGTCCCGAAACCCCCTCAGGGACATCGCACCCCCTTAATGGAAGGTACCAATTAAATACTAAGCATAGTACAACAGATTCACAGCAAATTACGTAAAATAAGAAACCAAGAATCACATAGATATAGGGTTCAGTTCTACTCTGACCCTACAGCCTCAGCCTTCTCAGCTGATCTGTAGCATTCCCCAGTACTGGAAGGAAACTTCGCAAGCCCAGCACCAGATCAGATCAAGGTCCTATGACTAGTCAAGATGGAATGGAAGGCTCAGAGGGTACCTGGTATGCACAGACAAGGCCATTCCTTCCCTTGAAGTGCTCTGGGTGGATAAGGGAGATGGTCAAACTGCCCTCAGGAGATAGGTTGCACCTGACTATGGTTTACATCTTGGGCTGGAAAAAGCCAAGTAAAACTTTATTATGTGTCTCGCAGGGCCTGAAGTTCAGCAAAAGCTGGCCGGGTAGAGAAAAAAATTGTGAACTTTGGCAGGCCAGGTAAGACAAAGGACAGTTAATCACGGTGCACAGGCAGATGGGGAAGCTGGAAAAAGCTATATGGAAGACCTGAACGGTGCAGCTGGAACCAAAGACACACCTGTATGTGATTCGGCGCGCACTTACCCCCTTGAGAGATTCATATCTTTGTGATCGGGGTTTCTTGATGCCATTTCGGTGCCATTTCCGGGCTGTGGGAAAGAAAAAGAATTAAGACCAAAAAAAGAAGTTTCTTCTAAATATGACCACCCAACATCACAGCTGGCAAGCCTTGGAGAACCATTACTTCCCAGGGCAGGTAATGAGATCCAGGATACCCCTTATCTCTGAGTGCAGAGGACTGTGGGGATTTCAGTGGACCCATGGCTTCTAAATCTATAACCCCAACAGTAATACTGGCTGAAAACAAGTACTAAGAAACAAGCACTACGCCCACAGTAGAAATGTGTTTTCCTGCCCTGCCCCGCCCCAGTATCCTTAATCCTTGCTAGGGTCTGGGACGTGAGACGGAGGCTGGGCCAGAGGAACTTACACTGGTTGTGCGTGGTGTGGTTCTTGGACTTGGCCATAACTGCACCTGGAGGTCGAAAGTGGGGATCAGGGCTGGGGGCTCAGCGGCGGGGCCTACCCCTGCCGTCCTGATGCGGGAGAACGCGAGGCCAGAAGCCAGAATGAGGCTGCAACACAAACGCCTTGCATCTGCGGCCTCTACCCGCCTCGACTCACTCTGCACGACTAGACGCCGGGTCCCGTAAAATCAGGTAATGGTGCCCCGAAACCAACACCGCCACCGCAAGGTTGCGCTCTCCCCGCAAATCGAGTTCTCCTCCTCCCCTCCACTCCTCGGGACCCCACAAGCATCACTCCTGCCCCGCAGCCTCCGCTCCCCACAGCCAGGGAGCCGGTCTCCCTGACCGCCCCGGAGCTTGCGCCTCGCCGCCGTCCGCGCCTCGCGGATGGCTTCGGATGCCGCGCGGCGGATACTTACCGAAGCCCGCGGCTCCCGAAAGGCCTGGGACCGGAAGAGAAAGAGGAAGGCCGCGGTGCAGCACAGGAAATAGGGTCGTCGAAGCCGGAAGGTACTACTGGGAAAGCTTCCCCCGGCGCCGAGAAGAAAGGTTCCTAAGTCCGAGAGAGCGCAGGGCAGGCGGGAAGGCGGAGCTACGAGCCGGGCCCCGCCCCTTCCGGTCTTACCTTTTCTTTCTTCTCTTCCTCCTGGGCCGGGTCCTGCGCCCAGTTCTCATTAGAGGCCTGAGGGCGAAGGGAAGCCTTGAGGGCTGTGCTGGGCAGAGAGAGTGACACATTTGTATTCTTAAAAAATACCCCTGGCTCCTGCGTGGAGTTGTCTGTCGGGATAGGGGAGGGGAGGGCTGTGAGGACGCAGGTGCTGGACACAGTCGGGGAGCGATGGCACCTGACCCGGGTCGGGGCAGTGGGGAAGGAGAGCAGCGGATAAGGAAAGAGAGTAGACTGGGCTTGGGATGCAGGGATGAGGGAGAGGAAGGAGGCCAGAGTGGCCCTTAGTTTTTGGCTTGAACATCTGGGTGAATTGTAGTTGCTGTTTACCGAAATGGGGAAGACTGGGAGAGAGCCTGGTTTTGTTGCTTTGTCTTCAGGGAACCGCTGATCCAGATGTTTCTTTTTAGACGCATTAAATGTGACATGCTTTTTGGACATTGAAGATGAATGAGCATTGGGTCCTAACTACTCTCTTCCCCTCTTCACCTCTTACCCCTGCAGTTCAATGTCCACACAGCTTTGTGGCCTGAGGGCGCTTTTTAAGATACAAATCAGATCTTGTCATTTAAAGTCTGCAAGGACATCCTCTTGCATTGGAGATAAATTCCTTTCCTTCCTTAACGCTGACAATTCTCTCCTTATGGTTCGCTTCTTTCCAAGCCCATGGACTTTTTTCCTGTCAAGCACAAATGCTTGCTCCTGCTTCAGGGCTTTGTACTTGTTATCCTGTCCACCCGGACCACCTACTCCCTGCTCCTTGGATGATGTGCTTTCTTGGAGAGACCGCCCTATCTAAAATAGAGACCCTCTGCCCTTACTCCCCAGTCTCTGTGTCCTCTCAATCTGTTTGCTGCTTTCATAGAACTTTCCCAGATTGTGACCTTTATCTGCTTGTGTATATGTCCATTGGCATAAGCACCATGTTTGGGACTGGCTTGGCCGTGTTCATGTTCCCATTGCCTACACATCACTTGATGTAGGACAGGAGCTTAAACACCTGTCGAATGGACATTCCTTGGCCAGGCAGGTTCGTGGAATGACCGAAGCATATGGCACAGAGTTTGGGAGTGAGGGGGAAGAAGGATGTAGGCAGGATATGCAGATAACTCCTTATCAAGCATTCCTGAAAAGGGGGAGAGGACTCTGGCAGGTGTGAGTTAGAATGAAGGGCAGGCTCAGATGCTGATGGAGTGACCTAGTGCCAGCAAAGAAATAGTTAAGGCAAGAGAGGAAGGTGTCTGCAGGAGCAAAGTCCTCAAAAGGTGCTGACAACACCTTTTGGAGGAGCTGCTGGGCAGAGGTGGGGACTGCCGAAGGTGGGGGTGGCATGATGCCTGTGGGGGAGTCAGGTTCTCAGCCCAGTGAGTGGGAGAGGTGGAGCCAGAGGCTGGGTCAGAGAGGCAAAGGTTTGTCTGCTGCACCCTTGAGAAAGAGAAGCAAGCAGGGTAGAGGCCAGCAGGGGAGGTTGTGAGGAAGTTAAAGGAACTAGGCTGCCCCCTGTGTGGCCTGCCAGCTGGGTAGCAGCTCCCACAGCTCCTAAAATGTGAGCAATGACACCTGCTTAGGACTCGGTCTTGCCAGGCTATTATGACGGTGCCAGAGCAGGCAGAGAGCCATAGTCTTGACAGGGAAGGCAGAGGCAAAGACAGCTGTATGTGAGGGATAGCTCGCTCGCTCAAGTGCACGTGCTTCCTCCCTCCCTCCCCCTCTCTGGCTTTCCCTCCCCTTCCCTCGCCTTCCCCTCCCTTCCCTTCCCCCTCTTCATAATACAAGTTCGCCTGTAACCTGATTTTATTGATTCAGTCATATTTTGTGGACATCTTTTCCTGTTTATGAAAATCCTTCGTAATCCTACTTTATTTTACTCATTTAAAAACATTATTCTCAGAAGAGTTCAATAAACAGCACCAGATGTCAAAGGAGTCTGACACAAAAAAAAGGTGAGGAACTTAACCCTCCTAGAGTTGACACACTCCCGCCCTCTGTGAGTGATCAGCTCTTACCCCATGTCAAGGCCACAGGGAGGCCATCTTCTGTGGTATGACCTTGGACAGAGCCACTGGCTGGACCCAGCAGAGCATCTTCCGCCTTGGGCACAAGACAGAGGAAGATGTGAGGCCTCAATGAGCTGGACGGGGTGACGGGGAAGGGTTGGGTGTGATCCTCCCGAGCCATGTGACCTGCAGTGGCCTTGTCCAGACCACAGCCCAAGTGGGATCCATGCCTGGCACAGTCCCGGGTGCATGTGGGGACCTGATGAACATTTGAGGAATTAAATGTACACATTTCAGAAATCCAGGCAGAAAGCAGGATCAGGAGGCAAGAGGCCAGCCAGCCTGCAGGGATTTCATAGAGAGAAGGGTCAGCGCTTCTGCTGGGCCAGTTCTTTGCTCTCTAAGCCTCGGTTCTGAGTGTAACCTGGGGATAGAAACAGTAATGGCCTCGCAAGGTGAAGCTGGATCATTTGAGTAAAGCGCTAAACACCGTGCTGAGTGCACAGCAGGTGCTCACTCGCTGTCTTCCGTCCCTGCTTTTTCTTTTCCTTCTCCAGCCAGGCCTTTTCTCTGCAAGGCCTCTGGGGAGGGAGGCAGGGCTTAGGGAAAGAATGTGTCAGTGGCAAGTGAGTGCTAAAAATGACAGGATCTGAGGGAAGGCCGGGATGGAGGGAAGGGACAGTTCTCAGTCCTGAAGTTCCAGAGAGACAGGGACCACCAGTGTGCCCTGATAAGAGAGGCCGGGAGTGGGTTGTCGGAACCAGGATGTTTTATCTGTGGGTGAGAAGCCAAAGAGGCAGAGAGGAAGGGGGTCCCCGAGCACTAGATCTTCGGATCTGCTTAGAAATTCCCAAGTGAGAGGCCACCTGGTTCTGGGTGGCCCCAGAGGGCACAGCTGTGATCGAGGGAGGCAAAACCCAGCTCCACAGACGAGGGTCATTTCTGCAATTTCCTCCAAACCATGAGCCCCTCCCGGAGATAGTGGGCG
>NW_011888881.1:2290633-2296217 GCF_000151845.1 Pteropus vampyrus | reverse complement strand
ATGAGCCCCTCCCGGAGATAGTGGGCGCCCTGATTCAGAGTGTGCAAGCAGTCGTCGAATTACCAGGAATGGAGGTTGAAATGTGGGGCGGACAGTTGGGAGATAAGCTCTTAAGTTCACATTCCTCCGACAATGTGGGACTCGGAGCTCCGGGAGGAAAGGCTGCGGGCAGCGCGCGATGCCAGGCTGGGGGTCGGGACCTGTCGGGAGCAGAGGGCAGTCGGGGCAGAGGCTTGGAGGTACCGCCCTTGGGTGGGCCTTACAGCCCAGGTCTCTGTCCTTCCGCGGGGTCCCAGGAGTGATGGTGTCCCCAGCCGGGAATGTGAGCCTGTGGTCCGCACGGGGGCAGCATGGGACCGCAGATGGAGCGGGGCTGCCGCAGCGGCTCCCCGCGGGATCCCTCTGCCCTCCCAGACCTTGCTTCTCGGTCCGTCCCACCCACCCCACACCTACGGATCAAAGCCCTGTCTGCCCATTCTCGGCAGCTTCTCTGGGATAGGCTGGGTCTCCCCTGGCTCCAAGCTCTTGGTAGCGGTGGTGGTGGTGAGGGGCGTCTTCCCCCAGAGAGGGTTCAGGGCGAAGGCAGTGGCACCTGTGGGTACCCTCTGGGTACAGCCTCTGCTGGTCCACCTCCCGGTCCCGGGGGCCATGTCCGTTGAGGGTCAGATGAACAGGTTTTGACATCAGAGACAGGTTCAAATTCTGACTGCCACTCACCAGCAGAGGGACCTCACCTCTCTGAGCCTTGGTGTCATTTGTCACAGTGGAGGGAGAGCAGTGCCCAGTGCGGAGTGGGGGGAAGCCCTTTGGAGCTGGGCTGTGCACGCCAGAGAGCGCACAGCAAGCAGCCTTGGGCCAGCGGGGTTCTCGTCACCCTGTTTCACAGGCAAGGAGACAGAGGCCTCGGACATGACAGCCCAGAGCAGCGACAGTGGTCCAGACGCCACTAGGACCTAGAGGAGTGTGGGCCGCTGTGTGCCTGGTGAGGTCACTGAGGGAGCCCTGTGACACTAACCACCAGGTGACCACAGAGAAACCCTCAGCTTTATGGCCAACAGATGCCCGGCGCGGGAGTTGTCCTCTGTGCTGGCCCCTGCCTCTGAAGGGAGGGACAGAGTAGGCGGGTGCGTGAGGGTGCCGGACGGGGCAGGACTGCACCGTGAGTGGCTCCCCCCGCTCTGAGGTGAACAGCACAGACGGGCTAAGGAGACTCCTCCCCACAGACAGCATCTGACAAGGAAGAATGAAGCTGAGGGTCGGGAGGGGCCCTTTCCTTTCTGCCCCAGCAGCCCCTGTGGCGTCATCGCTGTGCCCCCTGCGGCCCCCGCGGCCCCTCCAGCTCCCCTTCTTCAGCCTGTTCTGCCCGGATGCCCCTCTTGCCTGCATCTGCCCACGCTCCCAGCCCAGGCTATCACCTCCCTAAGACTTCCAGTCCCCCCTCTCTCGCAGGAGACGGGCGGGGCGCCCCGGCAGAGCAGAGAGAACCGGGGCTGGGGCAGGGGCCTTGAAGACCCTCTGGTTCCCTCGCCGAGCCTGCGGATGGGGAAACCGAGGCCTGGACCCGAGAAGGGGCTTGCCCACGCGCACTGGAGCATGCGGCAAATTCGGGGGGAACCAGGGAGGTCAAAGCTGGGGGGGCCTCACAGTGGAGCTGAAGGACGGGCAATGAGGGTCACGGGAGGGTCACAGCTGACAGCGGAGGGGGTCCAGCAAAGGCTCGTGGCCTGCCCTTGCCTGCTCCCCACTTTCTGCCCGCCCCCCCGTTAGTTCCCCATGCAGATGCAAGGAACATCCCAAAGAGCAGAAAGGAGCTGGGGGTCTGAGGAGGGGCACAGTCAAGAGGGCTGGGGACTCCCAAGGACCCATCAAGTGCCCCCTGAGCAAAAAGGGCTGTCGCCACAAGCAGCGGGTTCCGGCCCAAGCACCGCCCTTTCCAAGCCGTGAGCCACTGGGCAAATCACCCAACTTCCCAGGGCTGCCCCTCCCTCCCCCTTCAGCCCTGACCCTATGCAACACAGGTCAGCCACCCGAGCTGGGGGAGAGTCTCCTGATATAGCGGATGGAAAGGGCGACCCCGGCCCCACCTGGGAGATGTGTGGAGAGGCCCCGTGAGGCCCGGAGCTCACAATCTCTTATGTCTGTTGAGCCAGAGCTACTGCTGTGCCCACCTGAAGCACCTGCTGTGTGCAGAGCCTGGGGCACTGGGAGGGGAGGCAGCTGCGGGCACAACACCCCCAGATGCAGAACAGAGGAGAGTCCATCCAGGCCAGAAGCCTCTGGGGGTGGGGAGAGGGACCTGGAAGCCTTCCTGGAAGAGGTGGCATGTAGCAGGCGCCATAACATCAGGCAGAGGTGTGGAGGGGATGGGGAGCGTACGGTGTGCTGAAGGAGCAGAGGCCAGTATTTGCTCCCCATGTCTCTCTGGCTCTGGACCCCAGCTGACCTAGTCATCCCTGAGCTGTCACTGCACCCCTAGAGCCCCAGAGGCCTGGCTCACGGTGAGCGTCCTTCCCAGCGCTCAGCCGTAAGTCCAGGGGTCAGGCGGGAAGGGGCGCCCTGCCTGGGCCTGGAGCCAGGGGCTCGGTGTTGGTTAGCGCTGGTCCTCACCACACCCTCAAAGTGGCTTCTCTTGTTAATCTCATGTTGCGGATGGGGACACTGAGGCTCAGAAAGGTGGAGTGATTTGCCCAGGGTCACCCAGCTGCTTCTCTTTTGCCAAAGCCACTTCCAGAAGCCTCTTCTGGAAGCCTCCGCCTGGAACTTTCAAACCGGTGACAGGAAGAGCGGCCCTCTGACAGAGTGCGGTCTGGCACCCACGGCAGGGGGCGGAGGACGCGGGCCTACCTCACCCCCAGTACAGCGCTGGTCAGTCTGCCTTGTTGTGTCCGTCCCGCCCTCGTTCATTAGGTCGCATTCTCTGGCACTGACGGACCACCCTCTGGTGAAGGCTGGAGGGCAAGACCCATCCTACCTCGACACTGAGCAGCTGGGCGACTGCCCGCCAACCCTCGGCTACCCTGTGGCTGGACGTCTGCACCTGTAAGGTGGCAGCTGCGGTGAAGCTCCAGAGACCCATTCATGCCAAGCACTCACCCAGGCCCAGCCCACAGCCTGTGTCCCACCCAGCGGCCGGCCCTCCTGGAACAAGGCTTAAACCAGTGAGAAGGCCAGGCAGGCAATATGGGGTCCGTCCCCACCCCCCAAATTTCCCCTGGGAGAACAAAGCTGCCTGCACCCAAGGCGTCCTCCCCAGAGGGGATGAAGGAGTGGGGTGGCCCAAGGATGCCCTCCTCACTGTGGGGGCAGCGCCGGGAGAGGGTGGGCCGAGGAGCAGCTGCTGTGTGTGGCAGCCAGGGCCACATGGGGACCCTGGCCACTCCTAACAGCTCAGCCTCAGCGGCAGGAGCCAGCTGTTGAGAAGCCTGGGACCTGGCTCGGTGTCTCGGGCCGGCTGCCCGCCTGGCACAGAGCCCTGGCAGCACTGGTTTTAATCGATCACTTCCCCACCCCCCAGCAGCTCCTGGAGGAGCCGGGCGGCTTCCCCTCCACTGCCGGCTCCTGGAGGAGGGGCTCGGCTAAAAATAACTGGAAGTACTGTGCGCCTGCCCTGGCGAGGGCGGCCTGCGGGGCTGCGGGGGCGTGAGCCTGGGGGGAGGCTGCAGCAGAGAAGGGGGTTCCCTGAGAGGAGGTGGTGGGGAAGGGGTGCTGGAGGTGGGAGGGGGGGTGGCCCTTCCTCACCCACTTCTTCCCAGGCCTGTCCCCAAAGCACAGTGCTTCTGGGGGAGAGCTGGGGTGAAGGCAGCCCTGACCCTGGGCCTGTCATTGAGGGGTGCCTGGCTGTGGTGGTGGCAGCGGCAGCCGGCTCCTTCCGGCACAGTCAGCGTCCGGAGGCCCCCGCCCCGCATACACTCAGGAGCCCCCTCCACAGCCTCTGGCCCAGCACTGCTGAGCGCAGCAGCAGTGGGCAGGGCGGCTCTGGGCTCCTGTTCCCCGCTCCCCCTTCCCTAACGCGACCCTGACCCCAAGCCCCACTCCTCACCCCAAAGCTGGGCCCTGACCCCAAGCCCCACTCCTCACCCCAAAGCTGGGCGAGGCTCCTGGGCACGCTGGGAACTCTCCGAAACCCACCTCCGCCAGCTGTCTGGGGAGCCGGCATCAGCTCCCTGTCACCCCCTTGGTACAAGGCTGAGAAAGCCCATCCTGTGAGTGCCCCTCAGAGCAGGGTGGGGGCCGTCTCAGGGTCTAGGAGGCCCTAAGCCAGGCAGGACCTGGCGTCCTGGGTACAAAGAGGGGCTTGGTCAGGGAGGGAAGGAGCTCGGGGTGCTCGTGGGAGGGGGAGGGGTAACTGCGGCGCCCGGGCGGGAGGCCGGGGTCAGGTCGTGCTGTAGGCTGCTGGCCCCGGTCTACGGACAGGGACTCACTGGTGCTGCCCTCACCGCCATCCCCGCCTCCACACCTCAGGGCCGGACACAGAGGGAGCACGAGAGGCTCGTCACCAAGTGCTCACGGGGCTCTCTGTAACGTCGGGGAGGGCATCCTCAGGGGACCCCCTCTCTGCACACGAGGGAACCGAGGCTCAGGAAGAAGTGACTCCCCCAAGGTCACACAGCTCATATGTGATGGACCGGACCTTTGAACCCAGACTGTCCAGCCACAGAGTCTGTTTTCCACATCACCCCGTTCTGAATGGAGGGCCTGGGGACCAGCACTTCTGAGGGTGACTCACGGTGGGGTGCACAGGCAGGGGTCCAGACAAGAGCAGCTGAGTCCTGCCGTGGCTGGGCGCTGCACTGACTCCCACCGCAGGGCCGGCTCCTGTCACAGGGAGCCTCGTTCTGGGGGCCAGCGAGCCGGGAAGCGCCAGCGTGTGCGGGGAGGGCGTGGGGAGGGGGCAGACGGGAAGGAGAGAGGGAGTGTGAACTCACGGGATGGGAACCAGACAGCGATGACACGGATATCAGCCCCCGTCCCCCGCCCGGGGGTGTTGTTGGCTGCACTGTCCCTAAGGACAGCACAAATACTCAGGGGTAGGACTGAGAAATCCGCTACAGCCCCGCCACAGGTGGCTGAACCCTAAACCCTAACGTGTGGCGAACTGCAGGGGCCACCTTCAGTTCAAAGCCTTTTACACCCGTCCCAGCGCAGCGAAGCGATGTCGTCTGAGGTGCTGGTCTGTACGCGATGGAACCATCGTTGATCTTTGAGCAACACGGGTTCCAACTGCGTGAGTCCACTTAACACGGATTTTTTTTTCAGGGTCAGTCGATCCTCCGTATCCCTGGGTTTCACACCCGTGGATCCACCCATGGCCAGAAATCTGCAGATGGGGAGGCCGGCTGCGCGCATCGTTCTGGCCGTTTTATGTAAGGGACTTGAGCACCCGCGGACACAGGGGATGGGAAGGGGGCGGGTGCTGGAACCCATCCCTCCCCAGCTGCTGAGGCCAACTGTTGTCGCTTTTGGAAAGTCAGAAGCGATGCGTAGGTTTTCGACTGCGTGGAGTGTGGCGCCTCTAACCTCCGTGCTCTCTGAGAGCCGACTGCGTTTAGAAAAGGCCAAGGAGTGATCAGCCCAGATTCCTGAT
>NW_011888881.1:2287519-2289278 GCF_000151845.1 Pteropus vampyrus | reverse complement strand
GGCGGCCAGCACTTCCAGGCAGAGGGACAGCGCATCTGCCCTGCCCGACCTCGCCGAGCCTCACTCTAGACCCTGCTGCGTCCATCCCGGCTCCCTTGCTCATCCCTCCTGGGGCAAGGACCTTCACACATGCCGTTCCTTCTGCCTGGAACAGCGTACCCCCACCTGGCTCAGCCCAAAGGCCGTCGCCTCTGGGAGGCCTTCCAGGACTACTCAGCCAAGCCAGGTCCTCTCTGCACCTCCCTCAACACAGCAGGCCACACCCTGGGCGGGCTTTGTTTGGGTCCATCTCCTCTGAGTGGGGAGACTCCCTAGGGCCAGCCCTGGGCCCCCAGTATCCTCTGGGCTGGGCCAGGGCCTATGGGAGAGTTCTCAGCTCTCTCTTCTCTGCCATTTCTATTCCTGAATACAGTCCAGGAAATTTTCCCTGGAGAAGCCGGGCCGAAGGGGGAGGTCAGCCACTTAACCAACCCCCACGCCTCTTGGACCCCTTTCTGGGTCTTTGCCCCTCCTCCAGGGGCCCGCCATCTTCCCCGAGGGCTTCTAGGGCCCCAGGCATGCGTGTCTTCTCCTCCTGAGCTGACCACCGCAGGAGACGGTGGGTGGGAAGGGTCCAGGACTGGGCTGGGGCGGTGGGGGGCGGGCTTCAGGGGAGAATCCCTGAGAGACACACCCACCCGGCTCTCTGTGTCCTCAGCCTGTGATAGATGCAGGGTGGGGGCTGGAGAGATGGCAAAGGCTGGCCCTCCATCCGAATCCAGGTCACTCCCGGTCTGCTCAGCAGCCGTCAGTAATTAGGGGCCAGCAGGACGTGGGCAAGCGGGTGGCAGGAGGCCTAATTGTCTGATTTTTCAGGTAATTAACGGGAGGCTGTCTGGCCTGTCCCCACAGGGCCCAGCATCCTCCACCCCATTCCCTGGGCAGCCCCAGCCGCCTAACGAGGCCAATTACTAAGTGATGCCCGAGCCTCATTAGCCACCTGGAAGGAAAGGTCCGTGGGAATGGCACCTGGGGTGGAGGCTCGGCCACCCGCCCCCAAGATCGGGGTGGGGATTGCGGCTGTGGGTCCATGCTGCTGCCTATTGAGGGGTGGCCTCCCCCACATCCGGGACCTCCCTTCTTTCCTCTCCCCTCGGGACAGCAGCTTTAGGTCAAGTTCTCCCCTGGTCACTTCCCAGCTGCGTGGCCTTGGCCACGTCGCTTTCCCTGTGCCCTGAATCAGAGATGATGGAGGTGAACCACCTGGGGACTGCTAGGTGCCAGCGCCGTCTGTCACCGGTGCCCAGTGGCCCAGCGTGTCCGGAGCCCGCTCTGCAGGGCCCCTGGGATTTGCCCCAAGGGACCTCGGCAGCTGGGCCAAGGACTGAGAGGGGTCAGTAGAGGCAGTCAGGTGGGGGCAGCGTGTTTAGGAGCAGCTGGACTTTCCGGACACTGAGCTTAGTGCACGTGGGAAAGCAGGGAACCCCCCGGGAAGCGGGGGGCTTTGGGGATCGTGATGGAGCTGGATGGTCCGGGACACCCAGGAGAAAGCCTGCAGGCAGGTGCCGGCGCCCGAACCTGCCGTCCGAGGCAGGAGTCCATCCTTTCTTGGTCAGTCCATAGCACTCTTGGTGCAGGAAATTGAAGGAGCACTGTGCCTTCAGATGTTGAGTTTTTCTGGCTTCTGTAGTTCCTCTGTTTTAAGAATTCTGCGACCTAATTCCATGCTGACAAATTGTGTGCTGTTCCCCCCCGCCCCCAGCCCATAATCGTCAGCTAA
>NW_011888881.1:2285163-2287469 GCF_000151845.1 Pteropus vampyrus | reverse complement strand
TCGGGGTGGGGATTGCGGCTGTGGGTCCATGCTGCTGCCTATTGAGGGGTGGCCTCCCCCACATCCGGGACCTCCCTTCTTTCCTCTCCCCTCGGGACAGCAGCTTTAGGTCAAGTTCTCCCCTGGTCACTTCCCAGCTGCGTGGCCTTGGCCACGTCGCTTTCCCTGTCTGACCCTCTGTGCCCTGAATCAGAGATGATGGAGGTGAACCACCTGGGGACTGCTAGGTGCCAGCGCCGTCTGTCACCGGTGCCCAGTGGCCCAGCGTGTCCGGAGCCCGCTCTGCAGGGCCCCTGGGATTTGCCCCAAGGGACCTCGGCAGCTGGGCCAAGGACTGAGAGGGGTCAGTAGAGGCAGTCAGGTGGGGGCAGCGTGTTTAGGAGCAGCTGGACTTTCCGGACACTGAGCTTAGTGCACGTGGGAAAGCAGGGAACCCCCCGGGAAGCGGGGGGCTTTGGGGATCGTGATGGAGCTGGATGGTCCAGGACACCCAGGAGAAAGCCTGCAGGCAGGTGCCGGCGCCCGAACCTGCCGTCCGAGGCAGGAGTCCATCCTTTCTTGGTCAGTCCATAGCACTCTTGGTGCAGGAAATTGAAGGAGCACTGTGCCTTCAGATGTTGAGTTTTTCTGGCTTCTGTAGTTCCTCTGTTTTAAGAATTCTGCGACCTAATTCCATGCTGACAAATTGTGTGCTGTTCCCCCCCGCCCCCAGCCCATAATCGTCAGCTAAAGCTACTTTTGGTCCTACTGCCAGCCTAGAATCTAGGTCAAGGGTTTCCAAATTGTATCCCCCGGAGCTCTTGTGTAGGAGTGGAAGCGGGGGGCCCCTGACCCCCTGGCCAAGCAGCTGGACTTTGACCTCTGATAAAATATTAGTAGCCACCCCTTCGTGAGCCTTGCCGGTGCCCGGCGTGCACAGGACACTGCCTCCGCAGTTGCATTTTGTCCTCATAAAACCCCAAGGGGAAGGTGGCATCACATTCAGATTTCCGGTGAGGATGCTGAGACTTTTGGAGGCCGAGGCTGAGCAACGTGTCCCGGGTCTCACCGCGTGCGGGAAGGCGAGCCGGGACTCAGACGTAGGTCCACTCCGAGCCACCAGGAATATGGCTTCTGCAGCTAGAAGGAAAGCGAGGTGCAGGGGTTAAGGAGAACGTCATATTTATCATGATCGTCTCCTCCAGGCTGGGGTGTGTGGGCACGCCTGCCTCTCTGCCCCAGGGGATCGTGGTCCCAGCCCCAGGCTACCGAGGACCCCTGCATCCCACCATGCGGCACCTGTGTGCTCCAAGGTCCATCTGCCAGTCTAGGCTTCCCTTTCCTCTGCTGTGGATGCTGCTTCCTCTGCGGTCCAAACCAACTAGATGCAGCCCGGAGACAGCCCGCGTTTCCAGCCTCTGCTCGTCAAGGTCGTGAATCGCCTGCTGTGATGCGCTCACTCCTTGTGTCAGCTGCTTCCAAACTCAGGGTGGGGGTGGCCGAATAGGTGTGAGGGGCACCCACTTCTCAGGCCGAGAAGCCTGGAGCTGGGAGCCGGGAGCCGGGGGGAGCCCGGGACGGAGGTTCAGGCATGGAAGTGGGGAGTCCTCGCTAGGCCTGGGCCGGCTGGGGGCTCAGCCTGGTGTGGCAGACGGCGGTCGGTGGCCCAGATTCAACGTGGGCCTAAGGCCTAAGCTGAGGTTGGAGATCGCAGGGTTGGGCTTCAGTCTGGCCCAGCAGTTAGAGGTCCTGGCATGGCTTGGAGTCAGGGGTCCGAGGGCAGGGCCCATTGCTCAGACCTGGTTACGATGGAGACCCACGCTCAGTTGGGGCGGGCCCCGGGGTGGGGGCAGATGAGCTGACTCGGTGAGAGTGAGTGGTCGAGGCAGGGGGTGAGAAGCCTGGCAGGGACTCGATTCCCTTCCCTGCCGGTGGCACGGTGGGGGGTGAGGTTGGGGGGCTTAGGGGCGGAACTACCAAGGCTCCAGGTCCCCTGAGAGGTGGCCGAGCAGCCCACGCAGGCCTCAGCTGCCCCCCGCGAGCAGAGTGCAGCGCTGTCGGGGCTTCATTCTGCCCGCCGGGTGTTCCCGCCTCTTCTCTTTTCTGGGCCCAGCATGAACAGATATTTGGGGACAAGCCCACAGTGGGGGAGCTGGGGGCGGAGCCAGCCAGCAGGAATGAGAGGCCAGAAGGCAGAGGAGAGGGTGCCGAGGAGGGAGCCTTATCACAAGCCTCTCTGTTCTCCTCTCCCACAGGGTCTGGTCACGGACCAGCCTCAGGCCGTTCACCCAGCACTGGGGCCCTGACCCCAGGGTCTCCCCCTCCCC
>NW_011888881.1:2283344-2285113 GCF_000151845.1 Pteropus vampyrus | reverse complement strand
GTCCAAACCAACTAGATGCAGCCCGGAGACAGCCCGCGTTTCCAGCCTCTGCTCGTCAAGGTCGTGAATCGCCTGCTGTGATGCGCTCACTCCTTGTGTCAGCTGCTTCCAAACTCAGGGTGGGGGTGGCCGAATAGGTGTGAGGGGCACCCACTTCTCAGGCCGAGAAGCCTGGAGCTGGGAGCCGGGAGCCGGGGGGAGCCTGGGACGGAGGTTCAGGCATGGAAGTGGGGAGTCCTCGCTAGGCCTGGGCCGGCTGGGGGCTCAGCCTGGTGTGGCAGACGGCGGTCGGTGGCCCAGATTCAGCGTGGGCCTAAGGCCTAAGCTGAGGTTGGAGATCGCAGGGTTGGGCTTCAGTCTGGCCCAGCAGTTAGAGGTCCTGGCATGGCTTGGAGTCAGGGGTCCGAGGGCAGGGCCCATTGCTCAGACCTGGTTACGATGGAGACCCACGCTCAGTTGGGGCGGGCCCCGGGGTGGGGGCAGATGAGCTGACTCGGTGAGAGTGAGTGGTCGAGGCAGGGGGTGAGAAGCCTGGCAGGGACTCGATTCCCTTCCCTGCCGGTGGCACGGTGGGGGGTGAGGTTGGGGGGCTCAGAGGTGGAACTACCAAGGCTCCAGGTCCCCTGAGAGGTGGCCGAGCAGCCCATGCAGGCCTCAGCTGCCCCCCGCGAGCAGAGTGCAGCGCTGTCGGGGCTTCATTCTGCCCGCCGGGTGTTCCCGCCTCTTCTCTTTTCTGGGCCCAGCATGAACAGATATTTGGGGACAAGCCCACAGTGGGGGAGCTGGGGGCGGAGCCAGCCAGCAGGAATGAGAGGCCAGAAGGCAGAGGAGAGGGTGCCGAGGAGGGAGCCTTATCACAAGCCTCTCTGTTCTCCTCTCCCACAGGGTCTGGTCACGGACCAGCCTCAGGCCGTTCACCCAGCACTGGGGCCCTGACCCCAGGGTCTCCCCCTCCCCGGGGGCCACAGCGAGCTTCAACCAAAGCGGGATGCAGGGGTGTGCGAGGGGTTGGGGGCTGGACGGGGTTGCGAGAAGTCCTGGAGCGGTGGGGAGCCGGCAGAGGCCGCGGGCACGCGAGGGGAGCCCTGCCCGCCCAGGCCGCGAGGCCTCCAGGGTTTGGCTGTGAAAACCCAGGTCACCTCCTCCAGCTGAGCTATTAATACCCGGGACGACCCACGCACCCTTGCTGGGAGGACGCCGAGTTCCTCCGGGCTAAAAACGGTGTGGCGTGGGGGTGGGCCTGGCCTTCTCTCTTCTTGTTGGAGGTGCTGCCGCCAAAGGCCAGGCTGGCCTGGAGGGCGGCCGGGGCCAGGGCGGAGGTCCAGAGGGTGGCCGAGCCCTGGGGGTGGCCTGGGTAGTCCAGGTCGAACGGGAAGGCACTCGGCCAGCCCAATCCCCATTGCTCAGAGCCCAGCGAGGAGTGGGGCTCGCTGGCGTTCCCGCCAGGAGGGGACCACCACCTGCCTCTCCTGGCCCTGGCCTCTACTCAGGCCTTCTCCGTCCCCTCAGACCTCAGCCTGGTCTGCCGCCGGCTGCAGTGGGGCTGGGCTGGAGGCCGAGGCTACCCGTCTCCTCTGCCGGGATGTGCCTAGTGGGGGACAGGGGCTCCAGGGGGAGGTTAGAGCCCCTGAAGGGAGGGGGCCGCCCAAAGCCATGTGTGTGTCAGCATCCCCAGAGGTGGGCATCCTGGCAGACCGTTCCGCAGATGAAGACACCGGGGCTGTCATCCACCTGAGCGGGGTCGACCCGCTGCGCCAGACTCACAGCCC
>NW_011888881.1:2276753-2281714 GCF_000151845.1 Pteropus vampyrus | reverse complement strand
TGTCTTTTCTCTGGGTTTATCTTTGTCCTTTCATCTCTGATCAGACCTGACTCTCTCTGGGTTTAGTCTCCATCTCTGCCTGGCTCCCGCTGGTCCAGCCTCAGATAGCCCAGCCTCTCTGGCACTGTTGCTCTGGGACCCTGTCCTGGCGGAGCCTTCTCTCTCCACCTGGCCGGGACACCTGCTCAGACATCTGCTCTGACATCCGCTTGCTGGGCCCCACAAAGCAATCAGATGACACTTGTGGTCTCGAGTCGGGCCCAGTTCCAGGAGAACCACTGTGATTCCCAGAAGGCCGGGGAGGGAGACAGGCCAGAGCGCTTGCCTGTCCCTTGGAGGGTCTAATAGCCCTGGGCCCTCGTCTGCTCAGGCCTCTGGCCATGGTCCCCACCCAGGCTCTCAACACCTAGCACCATGGCCTTCATATGGCCTAGCACCATGGTCCCCACCTCTGATGGATGGTGTCTGTGTGACCCTGAGTTTCTGGCAAGTTCTGAACTTCAGTTTCCTCTTCTACGGAGTGGGGCCAACAGGGCCTGCTTCGGCAGGTGTCAGAGGACGGAGTGTTCACACGCTTGGCTCTGTGCCAGCAATGGTAGTGCTCAGTAGAGTCCCCATGACTGTTACTGTGACTGTAATTCACCAGGGTCCCCAGAGCCATAATAAGTGAAGTGGGGGATGGGCTGAGCCTCTGCAGCTTGAAGTGTTCCATGTCCACTCTGTGTCCGCCCCCCCGCCCCCGCCGTCCCATCTCTGTTGGACAGGAGACATCCCCTCACACCTGGGACCTTCCTGTCCTCAGAGTCGGTCTGAATCGCACACTGTGAAGCTCACCAAATTAATTACTGCTGGCTTGGGGATATATTTTTTTAAGAAGACATTTTTCCAGGGGGAAAACACGCAGGAGCTATAATTAGTTGGGAAGAGGAAAGAATCGCAGAGCATGTGAATCAGCAGCCCCAGCGACAGACGGGTGAGCAGAGCAGAAGTTTGAGGAGAAGCCACTGCAGTGTGGGTGAGTTGGGGATGAGGCACGGCCCCCGGGGAAGGCTGGGCTTCCTGAACACCAGGTGTGTTCAGGGGTGGGACTTTGTCAACCTGAAGTCTCTATGCCCTCCCCCGAGACTCTGTCACCAATCAGCTCGTCAAGGTCCCAGCTTCTCTGCTTCCCTGCACCTCCTGCCTGCCCTGACCACCCCCGGCCCAAGGCCTGTGCCAGCCTCTGCTGACACTCCCGCACACACTGCCTTGCAGCTCAGCTGAGGAGGAAGACGCAGGAGGGTGCTGGAGACCACCTAGTCCCCCTCCTCCTCCATTCATTCACTCGTTCATCAGACACCGAAGCGCTTCCGCGTGCCTCGCCCACAGACGAGAAACCGAGGCTCCGAGAAGGGCCGTGTCCGGCCCCAGGCCACGCAGCTGAGGGGGAGCAGCCTCTCTGCCTTTCCTGTCACACTAGCGATGCCGAGCCAGACGCGGGGCAGGGTCCTGGGCCACCAAGGCGACCACGGCCAGGTCCCACTCCCACTGAGCCCATATCCCGATGGGGGTGGCAGCCAGGCCCCTGTAGGACAGAACGCCCAGTGCCCCCAAGTGGGGAGCATGGGAACGTGGAACCCAGAGTAGCTCTTGGTCCAGCCTGGTGGTCACAGGGGAGGGGGGCGAAGGGTGCTCAAGGCTCGAAGCAGCATAACGGCCGATCACGCTGGGAGGGACAGTACGTAACTGTGACAGGGCTCAGGGAGCAGCAGCAGGTGGGGTGAGTGGGAGTGCAGCTTCTGGGGGGTCATTACAGTGCCCATTTCCCCGGCGTTTCTCCTGAGCAGCTGAAGAGCCACCTGCTGCCTGGGGCACCCCGGCGACTGTCTATTATGTGGCTCTGGTCCTCGGGGACCCGCTGCTGGGGCCTACCAACCCAAGGTAACCCCTGTCTGGGGGCCAGTAGCCAAGGAGGCCGGACCAGGTTCCTCCCTCCCTCCCTCGCCCCTGGCTGAGGGCCAGCTACCCAGTTCTCCGGGGATCTTGGCCTAGGCCTCAGTGGCTGCACTGGACCAGTGTGGCCTGGGCCTGAGAGTGGAGGCCCCAGGTCCCCGGGGAGAGGATACTTCCTTCCCTGAGAGAGCACGGCATCACTCAGCACACAGAGAGCTCTCTCCTAACCCCAGACCAAATTAGCCTTCCAAATTACAGGCTGCTTGTCCTCCGCTCTGGGGACCGGGCAGGAGACAGAGGCCCAGCTCTCCTCCTGCTTCCTGCTCACAGAGGGCCCTCGGCTGGCCCGCCCCCAAACCAGCATCCAGGCTCGAGGCTGTGCCCTCCTGAGGACAATGAGCTTGGAACCAGGATGTCTGGTCAAGGCCAGCCCGGAGTTCTGAGGGCATTTGGAGGGTTATTCATTTGGGGGTGATTCAACGAATATTTTCTGGGTACATTCTCTGTGCCAGGCATTGTGCTGGGCCCTGAGACACCAAGTAGCAATGGAGGTGACAGACATATGACCCAGGCAGGGACGGCACAGAGTGAGCAGGCTTATGGCAAGAGATGTATGAGTAGCTGTGGGAATACTTGGTGAGGTCAGGGAGAGCTTCCTAGAGGAAGGGGTGTATATGCTTCACCAAAGGATGAAGGTACCCTTAGCCAGGGAGGAGAGGGAGAAGCACATCGAGTGCAAAGGTCAGGAGCAGAGTCAGGGGATGGGCGTGGAGAAGTGGGTGGAGTCACTAGTTCCTTCAGACCTGGTGGCCTTGTCGGCCCTGAGAAGGGGCTTGGGTTTCATCAGGAGCATCGGGGAGGAGTCTGCCAGCGTCGCCTGGAGGGGACAGGGGTGTGTGTGTAGAACTAGAGCCGAGCCCACAGCCCCACCCGAAGGCTCTCAGGTAAGTAAAAACGGGTGAGGGGGGCAGAGGAGGGGGGTCCCCCTTCCAACGGCCTCAGGCCTTCAGAGAAGTAATTCGAAACATGGAAGCATGATTGTGTGTCTTTGCGTCCTGAAATTAAGGTGCCTTCCTAGGTTTTTGCTATTGGTTTAGGACTCTGTGTTTTTGTTTCAGAAGAAAATTGTTATAGATGTTAAGAGTAAATGCAGCTAATGCGTGGTGGGGGGGTGCAGAAAATGCAAGGGATTTTGTGACACAGAGGAGACCTGAGCTGGTCTCCTCTGTGTCACAGAGGAGGCAAGCGGGCGGGCGTGGGGGCAGGGTGGGGGGAGGTGGCAGAAGGGGGTGGCTTTTAGGGCTCATTGGAGCAGGGGTGTTTGGTGGGGCATTCTTACAGTGGGGTGGAAGAGAGGACCTCCAGCTTCTGGTCTCGCTTGCATACGTCCTGGGACAGAGAACTCACCGCTTATTGACTGTGCGGCACGTGCTCACCCGCAGCTGCTGGGCAGTGCTTCCTAAGTAGGAGGAGGTGCTGGTCCCTCAGCTGCCCTGCAGGTAATCTCTACCCCGCCCTTGACCTCTTGTCTTCATCTCTTTTGCCTGAGGTGGGGCTGGGGCCAGGGTGGACTCTGCGCACAGGGCCCTGGGGCACAGAACTGTCCTTTGCCCTCAGGACCCTGCAGTCTGGACAGGCCTGGGGATGACAACAGAGAACAAAAAACTCTGCATCCCAGCGAAATCAGCTCCAGACTTTGGGAGCAAAATCCTACTTAATCCACCTTCCACCCCGCAGCTGGAGAGTGACCTCTCAAAGTTCCATCTGGCCTCCTGCTCCTGGTACTGACCCCCTTGGTTCCCCAGTGCGGGCCCAGCCCTCCCATCTGGGCCCTCCCCACCCCAGCCCTCCCTGGCACCGGACTCTCTTCCTCCCTGGAGCTACTCTGAATACGCTCAGGTTTTTATGGCCTCTCTGGCCACCCTGCCTTGGCCCAGGAGAATGACGTCTTCCTTTTCACTGGCTAACTCCTACTCGCTCTTCAGAGTCAGCTTTCCCAGCCTCCAGAGCATGACGGCACCCTGATACCTGTCTCCCTAGACCCCCACACTGCTCCTCGGAGCACTCATGGAACCTGTCATCAGATCTTTAATTGTGCGCTGATTGGATTGACCTCTGTCCCCACGACGACGCAGAGCGGAGGGCAGGCCGGTTGCCTTGGTCACCGCCGTATCCCATTGTCTCATTCCCAGAGGAGCCCAGGGCAGGTGCACGATCAGTGGATGAGTGATGAGTGATGAGTTATGAGTGAAGAAATGTAAAAACCACAGTGTTTCTGTAATGGAAATTTAAGTTCATGCACATGGGGCTAGTAAGATTGAAAATGCACACCCAGGATGTTTCAAAGACGGGCACACTGGTTCCTAAAATGTAACCAACCCGAGCTCACCCCAGGGTCACAGGCACTGGCTGGTTCGGGGTGGCCCTGAAGTTATTAACAGAAATAGCAGTGACGCTGGCCCTGTGTCAGGAGCCACCTCAACACCAGATAAAAGGAGAACATTTTTGTCAATGAAACATATTTGGATTAAAAACCTAGGGCATCAAAGATTCGTGTGGAGCCGAGTCATTCATCAACAGATATTTCTTAGCATCAGCTACGTGCCAGGGCTTGGCGGAGCACCAAGGCCTTGGCTGTGGACAGACCCGAGGTCTTGGCTGTGGACAGATTCGGGGCCTTGGCTGTGGACAGACCTTTGTCTATCTCGGCATCCGGTTGAAGCCAGGAAGAGAAGCGAATCGGTGAGTCTGAGCCTTGGCCTCTGAGTAAAGGAAAGGGGAGACGTTTTCTCCTGGGCGGCGTGACTTCTGAGCACGGCTGCTGTCCTCAAAGGGGTGCAGACTGACCCCGTCCCGCGAGGCCCTGGAGCCTCCTTCTGCCGGGCCCAGACCAGCGATTGGGCTGGGATGGGCTGAAGGACACACACAGTCTCGCCACCTCCCCTGCTCATGCCTCCCCTGTCCACAGGAGGCCACTCTGCAGCCTGTCCTCAAAATTCAGCACCTAAGCAGGTTCTGCCAAGGGTCAC
>NW_011888881.1:2273793-2275573 GCF_000151845.1 Pteropus vampyrus | reverse complement strand
TCTGAGCAGAAGACAGTTCTGGGATCCCTCTGCCCAGCCAAAAACCGACACCCCAAAAACATCCGAATTCCCCCAGCTGCTCTCTACCTTGGCACTCAGTAGGGCTCAGTAAATCTTTATGAACATATTAATGAGTCAATAATGAGCGAACACAGGAGCATAAATAACAAATGTTCCCTGGAGGTGCGCGGGCCCTTCCCTGAGGCTGTGCGCACTGGTCTTATGTCTCCCTGCCTGCGACACACCTGTCCTCCACCTGCTCATCCTCCTGCTGGTCTCATCAGAGAGATGGTGCCACTTTGGAGAGCCACGAAAAGAGCCCAGGCCTTGGATGGCAGAGGTGGCAGGGGGAGGACAAAGAAGGCGGGAGGAGACCCCTCTTCTGGGCTGGGAGCCAGACTCGTCGTGGCCCACAGTGGGGACGTTTGCAGCCCTGCAGCCCTCGCCGTCCGGGTCTCTGAGGGGTGCTGTGTTCAGGGTGTCGGCGGGCCCAGGGCTGATCTCGGGGATGAGCTCTGGCCCTGCTCCCTGTGTCCCGATGTCTGGGGCAGCGGATTTGACCCAGAATCGGCCAGAGGGGTAGAGGGGACCCCCTGGGGAGCCCTGGGATTCATCTGGTGGGAATGGGGAGCCTTGGGGGCTTCTGAGAGGCCTGGGGCCTTTCTGCCCATGACCACCCTCCAGGGCTTCTGGGTACTCTTTAGCCTGGGCCATGCTGGGCAGGGAGCAGGATCTGGATTGTGTAAGAAAGGAACCCACAGGGGTTGTGTCAGGAAGGGGCGGAGGACAGACAGGCACAGCAGGCCAGCCCCATCACCCCAGCCCCCTGGGAGCCCCAAAACCCAAAGAAGTCTTTCCTTGAATCTGGCTGAGGATACCTGTCCAAGGCTGGACTCAGTGGAACCTTAGGTATGAAAGGTTTTTTACCCTATGACACTGATCATGTCACTTCGTGTCAACCCAAGGGGAGACACAAGCCTCTGATCCTCAGGAGATAGGTGCCTGGCTGCCTCCTGAACCAGTGACCTGCCCCCGGCTGCCTTCCCCAGAAAAACTCCTGCCCTTAGGAAGAAGGCCTGGCGATTTTGAGGGAGTGGGTGTTGCCCACAGTGGCAGCCCACACTGAGCTGGTCCAGCCCTGCAGGGGACATATGACGATAAAAGAAACCCAGAGAGTGGTGCCCCTGAGCTCTCAGCCAGGCATGGCTGAGCTCAGCTTCCCACGCACAGGACAGGGTCCCAGTGCGATGGAAGGTGCTTGCTGCAGGTACATCGGTCCCGTTCACGTGAGGCCTATGTCACAGAGCTAAACCCAGGGTGGCAGTGAGGGCAGAGAGACACCCCAGCACACGCGTGCTGGAGGGCACCGAGAGAGAGCCAGCACCTCACCTGCCGTCTCTCGGCATCCCTGCACACAGGGATCCCCCAATCCCATGGGGGCTTGCCGGAGCTCAGCTGCTTCCTCCGTCTCTGCCTGGGCCTCTCTGCCCGCCTGGCTGAGGCGAAGGGGCACAGGTGGGTTGGGCCTAGGTCCAGCTAGATAGTCCAGGCTGGGGCTCCAGCACTCCCCAGGCGGCGGGGGCCAGTGGCACGGATGGCTCCGTCCACTCAGCAGTCTCCCTCCTCCATCTTCTCCTCTGCTTTTCTCCTGCCTGCTCCTACCACCCTCTCACCTCTGAGAGGTTCCGCGGAATCCTCAGAGGCACCAGGCACACAGGTGACACGTCGCGCTGCCTCAGTCACACATGACGCCCTCTCTCCTGCCCCAGAGTCCCACGCT
>NW_011888881.1:2269947-2272378 GCF_000151845.1 Pteropus vampyrus | reverse complement strand
CAGGATGAGAAGAGCAAAGGGCCGGAGGCAGGAGACCACGGTGGACCTGCTCTGAGTCTTAACTCAGGACGTTTGCCCAGCAGGGTTTTGGAAAGAGCAGGTAAGGCTGGCCCTTGGCTTGGGGTCTCCGGGCTGCAGCTAGTGCTCGTTCTATATGTGGAAGCTGCTGGACTCCTCACGGAGGCCACCCAGGAGGAGGTTCCCAGTGTTGGCTGTTCCTCTGCTTGTTGGGGGATGGGTCAAGGAGCCCATTCATGCTCTGTGACTTCCCTGGGAGCTTGGCCAGCTCTGATGTGCAGGCTGGAGTGAGCCTGTTGGTCGTCCTGGGCTGAGACTTGGGGTGAGGCAGGGCTACAATGGGGCCCCGGGGGCGGCCTGGGTCTGGAGAAGGCCCCATCCCCGGCCTCCTGGGGCCTGCCCTCTGTGATTTTGCCTGTCTTGTGCCTGGCCAGGCCAAGCTGCACTAATGAGCAGTGAGGACCAGGGTCTCCTGGGAGCCCCGACAACAGAGGCTGGCCGTTCAGGAGAGGCGTCTGCCAGGAACTGACCTGGGTCCTCAGCTCCTGCCTGCAACACCTCCCTTCCCAGCAGCTTGGGAGGCTCAGGACCGGCCCCTCTGGACTCAACAAGCTGGTTCAGTGCTGGCCCCCGCTTGCTCTGCCTCCTTCCTGTTCCCATGGCCTGGATGGGGGCCCAGGCCCCCTGTCCCCCACATTCCTGCCCCCCAGAGAGCACATCCTCACATTCCCCACGGCCATCACCCCTTCCAGAACATTCCCCACTGCCGTCACCCCTTCCAGAACATTCCCCACTGCCGTCACCCCTTCCAGAACATTCCCCACTGCCGTCACCCCTTCCAGAACATTCCCCACTGCCATCACCCCTTCCAGAGAACGGGGTGCGTCTCAGCCTTGCTGAGACTCCTGTCTCTTCATCTCGACCTCTGAGGTCCTGCTTCGACATTCTCCATTTTCCTGAGGTGGAATCTGGGGCTTTGCGGAGTTAGTGAAGTGCCCAAGGTCACACAGCTATAGATGGCGAATCTGGGGCTCAGCCTGGGGCTGTCCTGCACCCACAGGCACAACTCGACTGTGACGACCTGCCCGGCGCACACACGGAGAGCATCTGGGGCCCTCAGCGGAAGGCGGCTTTTTTGCACAGAGTTTTCTGGGCTGTGTTTCAGGACGGCTGAGCCTACGGGACACCAAGCACGTCTGCGTGACTCTGGGCCCAGGTGGGTGAGGCCCCCCCCGCCCCGACAAACCACTCTTTCAAGTGGGGCAGGAGCCGGTGGCTACAGCCGAACCCGGTGCGGGGTCCCCGAGGTTGAAGCAGATGCTGCGGGAGCGCGTGCCGAGCGAGAGGCGCGCCCGGCCTGGCCTGGAGCCCGGAGTCACCGGGCAAGGGCGCTCTGCAGCTCCGCCTCAGGATTCCAGGCACATCCTGAGGCTGCAGCAGAGGCAACGTGGCTGGGAGAGGCCGGAGCAGAAGCTCCCCCAGCACCCGCTGTGGCACTATCAGGAGGTGGGGGCTGGGAGTGCCCAAGGGACCCCCGCCCCCGCCTCCGCCTCTCTCGTGCCTCCCGGGGCTCACGCCTCACGGCCACAGGGGCACAGCTCAGGTTCGTGGCTCAGCGCCCTCCATCCTGTGGCCCAAAAGAGGGGGAGAATGATTGCTCCCCGTGGGGATGACAAGGCGACGTGCTCCTGGGACAGAGGCTGACGCTCTGGCGGGAGAATCCACGTAGCTCCCTCTCCCCTGACGCAGTTGGCCTGTGGGCACCTGGGAAGCAGCTATGTCTTCAGCGTCTCGACGCAGGCTGTGGTGCCGGTGGGTGGACGACAGGAGCCTTGTGTCGCACCTCGTGCCCAGTAGCCTGTGTTTCTGTCCCTTGGGATCGCGTGGAGTATGCAGGCCAGAATGTCCATCCCCGTCCTGCCAGAAAAGCAGGGGTACAGACGAACGGCCCCCTGAGGGCTGTCGGCCCTAACCTTCTCAGGGTCCAGACAGGTGGGGTAGGAGGCGGGCCTCGCCTGAGTCCAGGCCCCCCAGGCTAATGCTGCCTTGAAACTGAGGAATAGCCGTAGAGCGGGAACGTGAGGGTGACCCCAGAGCCCTGTGGGGTTGCTGCCGAGGTGTCCACTCGCCCATCTGGAGAAGGACATCCTCGCATCTTCCCAGAAACTCCTGGAATTAAGCGGCGAACAGCAAGACAGCCCTGTGGGGAGCAGAGCCGACCCCACCGCAGCCCTAATCGAACTCCACAGGGAGGACAGAGGCCTCCGGCGACCGCTGCTCAGGAGGGCGACAGGGTACAGGTCTCTCGGGGTGAAGCGGGGACTGACGTGAGCCAGGGGCCAGTGGCTTCAGGGTCACAGACCCAGGTCCTGCTTTCAGACGTGGCTCCCTGACACGGCCAGCGCAAGCATGA
>NW_011888881.1:2264153-2269897 GCF_000151845.1 Pteropus vampyrus | reverse complement strand
CGCGTGGAGTATGCAGGCCAGAATGTCCATCCCCGTCCTGCCAGAAAAGCAGGGGTACAGACGAACGGCCCCCTGAGGGCTGTCGGCCCTAACCTTCTCAGGGTCCAGACAGGTGGGGTAGGAGGCGGGCCTCGCCTGAGTCCAGGCCCCCCAGGCTAATGCTGCCTTGAAACTGAGGAATAGCCGTAGAGCGGGAACGTGAGGGTGACCCCAGAGCCCTGTGGGGTTGCTGCCGAGGTGTCCACTCGCCCATCTGGAGAAGGACAGCCTCGCATCTTCCCAGAAACTCCTGGAATTAAGCGGCGAACAGCAAGACAGCCCTGTGGGGAGCAGAGCCGACCCCACCGCAGCCCTAATCGAACTCCACAGGGAGGACAGAGGCCTCCGGCGACCGCTGCTCAGGAGGGCGACAGGGTACAGGTCTCTCGGGGTGAAACGGGGACTGACGTGAGCCAGGGGCCAGTGGCTTCAGGGTCACAGACCCAGGTCCTGCTTTCAGACGTGGCTCCCTGACACGGCCAGCGCAAGCATGACAGGGGTGGCTTCTGGAAGGACGGCGTCCTCCCCGCAGCCGGCAGAGATGCGACCCCACCCCCTCTAGCCCCAGAGCGGGTCTGATCTGCCGAGCCCAAAGGTTTCGAGGCCCCACGGGGCACCCCAGCTGGAGGGCGCTGCAGGGACCATCCGGTGGGTGAAGAAAGGGGCTCTGCTCCATTGGTAGTGGTCATCGGAGCATGTCGGAAGACACAGCGTTCGGGGCGCTGGGAGATTCTGGAATCGATTAGCCGTGTCTGCCATGGGTGGGACGTGGGACAGATTACCTGCGATGGCCACGCGTTTGCAGCCCTTCCTTGTACAGATGGGGAAACTGAGGTCCAAAGAGTAAGTCCCCTCAGAGCACAGAGCGAGTTACAGGCTGATGGCTCTGCTCTCCTTCAAATGGTGATTTTCTTAGGACACGTTCCCAGGGATGGGGCTGCGGGGTTAAAGGTTACACGTATTTTTAGGCCTTTGACTCAAGTTGCCAAATGGCCTCTAGGAAGCCCCTCTGCGTCCCACACCCTCGGTGGGTGGCTAGGCGGTTATGGGAGGGAGAAGCCCCTCCGGAAGCTCAGTTACACCTGTGGCCGGGGACCAGGCCTCCTGGGCACCCCTGCGATAGAGGAACTCACCTGCATGGATGTCAGCCTCGCCCTGCCCCTTCTCTCTGTGGGGACACAGCCGTGTGAGGGCCAGTCCCACCCTCCCGGAGTCTCATGGGGGCCCTGCAGATGGGTGAGCACTCACAGCACTGGTGGGCAGGGTGGGGGGCACAGCGGAGACACTTAACTCAGCTTGGGGCCGGGGCGGCTTCCCGGAAGAGGCAAGTAGGAGGCAGCTGGCTGGGGACAGAAGGGAGAGTCAGTGCAGCCAGGCCTTGGGGTAGCCTTGTCCCTAAGCCTCTCCAGGGCTGGGCCTGACCCCAGGACAAAGTCCCTCCTGCCCAGACAAGGTTGGGGTGACCCTTCCCCCACCCCAAGTTGTCAAACTTCTCTGGGCCTCGGTTTCCACACTCATAAAGTGAAATGCGAACTCGGAAAAGGACTTCTGAGAGCTCTGTGAGGCTGTGGGCTTTGAGCGAGGGTGCCTGCTGGCCGCAGACGCCCCGGAGGCAGAACTCTCCTGGGAGGAGGAGGGTGGCTGAGGCCCAGGACCCGCCCCCAACCCGGACTTCCGGCTGGGGTCACAGCACCCCGAGTCTTGCTGTCAGAGGAGACCTATTGAGACCACCTGCCTTTAGGGCTTGCCTCTTTCCCTGCCCTCCGTCCCCTGAGACCAGTCCCAGAATGGAGTGGCCCAGAACTCTGCTCCTCCACCCACCTGCAGGGTCACCAGATGTGTCCCCCGCACCTTCGAGGCAGCATTTCCACCCCCTCGGTCCTGCTTCCGGGGCCCACTCCCCAGCGTGGCTGCTCGGACAGAGCCTGAAGGTGAGCCAGCTGCGATGAGGCCCTTGGAGTCCGCCCCCAGCCCAGGGCTAGCGCGGAGCCAAGGGGGTGTCCAGGAGCTCCTGCACCCTGCCCCAGCAGCCACACCCCATAACTGACGCTCCTATGCCCCTCGGGGCCTGGCGCCCAGACAAGCCTCTCCCACACTTGATGAAAAAGGTATCTTTATTATCCCTGTTTAAGTGAGGCTTAGAGACATGACGTCTCACGCAGCTGAGACCTTCTGAAGAGGCGACTACAAACCAGTCTGACTGCAAAGCTGGACTTGGCCGTGCCACAGAGCTCACCCAGTGGGACACGGCCGTGTATGTTACCGGTCTGGCTTGGCCATCTCCACGGCCTTTGTTCATCAGAGATCTCTGATCCTGACCATGGCCTCTGAGGAGGGTATGGACTTACTGGACAGAGAGGGTAGAGCTGGCCCTGGATCCCGCAGCTTGGAGCTCGGGGCAGCAGCGGGGAGCACGCCTACACACAGAGGTTCTCAGGAGCCTTGGGGCTGAGGAAAGATGCCCTCGGAGCATCACTGTCCCCCTGAGCGATCCTTCAGGGACAGAGGCTGAGGACAGAGTGAGGTCCACCCCTGAAACCCTTGAGACAGATGGGTGATCATTTGGGGGCCTGCTGGCTAATAGGGGCTGGTGTGTTTGGCATAGTAGGTGTGACACAAGACTCAGAGTGTTGGGATGGGAGCAGCGCCCATGAGCCCAGCCAGGGTGCAGTCGGGAAGGCCGAGGTCCAGAAGAAGCAGGGACCTAGCTGCAGCCTCTCAGAGGCACAGCTGGGACCACAACCCGGAGCCTCAGCCTTCCGGCCCTGCTGGGGAACGCAGCCAGCTGTGCCTGTCCCTCAGACCTCGGCAGCCCCCTCTGCTCAGCACAGACCAGCTCGGGCAGGTGCTGAACATCCCTGGGGCCCAAACTCAGGGCAGAGCCTGGAGGCTGGGGGCTCTGTTGGATCGGATGCTGCTTCAAACCCTGTCCCCAGAGCCCCACCTCACCCTGATGGCCACTGCAGTTCATCCAAAGACCCTGCTGGGGAAAGTGATATCAGGCCAGGCTCCCACTTCTCACCCCAGGCACCTGAGGCAGCCTCAACCTCTCTGTTCCCTGGAGGGCTGCAGTTTGGGGGCTGCCTTGGAGTTGAAGGAAGTTGAAACTGGGTTCAGAGCCTGGGGCTTGGCCGTCTGCAGCCGGAGTTATGGCAGAGGCTCAGCCCTCAACCCCATCTCAGGGTCCTGGGCTTAAGTGGGCTGGCGGAGGCCTGAGGCACCAGGGGTCCTGAAGCTGGAGGTCGGCAAGACTGGCAGCCAGGGCAGAAGGGGCTCTGGTCCAGATTTGGGTGGGAGAGCGTCCCCCTTCATTCCCGAGCTGCCCGACCTTGGCCCAGGCTGCGCCCGCCCCTACCCCACACTCCCATGAGCCCAGATGAAGGGGTGTAGGGCAGGCAGGCTCTGGGGAGGGCTGGGCCAGGCGTTTCCTGCCGACAGTGCCAGGCTCCGGTGCCCCGAAGGGGTGATTCCTTAGCCTCAGTCAGAGGAAATGAGGCAGAGTGAACGGGCGATGCCTGTGCAATGCCGCCGGGCCTGGCGGGCGGGGCTGGGAGGGCAGGACCAGGGAGCGGGACTGGCCCTGTGGGTCCCCCACAGCCATACACGACGGCCGCCTACGGCCCAGCACCCTGAGACCGGGCCCTGGTGTTGACCAAGCCCAGCGCCCGGCTGCCCCCGGCCCATCGCTGGGTTTCCACCCTGCCGCTCTCAGGCCGTGTAGCTTGGACTGGTCAGCTCGCCCCCACGAGCCTTGGGGTTCTCATGCATGAGGTGGGAAAACGAACCTGCATCCTCTGGCTTCCCCGCACCCCGACATCAGGAGCCCACCCGCCTGTGTGGCCCACTCCTGGGGTCCAGGGGATGAGCCCAGCAGGGCAGAGTCTTTGCCCTCCATGAGCAGAAGGTCGATACAGGCCCAGAGGGCAGAGCCTCTTCCGAGCCGGCTGCATGAATGGCCCGTGCGTGCGCGTGTGCCCAGTGGCGATCCCCAGCCCCTTGGCCTTGACCGAGCTCTTCGGGTCGGGCCCAGCTGATCGAACCAACCTGCCCTCCACCAGGTGGTGATTTATCAGCACTCTGACCGCCTGCAGGCCAAGGCAGTGGGCACCGCCACGAGGCCCCCACTCTGCCCCACAGCCCCTGTTTCTGAGGGCGCCTTGGGCTTTTCCCTGACCCGGCTCTGACCAAGGGGGTAGGATGTGCAGTTTCTGTCTTGGCCCCTGGACTGACGGGTCCCACCTTCTCCCTCTCGGGAAGTTCTAGCAAACCCTGGCTGAATGGAGAAGGGAGGAAGCATGGGAGCCCCCCAAACAAAAGGAGGCAGGAGGTGGGGCCGCATGTGGGAAGAGACCCTGCCTGAGTAGGGCCCAGGCCTCTTGGCCTCTGCACAGCCAGGTCCCCACGGGAGGCTGGTGCTAGCCCAAGGATGAGCAAAGGGGGCCTTGAGCTAGGCGGCCCCATGGAAGGCCACTGGGAACAGAGGCCAGGCAGGGTCCTGGTGAGGGCTCCACTAAGAAGCCTCCTCTGCTTTCCCCGCCCCTTGGGCCGGGGGCCCCTCCAGACTTCTGCTCTCATGGGGGCCAGCCCTGGCTGGGGACAGGAGCACAAGCGGAAAGTCTCACTCCTCAGGGTTCAGAGGGGGTGGAGCCGCGGAAACTGTCTCACCTGGTCCCTTCCCGCGGAAGGGAGGCCAAGGCTGGGGAGGGGACGGGTGGGGGCGGGCAGAGCCTGGCGTCCTCACCTGGGACTGCTCGCTTTGACTCGGCCCTGACTAAGCCCCGACGGAAAGGTAAGGAAGGTGAGGCGGGTCTCTGGGATGGACGTGGCTGGGCCGGATGGGGAGCCGGTGTCGGGCTCTGGCCAGGCTGGGCCGTCGGCCTCTGCGCCCGGCCTGGGCGGGGTGGGGGCAGCGGAGCCCAGGCAGGCGGGCTGTTGATCCAGCCCAACAATGATGAAACGGCCCCTTTGTCCTGCGGCGCCAAAGTTGCTGTGACGGGAGGAGGCGTGACGTGACAGCGTCATTGTTCCCACTTGGGCAGCCACTCGGGGAGCTGCAGGACCGGCCCAGAGCAGGCTTCACGCCAAGGCTGCAGCCCTGCCTGCTGCCCGGGGTGGTCGGAGTGTCCTGAGCTCTCGGCCGTTTCCTCGTCCCAGGGCCAGCCTGGGCCCAGGTCCCCACCGGCCGTGGTGGCCCCTCCCTGCCCTGAGCTCTCCAGTCTGGCGTCACGATACTGCAGAGCATGAATGGGGTCCCCCAGTGTTGGGGGCTGGGCTCTGCTTTCTACATACGTGTGAACCGTGCAGGCAGGACGCCCACGAGTGCCACAAAGAGCTGTGGGGGTAGAAGGTGCTTTGTCCCTGGAGCAAGAAAACGTGTCAGTGACATTCACACCCTGAGGATGAGGCCTCAGGAAACTCGCCCACCTTGCAGATGACGGGCAAGAGGCCCGCAGAAGGGACTCGGGCCACACAAAACTAGCTGCTCTGCTGATACCCAGACTAGAACGTCCTCCTCACACATCCCCACACCTGACGGACCCCCATTCTCCCTGACACTGGACGCCCCCTCCTTGCCAGCTCCCGCCCCTGTCCTGCCCCTCTAATCCATTCTCCCCTGAGCAGCTACCCCGAGATCTTTCCTAAACCCAAACTTGATGAGGTCCGTCCTCACACTTCAAAGCCGCCATGGCCTCCCACGTCCAGAG
>NW_011888881.1:2262470-2264103 GCF_000151845.1 Pteropus vampyrus | reverse complement strand
GCTGGGCTCTGCTTTCTACATACGTGTGAACCGTGCAGGCAGGACGCCCACGAGTGCCACAAAGAGCTGTGGGGGTAGAAGGTGCTTTGTCCCTGGAGCAAGAAAACGTGTCAGTGACATTCACACCCTGAGGATGAGGCCTCAGGAAACTCGCCCACCTTGCAGATGACAGGCAAGAGGCCCGCAGAAGGGACTCGGGCCACACAAAACTAGCTGCTCTGCTGATACCCAGACTAGAACGTCCTCCTCACACATCCCCACACCTGACGGACCCCCATTCTCTCTGACACTGGACGCCCCCTCCTTGCCAGCTCCCGCCCCTGTCCTGCCCCTCTAATCCATTCTCCCCTGAGCAGCTACCCCGAGATCTTTCCTAAACCCAAACTTGATGAGGTCCGTCCTCAAACTTCAAAGCCGCCATGGCCTCCCACGTCCAGAGAAAGTTCTAGCCCTTGTGTTGCCGTTCAGGGCCCTCGCCATCTAGGATTTGGAGTCTCCCTCAGCCGCTGTGCGGGTGACTGACCACAGCAAAGATCGTGTCATCTTCCAGGTGCAGCCTCCACTTCTCTACTCCCACGTGTACTGCTGCCTCCAGGTCACCTTCCCCTTCCTCCAGGTCCTCTGGCTTCTGAGGCTCAGGTGAAGAGCAGGAGGCTGGGCAGAGGTCACGAGGAGTGGCCTATCCAGGCTGAAGTGGAGCCCCCTTCTCCGTGGCCCCCGCGACCCACTGGCCCCGGTGCCTGGAAGCACCCTCGGCCGGGCCTCTCTGTGCCCCTGGCGGCTGGCATCGGGCTCAGCCTGACCCAGGCTAATTGAACCCTCCCCCAGCCCAGAGGAGGCTCTGGCTCCAGTTTGAGACTTTTTTCCCTGGAGAGATGGAGCTAATTAACCGAGAGGGTTTAATTAATCAATTAGCGTGGCCTCTAGACCTCTCCACTTAGCAGTGGCAGTGGCAGATATTTATAAACAGGAGCTGCCAGACCCTCGTCTGGAGCCAAAGGGGGAGGCAGGCGATCCCGGTGGGCGCGGAGGCGGTGAGGACGGGCTGCGGAGGCCGGCGGTCCAGTCGGTGGGGCAGAGATGCCGGTCCCCCATCCGGGGCCCCACTATAGGCCTGAGCAGGTGCAGAATCAGCAACACCTGGACGCCTGAGGCTACACAGTGAGGTGTGTACTCTGGGAAGCACGCAACACCTCTGTCGCACAGGTCACACAGGTCACACAGGCCTGACATTCGGAGCTGGGCCAGTTCCCAGAGAGTGGCCAGAAGGGCCGATGATGTCCAGCGGGGCCCAGCACCCTGACCAGCAAGACCTACAAGGGACAGGGCTTCGCAGAGGGTTACGGGAGCCAGAGGGGGCACTAGAGCCCCAGCCGGGGCAGGAGGCCGGGAAGGCGTCTGGAGGAAGAAGCATCTGAGCAATGCTCAGGGAAAGAGTAGGCAGAGGTAGCCACTCGAAGGCGGTGGTGGGTGATGCAGAGAATTCTGGGGTGGGGGCCGGGGGTGGGGTGGGGACGGAGCCTGTGCAAAGGCCTGGAGGCAGGAACAGCCAGCAGGAAGTTCCTTACCGACAGATACCCTCTTCTCTGCAAATCCTCTCAGACCACCCTGCCTGTTAGGATGGGGTGTCCCC
>NW_011888881.1:2250884-2261050 GCF_000151845.1 Pteropus vampyrus | reverse complement strand
ACCATGAGGCTCGAGCCCTGCTGGTCCCCCTCTCGCCCTCTCCTCCTGTGCCACAGAGGTCCAGCCCCCGTCGCCCACCCTGCTGACTGTCCCAGCCTCTCCATTGTCCCCAGTCCTGCACACTTGGCCCTCAGGCTATTCTCTACTCAGCACTGAGGCGATCTTTCTAGCAACAACCAGACCCTGTCAGCCCTGGGCTCAAAACTTTTGTCCCCTGGACCACCACCCCGCTTCCCCTGGTGATTCCAGCCCTGAGAAGGGGCTGCGGCTTCTCCCTTGCCTGTGGCAGGGGTGGCAGGATCGGGCTGGAGGAGGAGTGGGTGTGGAGGGGCTGACGGAGAGTCCAGATGCACAGAAGCTGTGGGGTAGGTGATGATCCCTGGAGGTGTATGTTGGGCGGCCCTGGGAAGGGGGCGGGCTGCCTGAGCACAGTGCTCTGGGAGGGGCTCATGTCACCTGCTGGGGCTCATCTGACCCGGTGGAGACAATGGGACTCATCTTACCTCGGGAGAGTTGCTAATGATGGTCTTTAATGGCAGTGTCTGGGAAGGGATGACCTCACTCGGGCCACGCCCTGAGCAGAGGAGGCTGGAGTCAGAGGCAGGCGGCTCCACCATCACTATGAGACCTGCATGGGCTTGTTCGGTCTGAGAAATGAGGGGGCTGTGTTTGAGTGCGCGCGCGCGCGCGCGCGTGTGCACGCGCATCTGGTCCTTCACGGAGCCAGAGGCAGAAGGCTCCCCGCCCAGTGGGGGAGGCAGGACTTGGGTAGAAAGACTCAGGGCAGCAGGGTGCGGAGGCCTAACATCTACACTGTCCCACTCTGTGCCGCCCCATCTGCACGGGGTTCGGGGGAGCAGGACGATTCTGAACTTACCCTGCCTCTCAGGTCTTCTGGGTACTAGAAGTCAGATGGGATCGGTCCCCGGAGGCCTCTGGAAGGACCTGAGAGGGCTGTGCCCAGGTGGGGCCCAGAACGAGCTGGGGAAATATGTCAAAGATCAGACCAGACACCCGCTCATGCAACCTAGGCTCCTGGGGCACCCAGAGGTTGGCATGTTAGCGTCCTTTCTCCAGAGATACCTAGCTCCCCCAGCAGGCTCTCCGGCTCCTGTTAGGGTCTGGGTGTCGAGGCTGGTGTTTTTGGCGACAGCCACACGGACGCAAAGGGCCGGCCCATGCAGACGTGTCGGAGGCAGGCCCGAGTGTGCCAGGCGGCAGCAGAGGAGCGGCAGGTCCCTCACAGGCTCGCCGCCAGCCCCCATCCTGCCCCGTTCCTGAGGAATGACTGGGGTTGCACTCTGGCGAGGGCCCCGGGGGGTAACCACTCTCCTGAGTGCTGCCTCCCCCTCCCCCAGGCTCAGAGCAGACCCACCTTAGGGAACCGCTCCACAGAGCTACAAGTTCCTTCTCGTGTCCAGCCTGAGTCACTGCTGCTGTTGCACCTGATTCATTTATCAGAGGACAAGGCGAGGGCCCCATTATCCTGCAACCCAGCCTGACATCACTGATCTTCCCCGGGGCATGTTCCCACTCCTCAGGGCCCAGCCGGGACAGGAAATGGCTGCGGGATGAATGTGCCAGTGAGCCCGCGAGCCAGCCGGTGAGCGGCTCAGACCCTCCTCCCGTGAGAATGCTAAGGAATAGCTAAGAAATGAATGAGCGGGTCCTTGGGAACCGGGCTGAGATGAAGACAGAAACGGACCCAAAGGGAGGCACAGGGCCAGCAGGGTCAGGAGGAAAGAGATGGGACAGAGAGACAAGCAGATTCCACCCCAGAGAGCCGGTGTCCAGGAGCTCAGGGGACACGGGCACCGAGGGTCTCAGCCAAAGATGGCCTGGGATGGACAGGGCCCATGGCGGACAGCGCAGCAGAAGCAGGGAGGAATAACAGGAGTTCGGAGTGGACCATGAGGCCGATCAGAGACACCACGAAGCAAGAACCTGGGGCCCAGGTGGAAACAAGTCCAAAGTAGGCATGACCTAGCCCAAGGTCACAGAGCAAGGACCCAAGGTCACAGAGGGAGCCATCTAGCCATGACTGGATCCTCCGTTCTCAGCAGAAGGGAACCCCGGCCGGACACGGTGCTGAGGTGCAAATTTCTATAGATGAGGAGGACACTGAGGGTCAGACGGGCCGCCTGGCCTTGGCGGGGCAGGGCGCTGACGGGGTGGCCTCTCTCTTGAGGCTGCCTCCTTCCATCCTGTGCTTGGGCGCGCTGGCACCGCCAGGCACTTACTCAGCCTGTTGAGGGCCCAGCCCCCAGCCCGGCACCCGCGGGCCTCCCCAGCCCTGGCGGAGGGCGGCGAGAGGAAACAAAGGCCCAGTCTTTGCCCGCTCGGGCCCCCACCCCCTTGCCTGCCCCTGGCACAGAAGGGCCAGAGCCCCGAGGAAGCCCAAGAGCAAAAGTAGCACCCCTCCTTTGCCTACGCCACGAGAACCCTGCGCTCCCTCCCCCAGGCTTGCTGGCTGTGCCGTGGAGTTCCCCCATTGTAAGATGCGGAGGCCGAGAGAGGGGAGAAGCTGGCAGCCACACGGCTGGGATTCGAACCCGAGTCCCTTTGCTTACAGACCCTGCCTTTTGCCTGTCATCACACAGGCGAAAGTGTGACTGCTCTGGTCAGAGGTCACTTGGGCAGAGACGCGGCAGAGATAGAGAAGGCAGAGCCTGGACAGCTCAATGGGAGAGTCTCTGGGAAGGGCTGAGTTGCCCTCATCCTCCCAGCCCTGCCCACCCACCTGCCCGCCCACGTGAGGCCAGTCCAGAGCTGCTCACAGTGGCAGTGACAAAGCCAGGTGAGAGGCAGAGATGGGGAGACTGAGTCAGCCCCCAGGCCTCCTGGTCCCTGACTGGGGCTCAGTCACTCAATCCAGCTAGAGGCAAAGGAGAGACAGAAGCCCCTCTGGCATCCACTTCCCCATCTGTGACGTGGGCCTCACTTCCCCAGGCATGGCCACCATCCTTCTCCAGGCTCCTTCCCTGCTCCCTGCTCTGGCCTGGAGCCCCTAGAGGGGCTGCACAGATGGCCAAAGCTCACCTTCCCTGGAGAAGCCAGACATGGCCGATCCCTCTGTGTAGGCCCAGGATCAGACCAAGAAACAAACGAAAGCACTAGCTCTCTGGGTGCGACTGGCCCCACTTTACAGAGATGGAAACTGAGGCTCAGGGAGGCCAGGGAACCTGTTGGAGGCCGCCCAGCTCCAAAGGAGCAAAGGGCTGACTCATCCCTGACCAGGTTTCATGTCCCACTGGTGTCCCAGGGGCTTTGGGGGCAAGGGGAGAAAGTGATAAATGCACACCCCCGTCCCACCCCCCCAAAGCAGCAAAAGAAAGGGCCAGGGCTCAGGGCTGCGGGGGACAGAGACCTTTGGCCCCCTCAACAACGTCCAGACAGCCTCGGTGATTCCGGGTGAGCGGAGGCTCAGCTGTGAGACCTTGGTCCATGGAACCTCTCTAAGCTTCCATCACCACCTGTCAACCGATCAGCAAAAGTCCCCAAAGAAAGCTGATGCCCTTGCCTGCCAGGGCCCGGGGGCTGGGAAAGTGCCCACGCCCAGCTTCTCCCAGAGGCCTGGCTGCTCCTCTGGCTGTGGGCGCCTGTGATCAATCAAAGCAAGTGCCAGGCAGGCCGCAGCCCCTGCCTCACACACAGCAGGCGCTGGGATGCTGGCCAGTGTTCCTCCTCGCCTCCCCCAGCCCCTGGCCCGTATCAGACACAACTCATTTTAAAGAAAAAATAATATTTATTTGCAATATAAACAAAGTCCCGTTGCTGGTTCGGGATATATATATGTATGTGTGTGTGTATATATGTAGGGTCACGAATTTTCCTTCATAACATCGTAAAGCAAAACTGGCCACCCTCTTGGCACACCCTCATTTACACAAATCCGATACATCTTTCTGAGTTTTCCTTTTTAAAAGTAAAAGAGAGAAAGAGAACCGTGTACAGCATGGAAGCTTTTTGTCAATTTCTCGACTGGCAAGATTTTAATCTGCGGCCTTAAGGAATCCCTGAAAACAACCCCTGTGAGGTAAGATGCAGCGGGGGCAGAGGGGCCGGGCCTCGCTCTCGTGCCAGCGCTGGCTTGCTCGGGACGCAGCCTGGCCGTGCCCCGGCCCCGGCCCCGGCCCCCACGCGGTCCCGACACCTGGTAGAGCTGAGGCCGGAGGAGGGACAAAATTGGAGGATAACGGAATCCGTGGCTTTGTTCTGTGGACACGGGGGGTGGGGGCGGTGGACAGGGCCTCACGCCCCGTCCGCCTGTCCATCCTCGCGCCGTCCGCGCCGGCCCTAGGACCGAAATGGCGGCGAGGTCCCTGGCAGTGGAAGGCATGGGCCAGCTGAGTGCTGGGCAGGCTGCCACGGGGACAAGGGGGCCGGGAGTGGCAGCTGAGCCAAAGCAACAGCCAGGGTCAGGGACAGAAACTTGGGGAGCAGGGCTGGGCCCCCACCACCTCGCTTCCCCCAGCCGCTGGGCCTCCACTCTCAGTGAGAGAGAGAGAGAGAGAGAGAGAGAGAGAGAGAGACAGAAGTAGTGGGTGTGTAGGCCCGGGGCCCAGGCCCGCCCGGGGGCCGAGCCCAAAGGGCTAATGCTGCTGCCGTGCAGTCCCCACGGCCCCTCCTCTGGCTGCAGCGCCTCCATCTCCTGCGCTGGGGAGTCTGCAGGGACCTCGGAGGGGCGGTTGGGAGGGCGGAGAATGCAAAGGCCACCTGTTCGGTCGACCGGCCCATTGCAACTTGCAGTGGCCACCGCAGGCCGATGCAGAGCCACGGCGAGCTGGGCTGCGACCAGGGTCTGACGCCGAGGTGGCAGCAAGCTGCCCGCTCGTGGGGGGCCTGCTGCAGGACGGAGGCTTCACACATGTGCAAAACGCATTTGGTCAAGATCAACACAGGGTTTGTCTTTTCCATTAAAAAAAAAAAACAATAATTGCCTTTTGAAATAGAAAGTAAAACAAAACTGAGAACACTTCTCTCTCTCTCGCAGGATCAAGAAAGGGTGAAATACTGGTTTATACAATCCACTGTTGCATGTAGCCTGAAAATAACACTTTTCATTAAAAAAACAAAAGTCGAGAAGACCGTGAACACTCTCTGCTCCAGGGAGGATGGATTTACCTGCCGAAAGTAAAAAGTAAACTCAGGTCCGTGGATGTCTTTAAAAAATAGCCAAACCGCCTGGGCCACCAGCAGAACAGAGTGTCTTGGGACAAGGATGAGGCCCCGGTGGACTCCTGCAGCTGTGTGGGTGCCGAGGGGCCTCTCCAGAGAGTCTTGCAGACAGAGGCCTTGCCGTGACGGCTGCCCGTCAGCCCGGGCCTCTGGGTACAGGCAATGTCCGGCTCCTCGGGCCCGCCTGCCGGCCCGCCGGTGCCCTGGCCTCACGTGGACTCCAGGGTGTTGAGCGGGAACAGGTTGTGGTTGGTGGGCGTGGAGAAGTAGAGCTGCTCGCTGGGGCTGTGGTTGTCGCACGGGCTGCGCAGCCCCAGCGTCCGCTCGAAGTCCAGCAGCTGCCCCATGAAGTTGAAGTTGGGCGAGATGTTGGACTTTTTCCTCTTGACAAAGTCATAGGCGTCATTGAGTGACAGGTTCATCTTCTGCATCAGGTAGGCCACAGTGACCGTCACGGAGCGGCTGATGCCCGCCAGGCAGTGCACCAAAACCCCACACTTCTTGGAGCGGGCCTCGTCTGAAACACACAGGCATGGGTCAGGGAGGTGCCGCCTGCAAGCGGCTACAGAGGGTAGGGCTGGGGCATGGGGGTGGCACGGTCACTGGCTGGCGCTGCTGGTTCTTGAGGGACCTGGTGGGTGGGACAGTGACCTGGAGGAGAGGATGACAGCGGAGAGGGCTCTGCCACTCATTAGCGTCGAATCACTGGACATTCCTGTGCCCTAATCTGCTCATCTATACAATGGGTCCCATTACTAATAGTGCTCTTCTAAGGACCCGAGCCAAGTGACGGTGCCACAAACGAGTGACTGTGATGACTTAATCACTGCTCATCCTACTGCTGCTACGGTGGCGTGCTCAACTTCTGAGGGTGTCACCTGGACCCTCTCAGGTCATCTGCACCATGGCTAGTAAGCTAATTTTATAAAGGACACAAAGTGACGAGCCCAAGGTCACACAGAAGCTCCTCCAAACTCATCTCACCCACCACAGCCAGCTCATGACCTGGGGGTGGGGGCTCAGCTTGTTCTAATGTACCCCATGGGTACCCCCGAGAGCCTCCTGGGAAACAGGCCTGGGGGGCCCCTCCACAGTGGAATAAGGGCCCGACTCTGTACTTGGCTCTGCCCTGCCCAGCCGGACCCTAGGGCCTTAGCCTTGCTCTCAAATAGCCAGGGATGGGACGAGGGCCACGCCCAAGGTTCCATAAGTGGGGTTTCCTTACGTGGGGCCTACCCACCCCACTTACCAGACTCCCCCCAGCAGGCCCATGTGCCAGCGACATCTCCGACCACAGACAACCAGATTCCGCCAACTCTCCCCTCCCCCTCCACCCTTCTCAGCTTCCCCCAGTGCTGGTCTCAGACTCCTCTGCCCCCCTGGCAACCCCCCCACCGTAGGAGCTCAACAAATTCTGGTCAAGCCACTAAACGAGCCAGTCCTGTAGTCTCTCCTCCCTTGGACCCTCGGGCAGCTGCCTTGCTCTGGGCCACGGCTGTGCCAGGGGCTTAGATTAACAAGAGGCAGCCCTGGCGCTCTCAAGCTCCCCCCTCCCTGACTGAGCCCCTCCGGGAGCCAGCATACAGTTGGCACTCAATTAGTGTACCCCGACAAGATGAGTCACAGGCTCACCAACCATTTCTCATCTGGTGCTCACTGCCCCTGGCCTGCAGTTTCCCCTCCCCTCCTCCACCTGAGGATACCCAGGGCTAAGCGCGCAGTAGGTGCTTCGTCCAGACTTGAGGACTAAGTGGAGACAAGGCTAGCTAAGGAAGGGACGGATATTGCGGCTTCGTGTAGAGCCATGTGGTCTGACCCTGAGATTTGGGGCAGAAGCGGGTGGTGGAGGCAAGCCTCCAGTGGTAACACCAGAATATGGGAAACGCCTGGCCCCCCAAACCCACTCCTAGGTGATCCAAAGTGAAACCACTTCCACTGGCTTTATTTTGAGCCCTCTCAGGGTGTGGCTGGGCAGTGGGGGCTGGTGCTGGATCCCGTCCCATGTGTCCTATAGGATGCTTGGGCATCGATCCCTTCACTTGTCAGATGGGGAATAAGCTCCCACCTACCCTTACGCCCTGTTCCGTCCCCCTCCCCGACTGGAGAGGAGCCTTCAAGAAGCATAAGCCCAACCCTGGGGAGTCTGGGGTCCCCCTCCACACCCCTCCTTCTCTGGGGGGCAGGACAGATGCTGAGGCAGCACCACAGACCCTGGGCCATGTCCTCCTGGGCAGAGCTGGGAAGCTCCGGCAGCCCCAGTTACAGCCCCTCCCCCAGGCCTCAGCTTCCTTCCTTCCTCTCAGCCAGGCACCTAGTTTTGGTTCCCAGTAAGCGGATGAGGCTGGGAAGCCTCCCACTTCCTGTTATTAAAGCTAGCCCAGCCCAGCTGACACCAAAACGCCCTCCGCTGGACACCGCCGCCAGCAGAAGACTGCCCTGGCCACCCCCTCCCTGCCATCGAAGGCTGGGCAGGAGCACTGGGTCGCCAGGCTCAGAGAACCCAGGGTTTCCACGATCTGTGTCCCCTCCCCGCACCCCGGGCGAGAGGGAGGCCAGGGAAGATGACCCGCAGCCTAACAGCCTCCAACTGGCTGAGGAGGAAGCGGGGGGGGGGGGCCGTCAGAGATAAGGCGACTCATGGAGCCTGAGTCAGCTGAGGCTGGGGAGGTGGGGGGGCTCAGAGGGCTCCAAGGCAGACGGCGGAACACACTGCTCTGGGGGGCCTCCCTCAGCCTCCCCCCACGTTCCTCCTACACCCCCTATACTCCAAGCAGGTCCCCGCATTCCAACAGCTGCCCGTTTTGGGTAGGCCTTTGACTCTGAACCACCCTTCAGCCCCTCAGGTATATAGTAAAACCCAAAAGGCACGTGACACCCCCACCCTGGTGAGACACGTGTGCTGAGGTGTGATGCAGAGCAGTGGGAGGTCTGGGAGCCGTGATGTTCCAGCTTGCTCAGCCCGACACAGCGGATCCAGAAAAACCCGAGCTACACGGCGGAGGCCACGAGGTGCCGACAGCTGCATGGAGCCCAGCGCTCAGGGGACTGCTCTGGCCCCGAGGGCCTCAGTGACTCAGAGCGGGCATGGGTACACCCATGGGCACACGCTGGCACATGCAGGGCACACACAGGCCTCGACAGGCCCAGCGGGACCTAGTCAGGCGCAGGCGACACCCAGAGTCCCGTACACACCTTGACGCGCCTGCCCGCCCATCCTGCCCAGAGCACAGCAACACCTACCGATGAAGCTGATGGCCTCGGGGAAGAACTGGGAGAGGTTCTGGCTCCAGTGGTCAGAGATGGGGATCTGCTTGTAGGTGAACTCGCCGCCGTGCTCGAAGGCGTTGGGCAGGTTGGGCGTGACGTTGAGGATGTACTTGATGCCGTACTTGCCGAGCACGTCCAGGTTGGTGGAGTCCTTGGCACAGCCGAGGTAGAGGTAGGGCAGGATCTGGACGGGGAAGGCCGGCTGGCTGGATGGCACAGGGCTGCCGTCCGACTCGGTGGCACTACTGGGCAGCTCTCGGTCGGATTCCCCATCCGAGCAGTCGGAGCTGATGCGGAGGCCCCCCAGGCCCAGCACGGAGGTGGGCGGCGAGCCGCTCGGCGAGGACGAGCTGTCCACGTTGGTCTCGCAGTGCTCTGAGTACTCTGTCTGGAACTTGTTAAAACCACCTGTGGCCAGGGCAAGACAGGGTCTGGGTGAGAGACTGCTGACGCCACCGGCCCATGCCCGCAGCACAGATGGGCAGCGCAAGACCACGGATGGCCACGGCTCCCCACGTCAGGCACCATAACACCAACAACAGCCACCGTGGGCAGTGCCAAGCACGTTACACGTGTACCTTCTCCTGTTTTCTCCACATCTGTCCCATGACCCACATCACAGATGAGGAAACTGAGGCCCCCTGCGGCGAAGTAACATGGCTGATTGAGCTCTACACCCGTATTCCTAAGGCTTCAACGCCCCAGCCACACCACCAGCTTTAGGGCATTTGAGGACAGGCCTCAGCTCACCCCTCTTCTGTGGCTCCTATGTGCACCTGGCACCCATGGGTGCCCCCAAACTGCTAAGTGGTAAAGGAAGGCAGAAAACCCATCTCGGGCCAGCACCTGAGGGTTTGCAAATCGCTCTTATAGGTGAGACTGCAGAAGCCAGAGCCGCGTCTGGGTCAGAGAGGGCTCCGGCCTCCTGCCTGGGAGTCCAAAGTGTGCCCCCGTCCCCAACCACTCAGGGCAGGCAGTGTGAAGGTACTGGCAGGCCCTTACCTTACCCCTAGCAGGCACAGGTTCATAAGAGGGGTCCCAGCTCCACCTCTCCAGAACCCCCCCTTAGAACACAAGACCCCTCCAGCCTTGGACCCACAGAGCGGGAGGGCCTCTGGGGGCTTTAAGGGATGAGACATAGGGATGGCCTTGCAGCTAGGCATGGGCCCTGCGCCCGAGGGTGCCGCAGGCCTCCTCTCCCCTCCCCGACTGCCCGCCCCGCTGCCAGCGAGAGGCCATTTTGGAATGTTAATTGGAAACACCGGCTGCAGCCACTCGCCCCCCAGCTCTGGCTCCCCCCTTCCATAAGCTTGGGGCGGCAGGCAGGGGGCAGGCCCGGGAAAACCAGGAAACCAGGGCCGGGGCAAGGGACATTGCTTACAGCCCCGCCCCAAGTGCCTCCAAGAGTCTGTGATCCCCGAGGAGCGAGACCCATGCGGGAATACCCAGAGTCCCCCAACTCAAACGGTCTCTTTGCCCGGGAGGTGGGGATGGTGCTGAGAAAGGCTCCAGTCTCCTCCCGGCTTCCCGGGGACACGCATTCAGGCTGGAGGAGCTGGACTTGGGTGCCCTGTCCCCTTTGGGGGTCCCAGGAGGGGCCCCTCCCTACTCTGAGGGGTTCAGCTGGAACCTGGGCGCTGCCATGGCCCCAACGACGGTTAAAAAGGAAAGCCCAGGCAGGAAAAAGTTTGTTCAGCCCATTCGAATCTTGCCGAAGAAGG
>NW_011888881.1:2237788-2249939 GCF_000151845.1 Pteropus vampyrus | reverse complement strand
CCAGGCTTAAAGGCGCCGCGCCTCCGCCGCCCCTCCCCACAGGTACGCGGGCGCGCTCGCGGCCCTGTGCACCGGGAGATCGGCGCCCGGGCCCTCGCCCAGCCTCACTGCCGCCGCGGGCTTGCCTTGCCCGGAACTGGCTATGACCCGTCCTGGAGGCCCGGCCACGGCGCCCTCCTAGGTCCCCTATACCCGCGCTCACAGAGCTTCAGGGCCCTACCGTAAAGGGCTGCCCTGGGGCGTCCCGCGCCTGGTATCCCCTCCTCCCATTCACAGAAGCAGAATGTCCCCGGGGATGGAGTGGTCACGCTTGAGCCAAGCTCCCCTCCTGTCAACCCTATTCATTCATTCTCTCAGCGAGTTCATTCAACAAAAGAAAACTGACCGCCTACTACGTGCCAGGAACTGTGTTTAGGCGGTCAGCGTTTCAGGCGACTGCATAGTCCCCGTGACGGCCACAGGCTCCGAGACCTGAGAGGGGTCTCACTCCAGCAGGCCTGATCGGGAATCAGCACTTAGGCGACTGGCAGAGTAGGACGGCCCAGGGCCACGCCACCTTCGGTGGGCAGGGATGCAGAAATCCTGGAAAAGACCAGCCCTGGAAGGAGAGAGCGAGCCCTTTAAGAAAGCTTTCCAAGCGGGGTGGTGACAGGCGCCGAGTGAAGCGCCACGTGACTTTTCCACAGGGGCGGGTGGGAGGGGGAGCGCTCCTTCATAATCGGCTCTCGGTCCCCTGCCTCCTTCCCAACGCACCAATCAACTTTCGCGGTAGGCGGGCGTGCGCCGCGTAGATGGCCAATCGCGACCGAAGGAGATGGTGGGGGAGGGAGGTGGCCCGCCGCCGGCTCCACCCAGCGCGGGAAGTGGGCGGGGCCTCCGCGAGCGGCCCGTACCCGCTCCCGCAGGCGGGTCGAAGGAGGTGAATGGATCTGCAGGTAGCGCTGGAACAAAGCGGCTCCACTGGAGTGGCGCGCGTGCGCAGGGCCTGCCGCGCTTTTCCTAAGGAGCCGGGCTTGCCTCTCGGCGCAGGGACCTCGTGGCTGGGCCCTGCGGTCCGTCTGGTCCGTCCCCTGCCAGGCAGAGTGCCCCCACCTCCCTGGGCTTATATTACCCCTCTCACTCAGCCTCTACCCCTAGCTGGAAGGAGTCAGGATCAAAGGTGCGGGGCGATAGTGATGAGACTTGCCGAAGGAAGGGCTCTGGAACCGGAAGGGTTTGAGCTTTCCGCTGACCCTAAGGCAAGAAGCGGGGCGGCCCTGAAGCAGAACCCGCTCCCCCCAGTCTTCCCTGCGAAGCACAGCCTACCTGAAGGGTTTCATCTCCCGCCCCAGAGTCTGTCCCAAAGGAGCAGGGGTCTCTCCCACAGTCACAGCTCCAGAAAGACACAGCATTGTAGCCAGAGATCCTCATTGCCCAGGATTGTCCTGGGGTTGCTGGGCAGAGCCTACTTTCCTGGGGTCCCAGGATCTGTGGAAAGAGCCTCCAGAGCCTGAGAAGCCCAGACCCAGATTCTGCCCTGCCCTTGATGATGCGTTGTGTGACCTGAGTGTGCTTCTCACTTCTTTGGTTCTGTTTGTGATGGAGAGTGCTGACCTGGACAGCGCCCAGCCTGTCCATCACAAACCTACCCAGGTGGGTAGGTCCGTTGGCTGGCAGTCCAGGTGCTGGTCGTCAGGGAGGGAGGCAGCACTCAAAAAAGAGGCCTGAGCAGACCCGCAGGGAGGAGACTGGCTGGCCAGTGAATCATTCCTGGGGGCTGGTTGAGGAGCTTCCGCTCCTGGAGTGCCGGATGAGGAGTTAGGCCCTGTTCTCACCAGCGAGGGCACAACTGAAATGGGAACCTTCCCTGTGTCCCCGCAGTCCCCGGCCCCCAAGCATGAGGGAAGAAAGGAGGCCCTGCCACCTCTCGCATTAGGTTGTGAGGGCTCCCTCGCGTCTCCCTCTTTGGACTGCTCTATCGGAGTGACACACCCTGGAGGAGGGACCTGTAAGGGTGGGTGGGACTGGAAGAATTCCCCGGGGGGCGGGGGCATCCTCCGGCTGGAAGCGAGGAGAGGCAGGGTTTGGATGAGGACAGAGCAAGAGCATATGGGGAGGGGGTGGCGGCGGAAGCAAAGGGGCGGAGGAGAATTAGCCTGGCCATACGCAGTGCCAGGGGGGCCCTGGGCCCTCCTCACCCCGGTCAGAGGAGAGGCCCAAAGCCTTGGTTCCTGAGTGGAGGCCCTGCCTTCAGCCTTGGACAGCCAGGGTCACAGAGGGCTGCCCTTGGCGTATGTGGGGCAGGGGTGGGGGACAGAACCCTCTGACCTACAAGACCTGGAGCACAGCAGGAACTCACCTGTGGTGAGACAGCAAGAGGCCAGGGCCTTGCCCTGCCACTAAATTTCCTTCGGGGATGCTGGAAGAGGGGACCTGGTGCCCCAGGGGGTGGCCTTGGGGCCAAAACATTCTTCCTCTTCAGGAATCTGCCCTTTCCTGCCCTCAGGGTTCAGGCCCTCCCTCACCTACAGGCCCCAGGAGAGGTGCCCACTCACCAGGGCGAGGACCTCCAGAACAGGTGTGGGCCCCTGGGGTGGGGTGAGGGGGAGCTGGTCTCAGGAGGGTGTGTGCCCCCCCCAACACACACACGTGCAGGTGGGGTGTGTCTGAGCTCTCTGAGGGTTGTCCCTCTCCCGCACACCTCCAGGCCTTTGCATATTGGACATGTTTTTGCCTTCACCCTTTGCCGGTCTTCTAGAAAATCCCAGCTCAGGAGTCGCCCTCAGGAAAGCCTCCCCTGATCCTCTAGGCTCAATGAGCCCCCTGCTCTGTGCTCCCGGGACCCCCGCCCCCATCTCTATCAGTCACTGTTCAACACCCCCCACCAGACTTTCTCCCTTTGGTCACTCAATGGCATGTCTACCTCCCCTCAAGCCCTTTCCTCCTCCTGCCCTGTCTCATCCCTGTTCACCCAGGTGCCAGACCCAAACCCACGAGTTGGGGCTGCCCTCCCTGACCCGCACAGGGAAGGCGCCTTCCCAGCAGGGCGAAGTTGTGATGGTGGCATGTTTCATGTGAACTGAGCAGACATGAACTGGTGTGCGCCCGCCCCCACCCCAACACACACACGTCCACATGGCTTGGTGACTGCGGAGCTGTGTCACCAAGAATAGTTTAAGCATCTTGGAAGCAGACTTTCCTTTTCCCATTGGTGCCCATGAATTCCTTAGAGATGGGCCACCATGTTTTGAATGGCATATGCCAGGCGGGGAACGGGAGAGGAGGGGAGGAGGGCCAGGCAGTTTGTTGCCCTCCTATCCTAAGAGCCCAGCACAAATTTAGGGGGAGCTCCTGCTTGGTTCCAGGCGGGCAGCTTCCCAATGGGTCTGTTCCACATCCCACCAGGAGAACGAGCTGGGGCTGGGGCCGGGCCCCCCAGCCCATGAAGCCAGCCTCTGCCCAGGGCAGCTCCACCAGGTCGGAGGAGGTATGCCATCAGAGCCCTGCCTGAGACCCAGACTGGGAGTCACTCTGCTTGTCCCTAACCCTTAGGACAGCTTCTTCATTATCCCTTGGTGAGTTGCAGTCAGAATAGGTCATGTCTAAGCCAGGCCAGGGGTGGACTGTGAAAGGCCAGGCAATTCTCTTGCCCTGGACAGAACTCCTGGCCATACACACCCATGCATGTGCATGTGCACCCCCCACCCCACATACACACATAAGGACACATGTAATGCAGGCAGAAACACATATCTACCTACAGATATATCCACGTGTGCTCACAGAAATACAAATACAGACCTCTGCACGAGCACAGTAATATACAATACACACGTGCACAATACTGTCATATGCACACACGCAGACTCCTGCTGGGGTGTCCACAGGCAGGGCCCCCGGAGGCGTTGTTACAGGAGGGTGTTGCTCGCCTCTCTCAGTCACCTGGGTTGACCCTGCCTTACTTGCCATTCCTGGGATCTCATGGTGACAAGTTCTAGATGGAACAGCGGGGGCTGCTGGGCCCTGGGTGGTGGCAGGATGGCTTGGGGCGGCTGTCGTCTGGGGCAGCTCTGGTGCTGGGGACCCACATGTCTGTTCATTCTCCCCATGTCCTGCCCAGGTATATGAGGCAGAGGGGGTAGGCAGGTGGGGCCCTGGGGAGCAGGTGAGAGATAGGGTCACGCCCAGGAAAATCCGAGAACAAGACGTGGCAGGATGAAAGCCAGGGCCGGGAAGTCGGGGAGCTCCCCGGGGCTGCCTGGAGAAGGGGTAAGGATGGAGACAGCTGGGCCCTGGGGCGCGTCCTCTCCGTTCATGTCCAAACACCTTCGGAGCACCGGCCCTGAGCCAGGGTGTGTGCAGAGCTGTGAGGTGGGACCTCCAGGGGCACTAGACTGAAATAATTCCTTCTCAGCCAGTGACAGCAATCCCCACGGTTACTCACGGAGAGCGTGCCCCTCCCAGACACATACCGAGCCCACTGGGGCCACCTGAGGAGGAAAAATAGAGGACCAACTAACGTTCACCGCTCTGCAATGCTTTGCTCCTGGCAGACAATACTAGTCAATCACAGCACTTTCTCTTATGCTGAACCATCCACTGGCCTCAAAGCCCTTCCAAGCAGGCATGACAATGTGACTGACTGGGAGAGAGAGGGATAAACACTGTTTGCTAGTCTCCATTCACAGCCAGAGCACCGATGGCCTGGCCCCACCCCGGCTCACTTCACCCTGACCTCTTCCTGCTCCCTAGTCTATGCCCCAGACTCAGCACCCCTCCTCACACACTTCCTCATCCCCCGCCCCCACCCTCTGAAATCATCTCCAGCTTCGGAGGGGCCACCGCGTCAGGAAGCCAGCCCTGCCTGACCTCGGCAGACCTCAGCTGAGCACCCGTGGGGCTCAGCGCGTGCCCCTCTCTAAGCACGTAAGGGCAGTTCAGCCTGCGGGGGTCTGGGTGGGGGGGGCGACCAGGCCTTCCTCATGGCTCACTCTCCCTCTATTCCAGGTTCTCACAGGTAGAGTTTCCCCTCAGAGAGACGGGGGTCTGCTGGGTTGGTCACCCGGATGAGTGAGCCTTTCGAGCTCCGCTCAGGGCTGACTCGGGACTGGCTTCTGTTCGGGCACAGAGGCCACACCCCACGATGCGCTCCCTCCTTTGCGGCTTTTCAGATCCCCGGCTCCGGATTCGCCCCAGGCTGCCCAGCGAGGTGAACGGAGCGGGGCTTGTCTGTCTGTTCTACAGATGGGAAAGCTGAGGCCTAGGAAGGGGAATGTCTTGCCCAAGGGCCTGGCTCCAGCCCCAGCCAGTTACTCACTTACCCACTGGGCCTGGGCTGAGTCATGGTCGCCCAGGTGATGGGAAGGAAACACACAAACACTGGCGAGTGGGATGGGTGGTCTGGGGGGAGGGTGGATGTGCTCGCCTGGGGCTCCCAGCTATGACCTCCTCCACGCGGGCTTCCTGGGCAGGTGCACACCTGACTGTCTCGAATCGTGTTCCCCTCTGGCCCCACGTCCAGGCTTTGCATCGGCCCTGAGAGGGCTGTCGACCCCTCTGACAGATGGGGAAACCGAAGCCTGTGGGCACAGACCAAGCTGTGCCAGGGGCCTGGGCCCCAGCCTGAGGACCTGGCCTCCTTCCCCCCAGCCCCGGGGGCTTCTAGCTGGCTCTCAGGGCGGCTCCGGGCTCCTGCAGGGAGAGGCCCAGGCACAGTCCCTGGAGGTCCCTTGCTCTACCAGCTCTTCTCACGTCTGGGGTGGCGGGGGCCGACAGCATGCCGGGAGACAGACTGGAGGGACCGGTAACGAGAGGGGGCTGCATCGCGCACACGTGCTGTCAGATGCGCTTCCACGTGCTGTCAGATCCGTGGCAGGCCCGGCTGACCCAGCCCAGGCCCCAGCTTCAGAATTCGTCTTCTCTCCAGCATGACCGCACAGCCGAGGCCCTCAGCTCTCCCTGGATCATGTCGCCAGCCTCCCTCTCAGCCCCCTGCTCCATCTGCACGGTCCACCCCCCACGCAGCTGCCGGAGGGATCCCGTGAGAACGTGAATCAGACCTGGGCCTCCCCTGGTTCCTGGCAGAGTGGCCCTTGGGGATCTGGACCTGCCTTCTCCTCACCTCCCTGCCACCCCCCAGCGCCCAGGATCCATTGCCCAGGCCCGGCCCCTGCAGCGTCCTGCCTGCTCTCTCGGGGCCTGTGCACTGACCGGTGACCCCCGGGACCCACCTCTCCCAGCTCTCTCCTTTGACCGCCTTTTCACCCTTCCCCCCAAACCCACTCATCCTGAGTGGGCCCCTGGGAAGTGGCTGAGCCCGAATTGGAACATGGGCCACCTTCTAGACTGTTGTCAGCACGTGGTCCTGTAACTTAAAATGCCATTGGCCGCCCCCCGCCAAGCTAGGTGATTCTAGAAGCCTTCCGCTTGCATCCCTCACTTGGGCGGCGGCCTGTTCGGCATGACCTGTCCAGAGTCACTGTGAGATTCCGTTCCCAGAGGCTCCGTGCCATGAGGGGATGGACCCCTGCCGCTGCCGTGCCTAGCAGGGCCTCTTCCTGGTTGCGGGCTCGGGCCCTGATTTCCTTGTTTCAGAGTGACCCCCACTCCAACCCAGGTGCAGCTCATCCTTCCTCCACGGACTGAGCCCAAACTCCCAATCTTGGTGGACCCAGTGGTCCCTAGAGTCCCAAATGTGGGTTCTAGTCCTGCACACCACCACCCTGAGGGAGGGGCTGGCTGGGGGTGGGTGTGGCACAGCTGGAAGCCCCACTTGCTGGCACTGAGGCCTGAGGGGGCCAGGAGAAGCTGCTCCACAGCCCCTGGAAGCCAGGTCGCTGGGTCTGATTTGCTTGGGACTCAGAGGAAGGAGGGTAAGAGAGGGAAAGGACTCAGGTAAGCTCAGGTGGGCCAGTTCCCGGCCCCCAAGCCATGGCGCCAGAGCCCTGGGCTCACCTCCCCTCCCTCTTATAACACCCCAGGGCTTGTGGGCAGTACCTCATAAGCCCATGCGGGGCTCTGAGGGATGGAAGCCAGGGCTTTGGGGAGCAGGGGTCCTTAGCTGCCTGCCCATCTGGCCACCAGGTCACCCTTGGCCTTCTGCTCCAAGCTGCTGATCCTTCTGAGGCCACCTCTGCCAGGAAGGGCTTGGGGCCTTGGTGGTTTGAGCCGGGGACAGAGGGCAGGAGGGCATCTCGGGCAGGCAGTCTCAGCCAGAGAAAAGGCATGGAGTAGTGATGGCGTCGGGGGAGAGGGAGTGCCCTGGGTGTCCCTTGCCCAACCAGCCTGTGGTGTTTTGATTAGGAGAGCCAGCGGGGCAGGCTCCTGACAGCAAAGCCAGTCCAGCCTTTGAGGCTGGGAGGGTGGAGGAGGCTGGGAATTCCCGGGGCATCTGGCAGCGGATGTGCCGGGGGCCTGGGCTGGGTCCGCTTCAGGTGCCAGGCCTAATTGCCTCATTAGCATCTGCCTGCTGCCCAGGCCTGTCGGACCTCCTCCCCAACGGCCCACGCTGCCCTGTTTTTCAGGAATCCCTCCTATGAGGCATTGACGGTGACGGTGACAGTAACCATGTGACCATGATGAGGCTGGAGAAATGGCCTGGGAGCTAGCTGGCCTGGTCCAGGTATGAGGTTGCTGGACCGAAGCCTCAGCGCCCAGCCCCATCCCAGGTTTCACACTCAGCGCCAGCTCACACGGGCTCAGCGGGCCAGCACCTGCCCGGATCTTCCCAGGTAGGCAGGCCCCGGTGGCAGCACCAGGAAACAGTCTGGGGGACTCCCCTTCCTGACCCGGCCCCACCCAGCCTTACTCCTGCCACAGGGGCGCGTGTCCCCAGGCCTGGGAGATGCCTTCTCTGTGAAGATGGGGGTCTCCTGGGAGAGAGGAGGGGTCCGATGGACTTTCAGGGATCCTGGCAGCCCTTGGAGGTAAGGACAGGGTGGACCAGGGGCCAGCTCTGCCTGAGGGCCCCTGCCCCAGCCATGGCCAGAAGACAGCACTGCCCTGCCCCTCATCTCCAGATGGGACAGCCCTCCGGCCGGGGCCCCATGGGCAGCTCAGAGCCCAGGGCTGGTGGAGCTGAGGTGTTGGGAGAGCAGTATGCTGGAGCCAGAGTCCTCCCCAGAAACCTTCCCAAGAGCCTCGTCTGCTTCCCCAGAACCACCAGGCCCGGCCCAAGAACTCAAGCTGAGGAGTAGGCTGGATTCCCAGGCTATGGCACGACCACATGAGGAGGCCCGACAGAGCTGGGGACAGTCCGTTGCCTGTCACAGAACTGGGGGGCCCTGGCGGCGCTTCAGCTGCCCCATCCATAGTGGGGCAACACCTTCTGCCTACCCTAACTCCCAGAGCGTGGGGCAGCCGGGCAGGCTCTACAGTGGGGTTGTCAGGAGGAAGGGGCTCTTTGGCCTAAGGGACTGGGCCCCAACCCTGCCCCACTCCCAAGCTCTGCAGGCAGCTGGCGTGGCCTTGGCCTGGAACACCTACACTAGACAAGGTCAAGTGCTGACCGCTGGCGAGGCCTTGCACTGGACATAGCCGGACAGCCCTACGTGGCCTTCAGACGACCAAGGTGTGAGTGCCATGTGTTTTGGGACAGGGCATAGGTGAGAGGCCTGGTCCCCACGCCGACTCGCCCACCGGCCTCCCCTCTCCAGGCCCATTCATTCCCTCATCCATGGGTGGGCGCAGTGTGCCGTGCAAGGCCGCTGTGAGGCGGGGCGGGGGGGCGGGGGGGGGACACAGCCCTGCGCCAAGCACACGGCCCCTGCTCAGCCCTCCTGTGCCTGCATAGTGTGGGGAGGGTCCTGGGGGCAAGGCCAGGGAGTGTGGGCAGAACGGGCTCTGAGCAGAGGGGCTGGCCCAACCGGGACAGAGAACAGAGCCGAGACAAAGCAGCTCTTCTGAGCCTGGAGTCGGTGGTGGCCTCGTCCTGAGGCTATTGTGGTGGGGGAGGCAGCACGGACACTCCCATCACCTGGAGCTGGCCCACGCAGGTCCCATCCTGTGGGGCAAGGCCTTGCCCGCCAGCCTCATGCCCCCGACTCTGCCCACCCACCTGCCTGGCCTCCCATGAGGAAGGGAGGAAATCAGTGTCCCCAGCGCCCTGACATGGCTCAAGCATGGTCCTACCTCCAAGCCTTGGCCTCGCCAGCCTCTGCTGCCTCCTGCTCCCCCTTCCTTAGCTGTCACCCCCATTCAATTCCCAGCAGGAAACAGCCGCGCTCGGGCTTCAGGGAGCCTGTCCCAGCAGGGGCCTTTGACCCACGCCTCCGGATCCCTCAGGGATTTTCCGCAGCGCTGTCCAAAGTGGGGTCCGGCTCGCCATGAAGGCTCACGTGGTCCAGTGCCTGGGAAACGCCATGCTCACTACACTGCACAGCACAGAGCGTGAAGGGCTCCGGCCAGTCCCGCAGGCACATAGCTGGCTTTGTTCTGTTCGTCTGGCATTTCCCAAACTCCAGTGACCACGACCAGTCCGTGGGACTGTGCCCTCAGCGTGTCCTTCAGGGAAGGACGTGGCCTTATGTTGCCCAGTGGCTGTTCACACCACGTCTCCTCTCTGGACTCCTCCTTCACGTTTTCGGGTGGGGAGCTGAGGGCCATTGAGGTAGCTGCTCAGAGCCCACGCCTTCCTCCGGCACACTCTACGGGCCCTGAGGCCTGCTTTTCACAAACGGGTCCGGCTGCCCCGGTGGGACTCCAGAAGCTATCCGGCCCGGCTCCCAGGGTGGCTCCGGTGATTAAATGGGCGCCGGACAGCAGGCTGGAGAGGAGAGAGATGAGCTGCCGCCTGGCCACACTCCCCTACCCGGCATCAGCCAGCTCTTGGCCATGCCCAGCTCCTGTGGTCTCCAGCCCGAGGCTGCACGGGGCTGCACAGGGGCTGGACGGGGAGGCCGCTGCGGACAGGGGCCCGTCCCACGCCTGGCCCGAGTTGGGTTTCGAGCCCCGAGGGTCTCCTAATGAGTTGCACATGCGGCGGATGGGAAGGGGCTGGAGAGGGGCCTGAGAGGGGATTGGAAACATGTGTCTTGGAGGAAGAGAACGGGGAGGAGGAAGGGAGGGAGGGAGGGGCAGAGGAGGCAGGAGGAGGGGAAGACTTTACCCACAGAGGTCCTGGGGCGCCACCCCCCTCCCTGCAAGGTTGGCTGCCCGGCTCCCAGGCCCCTGCAGAAGGCCCCAGGCCAGCGGTCTGCTGGGTGGTGGTGGTGGTGGGGGTGGAGATACCCGTGGAGGGCCCACTCGTCTCCTTCCGAAGAAGCCCCAAGCCCTGGCCCTGCTTGGCCGAGGCTCGGAGCCACTGGGGGCAGGACAGAGCCAGGTGCGTGGGCGGGAGGGTCCATGGGCTCGAGGAAGCCCCCCGCAGCCGCTTCGGCAGCAGCGAGATGCTCATCAGAGCCAGCCCGGCTGCCCCCACCCCAGCCCATCCTGATCCCCACCTTCGCCCACTGGCTAATGGGCGGGCAGGGAGGCCGGGCATGTGGGTTGCCCACCCCCACTGTCCGGTGGGGGCCGTGCACGGGCCTCCAGATTGGCCTGGCAGCTGGAAGCCGCATTAGAAACAGGCTGTGTGGGAGCCCTGTTGGCATGTGGGGGGCATCCGGTGAGACAGACCTGTGGCGGTTAGGAAGTGGAGCCTGAGGGCCTTACGGGGTACATGGGGTTCCCTTTCTAGGGGCACCAGTTGAGCCCCAGGTTTCCGGCTGGCCAGCCTGCAGGGCTCCAATGAGGGGGCCCAGCCCTTCCGTCCCCACCTCCAGCCACCTCCCAGGTCGTGGATTAGAGCCCAGCACGGACAAAGCCTGCCTGTAGAACTTTGTGTGAATTGTCCGAGCAAATCTTCCCAGCCGCCCCGTAAGGCCGCTCCTGCTCTTACTCCACGTTATGAATGAGGAAGCCGCGGCATAGAGGCGAGATCAGCGCATTCCCGGCAGTGGGAACAGCAGGTGCAAAGGCCCTGGGGCTGGAACGTGCTGGATAGGTCCAAGGAGCAGTGAAGAGGCTGGCGTGGCCGGAGGGGCATGCGAGTAGAGTGGTGGGAGGTGGGAGTGGGGGTGAGGACGGGACCCAGGGGGCATCACGGCTGTGGTGAGCACCGCGGCCTGCACTTGGGGGAGGCTGGAGGACTGCTGGGAGGCACGAGCCACTGCACAACTCGGCAGCCTCAGGCTGCTATGTGGAGAAGGGATGGGGCGGGCCAAGGGCAGAGCAGACCAAGCAATGAGCAGGCAGCATCTCAGCAGGTCCTGGCTCCTGGGGGGCTGACTCCGGGACGGCTGAGTGGTGTGTAGGCCCTCACCTGTCCTGCCCCAGCCCGAGGCTCTCTTCCCCCACCAGAGGGGCCCACAGAGCTGAGGCTCCCCAAACCAGAGCATCTGTTCCCAAGAGGAGACTTCAGGCCTCGAAGGGCATAAGCTTCCTCGTGGGGCCCCACGAATGGCAGCTGGAAGCCTCATTCATGAGCACACCCCTACTAGGGGAGCTGGACCCCACCCTAGGACCAGGGCCACCCTGGGGGAGGTCAGCATCACAGTTCTAGCTGAGAAGTCCCACAGCGGCAGCATGGAAGCAGACCAGCCCAGGCCTGTGACGGGAAGGTCCCCCGTTTCCAGTAAGCAGCGTACATGAGCTGCTGCCCGGAGGGCCCGAGAGGGCTAACTACACTGCTTCTCCTACTCCCAAGTTCAGAGGCTTCTGAGGAGCCAAACCAGGGGCGCTGTCTTGGGAGGAAGCTGCTAGGGGCGGAGCTGGGCATGGGGGAGGTGCTGGCCTTGGGAGCATGATCAGCACTTCCGTCCCAATCTTGGTCCTGACAGCATGTCTTTGGGGTGCCTCTGGCTGGGGTCAGAGTATGAGGGGCTCAGTGCAGAGTGGGGTGGAGCACAATAGAAGCTTCTAAGAGAGCTGGATGGTTCTAGAAAGACCGGCCTGGTCAAGGCAAGGCCCTGGGCTGAGCCTGACCAGCGGAGGGCAGGGGCAGGGCCAAGGTCTGGAAGGGGCCAGCTGAGGAGAGCATCTGCAGGGAACGTGTACCCTGGGCCAGGCCTGGGACCAGGAGAACGACATGGGCTAGATCGACGTGGGCCCGAGGTGCTCAGGGACGTCCAGGGCTCTGAAGTCAGTCTTGATCCAAAGCTGAGTCCAGGGAGCCAGCTGGGGAAAGACGGATGAG